>NC_091375.1:8669697-8998149 GCF_038502225.1 Cherax quadricarinatus
AAATGCAAGGAGGCAGTGGAAAGGTTCATTCCCATGGGCAACAGTAACAACGGGAAGACCAGAACAAGCCCCTGGTTCACCCGACGGTGTAAGGAGGCAAAAACAAAGTGCAATAGAGAATGGAAAAAGTACAGAAGGCAGAGAACACACGAAAATAGGGAGATCAGTCGCAGAGCCAGGAATGAGTACGCACAGGTAAGGAGGGAGGCCCAGCGACAGTATGAAAATGACATAGCATCGAGAATCAAGACAGACCCGAAACTGTTGTATAGCCACATCAGGAGGAAGACAACAGTCAAAGACCAGGTGATCAGATTAAGGACAGAAGGTGGAGAACTCACAAGAAATGATCAGGAGGTATGTGAGGAGCTGAACAGGAGATTTAAGGAAGTTTTTACAGTAGAGACAGGAAGGGCTGTGGGAAGACAGAACAGAAGGGAACATCAAGAGGGAATATACCAACAAGTGTTGGATGACATACGAACAACTGAGGAGGAGGTGAAGAAGCTCTTAAGTGACCTTGACACCTCAAAGGCGATGGGACCGGACAACATCTCCCCATGGGTCCTTAGAGAAGGAGCAGAGATGCTGTGTGTGCCTCTAACCACAATCTTCAACACATCCCTTGAAACTGGGCAACTACCTGAGAAATGGAAGACAGCTAATGTAGTCCCCATATTTAAGAAAGGAAACAGAAACGAGGCACTAAACTACAGACCTGTGTGTCTGACATGTATTGTGTGCAAAGTCATGGAGAAGATTATCAGGAGGAGAGTGGTCGAACACCTGGAAAGGAACAAGATTATAAATGAAAACCAGCATGGGTTCATGGAAGGCAAATCTTGTATCACAAACCTCCTGGAGTTTTATGACAAGGTAACAGAAGTAAGACATGAGAGAGAGGGTTGGGTAGATTGCGTTTTCCTAGACTGCAGGAAGGCCTTTGACACAGTTCCCCACAAGAGATTAGTGCAGAAGCTGGAGGATCAGGCACACGTAAAAGGAAGGGCACTGCAATGGATAAGGGAATACCTGACAGGGAGGCAGCAACGAGTCATGGTACGTGAAGAGGTATCACAGTGGGCGCCTGTTACGAGCGGGGTCCCACAGGGGTCAGTTCTAGGACCAGTGCTATTTTTGATATATGTGAACGACATGATGGAAGGAATAGACTCTGAAGTGTCCCTGTTCGCAGATGACGTGAAGTTGATGAGAAGAATTAAATCGGACGAGGATGAGGCAGGACTGCAAAGAGACCTGGAGAGGCTGGACATGTGGTCCAGTAACTGGCTTCTCGAATTCAATCCAGCCAAATGCAAAGTCATGAAGATTGGGGAGGGGCAAAGAAGACCGCAGACAGAGTATAGGCTAGGTGGACAAAGACTACAGACCTCACTCAGGGAGAAAGACCTTGGGGTGACCATAACACCGAGCACATCACCGGAGGCACACATCAACCAAATAACCGCTGCAGCATACGGGCGCCTGGCAAACCTGAGAATAGCGTTCCGATACCTTAATAAGGAATCGTTCAAGACACTGTACACTGTGTATGTTAGGCCCATACTGGAGTATGCAGCACCAGTCTGGAACCCACACCTGGTCAAGCACGTCAAGAAGTTAGAGAAAGTACAAAGGTTTGCAACAAGGCTAGTCCCAGAGCTCAAGGGAATGTCGTACGAGGAAAGGTTAAGGGAAATCGGACTGACGACACTGGAGGACAGAAGGGTCAGGGGAGACATGATAACGACATACAAGATACTGCGGGGAATAGACAAGGTGGACAGAGATAGGATGTTCCAGAGAGGGGACACAGGGACAAGGGGTCACAACTGGAAGCTGAAGACTCAGACGAGTCACAGGGACGTTAGGAAGTATTTCTTCAGTCATAGAGTTGTCAGCAAGTGGAATAGCCTAGCAAGTGAAGTAGTGGAGGCAGGAACCATACATAGTTTTAAGAAGAGGTATGACAAAGCTCAGGAAGCAGAGAGAGAGAGGATCCAGTAGCGATCAGTGAAGAGGCGGGGCCAGGAGCTGAGTCTCGACCCCTGCAACCACAATTAGGTGAGTACAATTAGGTGAGTACACACACACACACACACACACACACACACACACACACACACACACACGCAATACCCACACACAATACCCACACACAGCATTCCCCCCTTACATCCATCCATCCATCCATCCATCCACTCACTCACTCACTCACTCACTCTCTCTCTCTCTCTCTCTCTCTCTCTCTCTCTCTCTCTCTCTCTCTCTCTCTCTCTCTCTCTCTCTCTCTCTCTCTCTCTCTCACTCTCTCTCTCACTCTCTCTCTCACTCTCTCTCTCACTCTCTCTCTCTCTCACTCTCTCTCTCACTCTCTCTCTCACTCTCTCTCTCTCTCACTCTCTCTCTCTCTCTCTCACTCTCTCTCTCACTCTCTCTCTCTCTCTCTCTCTCTCTCTCTCTCTCTCTCTCTCTCTCTCTCTCTCTCTCTCTCTCTCTCTCTCTCTCTCTCTCTCTCCCCCCCCTCACCGTGACAACTACGTGAACGCAGGTGCTTCTACAAGCCTCATCCTCTGTTTATCTTGTAACTTGCAGCTGACCGTGGAACATATGTTAACAGTTTCCACCTTCCTCTTGCTTTTTATAACTACCTCATAGAGCTTTTACAGCCATCTTTTGACATTAATAATTTAACGAGGTCTTTAACTGATTGTTATTTTAACTTGCCTTAATAGTATTTATTTGTGTTTGAGTCTTTTAATGATGTTAGTAGTTCTTAATGAAAAATACTGAAAGGATTGTTCCTAAACCTATACCCCGAAATTACTCCCTATGAAAGATTTACTAGACTGCGTTCCCAGTATCAGTACCCCTGCGTTCCTATCCCAGGCCAGGCTTCCCGGTGGATGGCTTGATCAACCAGGTTGTTGCTGCTAGGTGCACCTTTAATGAGTTCCGAGAGCTTTTCTGCTCCCTGAGCCTGCCCATGGGTCAGACTTGTCCGGTGCTTGCCTAAACAACCAAGCTGTTGATGTTGGTGACCCTCAACTCTCATATCCATCGCAGCCTGATTGATCTGACACTAGTGTAAATGTCACAGCCTGGCTGATCAGATACTGACTTAAGAATATAGCCAGTGCTGGGCCTATTGGTGATTCGCCTTATATATGAAGGGAGGACATTGAAACCTCTTAGCCCCTTCACACATATTGAGTTTCCCCATATGGTATACTCCTTAGATTTTTTCCTGATGTACTCGGTGCACCCTTGTTCTTCTTTGAGGATATTTTACACCGTCTCCCAAGCTTCTTACTTTCATGGGGGAGGATTTGTGTGAGCAGATTTAAGACTAATCCTTCCATAATTTTCCAGGTGTAGGTAATGTATCTCGCTTACATTCCAAGGAGACTTGACAATCTATGAGAACAGTGAACGTATTCTGCACATTCTCTAGGTCTGCAATTTCACCTGCCTTGAACGGAGCTGTTAGAGTACAGCAGTACTCTAGCCTAGAAAGAACACATGACTTGATGAGTATCATCATTGGCTTGGCATTCCTTGGTTTGAAGGTTCTGGTTATCCAGCCTATTATTTTCCTTGCGGTTGTGAGTGTGACACTTGTGATCCTTGAAGGTGAGATCTGAGGTAATCACTCCCAGGTCACACACATTAGTCATATGCTCTACTGAGTTATTCGATTTTGTTTTATATTCCTTTCCAGTCTTTATTTCTTCATTTTTTCATAGAAAGTAACTGAAAATGTTTTCACTGAACATCATATTGTTGTCAGTGACCCGCTGGGAGACTGTTTATGTCAGCTTGAAGGTTTGCTGTGTCCTTAATGGATGCCACTCTCGTACAGATTTTAAAAGTGTCTGGTAAGGATGATATTGCTACGATTTATGCTTCTTTATATCGGATGTTAGAAAGAGAACAGGGCAATTACTCTGTAAATTACTTTGTAAATAGTCCAAGTCGGACCGGAACGTCGTCGTAAGCTTCTCTCTTCTATGTGCGGGTTATTTGTGTATCGTTCCAGTCACGGTATTGTGCCTTTTTTTGTTATTTAGAGCTTATCACTATAGCAGTCTCTTAATTTGCCTCTGTTCACTATCCTACTTTGCGTTCTATTCATTAGAAAATTAAATATCCATTGGCCCACTTTAACAATTATTCCTTTTGCAAACATTTTGTTAGATGCTACACCATGATCCCAATTGGCTAAGTTTGTGTATAATACATCTGCATTTTGTCTGTCTTTCAGTGTATCCAAGACCCTGTCATAATGGTCCAGTAGTTGTGAGAGGTAGGAGTGTCCTGCTCTAAATCCATGCTGCCTTGGGTTGTGCCAATTTTGAATCCATGTGATTTGTGATCCTGCTTCTTAAAAATCTTCCGTAGATTTTTATAGTGTGACGTCATGCAATCAGTTCATAGCTCCTCGTGATTGCTTTGCTGCTACGTTTGTGAAGTGAGCCCACCTATCCGTTGTTTTTAACGACTGTGGAATGACCCTTACATCTAGGCTCTCTCTGCAAAAAATACTAAGGCACATAAGATCGGCTTCTTGCAGTTATTGAGTTTGGGCCTGGGGTAGAGTGCATGGGCATGATGCCCAGCTGTGATCGTGACACTGTGATCCTTGAAAGTGAGATCCTCAGACATTACCACTCCCAGGTCCCTCGCATTATTTTTTCGCTCTATTGTGTGATCATAGTTTGTAGTATACTCAATTCCAGTTATTATCTCTTCCAGTTTTCTATAACGGAGTAGCTGGAATTTAACTTCATTGAACATCTTATTGTTTTACGTTGCCCATTGGAAAACTTAGTTTATATCTTCTTGGAGGTTAACCGCGTCCTCAGAAGATCACAGTCTTGCAGATCCTAGTATCATCTGCAAAGGATGACATGGCGCTGTGGATTACATCTTTGTTTATGTCTAATATGAGGATGAGTAGCAGGATAGGGGTGAGTACTGTGCCTTGTGGAACAGAGCATATCACTATGACAGCTTCCGATTTAACTCTGTTGACCACTACTCTTTGTGTTCGATTGGTTTCAGAGTTGAAGATCCATCTCCGCACTTTGCCGGTTATTCCTTTAGCACGTATTTTGTGTGCTATTACGCCATGATCGCACTTGTCAAAGGCTTTTGCAAAGTCTGTGTAGATTACATCTGCGTTCTGTTTTCTTCCAGAGCATCCAAGACTATATCTTAGTGATCCAGTAGTTGCGAGAGGCAGGAGCGACCTGCTCTGAACCTGTGTTGCCCTGGATTGTGCAGTTTTTTTTGGAATCCAAGTGGTTTGCAATCGTGCTTCTTAGCACTCCTTCAAAGATTTTTATGATGTGGGACATTAGAACTCTTGGTCTGTAATTCTTAGCAAATGCTTTGCTGCCACCTTTATGGAGTGGGGCTATATCTGTTGTTTTTAGTGACTGTGGAATTTCACTCATGTCTAAGCTCCTTCTCCATAGTATACTTAGGGCACGCGGAAGCGGTTTCTTGCTGTTCTTAATGAACACAGTTTCACGAGTCTGGGTCTGGGACTGAGTGCATGGGCATGTTGTCAATGGCTTTTTCAAAGTCTATTGAAGTTTGGGTAATGCTGGAAATCTGGCATACATTGATGGAGTTTTGAGGCTCATTCATGAAAGAATTATTTGGATTGTCGATCTTTAGACTGATTAGTGGTTCCTTCAATACAAGAGTCGTATTGGAATTTCGGTATCCCACTCATTTCTTTGTCGTCATCTGTGTAAGTCCTATCTTGTCTAAGCAAGGGCCCGATCCTAGATGTGGTATTTACCTTGTTTTTGGCATATGAAAAGAAATATTTCAAATTTCTTTCAATTTCACTAATCGCTTTTAGCTCCTCCTGTCTGGGTCCTATATGAGTGAGTCCTTTAACTTAAGTTCGATACTTTCCACTTCCCTGGTCAGCGCTTCCTTCTGTGTATCAGATAATCTAGCGTTCTTGAAGAGCTCAGTGATTCTTCGTCGTCTTCTGTAGATGGAGAGTCTTTTTCCAGTTTGCTACTTCTCTTCTTTCTTAGGGGAATGTCTTGAACTTACTTCAGCTGCCACGAAATAAATCCTTTCAAGGCACTGAGGCTGCGTTTGCTTGATTTTCCAGATAGGGTTATTTTTACTGGCTGGGAAGGTGCATCTGGTGGTTTATATACAAATTATGGTTTCTTAACCTTTATTACCGACACTACTGCTAGCTATATCATTTTCTGCTGTTAAGTAACTCAGTGCAAATGAACGACCAAGCCTTTCCCACCTTTTCGCCCGTTGTTTTTTTGGTTCCTAAGTTGAATGGGACGCATTTCCATTTCCACCTGACGTTACTATATAAGCGTCAGGCGCCTTGCTTCTGTTTCAGAATCTCCACGACTACGGTGCTCTTCGCACCTACTGCTAGGTTGAGGGACTGATTACTTCATCTTCTGTACATAGTTCTCCTGTCTTCAAGTTATGTCCTGGAATTTGTATTGATAAAGCCACTGGATGGCGAAACGTCTACAATAAAGATACCCAGATGTTGCACATGTGTCTCAATTTCATCTTGTCGGTATTGTATACCATTCTTGTACAGTATTGTTTCTTGTTTACTGAAGTGTAACACATTTGGGCGGAAAAGTTTGCAGGTTGGGGAACGGCATATTCCTCTGTTAAGGAGATTTTGGCATTTCTTTGTGTGGTCGTATTTATATATGCCGTTTCTGTCACCAGTTTCTCCAAATTTGCGAATACCCCCCAGGCATACTGTAGTGGTGACACAATTGACGGTTCTGTTTACGTTGATTTGTTTGTTTCATTCGTTTCACCTGAGCTATTGGCGCTATACAGTTTGTATTGATATCTCGTCTTACATAATGATTTTCCTCCAGTATATTTGATGTCTTACCTTATGGTCTGTGATGACCGCAGAGGCATTCGAGTTTTAACCTGGAAAGAGAGTCAAGACCTCGGTCTGTACACAGTTTATCCTTGAAGCCTGTGCAATATTACTGTCCAGGTGTGACAAGGTACCTGTTCCCACAGTATATGTTCTTTATTAATAAAGCCAATAGAGGCCTTGATATTATCAAGGCCTCTATTGGCTTTACGCTCGTCGTCCTCAAGCATTATTATGTCATTAATCTCTCGTGTGTCTGTTCCTCGCGGTTACGATCTCAGGCGTAAGTTTCAACTTTATTTTCTTTCACCTCTGTAGGGCAGAGAAAAAAAACGGCTCCCTAGTTTTCTGATGTTTCTTTTAAAATTTGTGCTAGCTTCAGAAATAGTGTTATCCTGAGCATAGAGTAGATACATTGTTCACTCTGATTGGTTATTCCGTTTTTCCTTTCAGAGATAGTCATTCATAAAGTGTGAGGTATCACAGTATACACTTGACACTGTATGTTGGGAAGTGTGAGTTATCACAGTATACACTTGACAGTGTTGGGAAAGTGTGAGCTACCACAGTATACACTTGACACTGTATGTTGGGAAAGTGTGAGCTACCACAGTATACGCTTGACACTGTATGTTGGGAAAGTGTGAGCTATCACAGTATACTCTTGACACTGTATATTGGGAAAGTGTGAGCTACCACAGTATGCACTTGACACTGTATATTGGGAAAGTGTGAGCTACCACAGTATACACTTGACACTGTATGTTGGGAAAGTGTGAGCTACCACAGTATACTCTTTAGGTATCCTCTGTAATATAACACTTGCTGGTATTTAGGTATCCTCTGTAATATAACACTTGCTGGTATTTGGGTATCCTCTGTAATATAACACTTGCTGGTGTTTAGGTATCCTCTGTGATATAACACTTGCTGGTATTTAGGTATCCTCTGTAATATAACACTTGCTGGTATTTAGGTATCCTCTGTAATATAACACTTGCTGGTATTTAGGTATCATCTGTAATATAACACTTGCTGGTATTTAGGTATCCTCTGTAATATAACACTTGCTGGTATTCAGGTATCCTCTGTAATATAACACTTACTGGTATTTAGGTATCCTCTGTAATATAACATTTGCTGGTATTTAGGTATCCTCTGTGATATAACACTTGCTGGTATATAGGTATCCTCTGTAATATAACACTTGCTGGTATTTAGGTATCCTCTGTAATATGTCGTTTGCTGGTATTTAGGTATCCTCTGTAACAACGCTTGCTGGTATTTAGGTATCCTCTGTAATATGACGCTTGCTGGTATTTAGGTATCCTCTGTAACAACACTTGCTGGTATTTAGGTATCCTCTGTAACAACACTTTCTGGTATTTAGGTATCCTCTGTAATATGACGCTTGCTGGTATTTAGGTATCCTCTGTAACAACACTTGCTGGTATTTAGGTATCCTCTGTAACAACACTTGCTGGTATTTAGGTATCCTCTGTAACAACACTTGCTGGTATTTAGGTATCCTCTGTAACAACACTTGCTGGTATTTAGGTATCCTCTGTAATATGACGCTTGCTGGTATTTAGGTATCCTCTGTAATATGACGCTTGCTGGTATTTAGGTATCCTCTGTAATATGACGCTTGCTGGTATTTAGGTATCCTCTGTAACAACACTTGCTGGTATTTAGGTATCCTCTGTAACAACACTTGCTGGTATTTAGGTATCCTCTGTAATATGACGCTTGCTGGTATTTAGGTATCCTCTGTAACAACACTTGCTGGTATTTAGGTATCCTCTGTAACAACACTTGCTGGTATTTAGGTATCCTCTGTAACAACACTTGCTGGTATTTAGGTATCCTATGTAACAACACTTGCTGGTATTTAGGTATCCTCTGTAATATGACGCTTGCTGGTATTTAGGTATCCTCTGTAACAACACTTGCTGGTATTTAGGTATCCTCTGTAACAACACTTGCTGGTATTTAGGTATCCTCTGTAACAACACTTGCTGGTATTTAGGTATCCTATGTAACAACACTTGCTGGTATTTAGGTATCCTCTGAAACAACACTTGCTGGTATTTAGGTATCCTCTGTAACAACACTTGCTGGTATTTAGGTATCCTCTGTAACAACACTTGCTGGTATTTAGGTATCCTCTGTAACAACACTTGCTGGTATTTAGGTATCCTCTGTAACAACACTTGCTGGTATTTAGGTATCCTCTGTAACAACACTTGCTGGTATTTAGGTATCCTATGTAACAACACTTGCTGGTATTTAGGTATCCTCTGTAATATGACGCTTGCTGGTATTTAGGTATCCTCTGTAATATGACGCTTGCTGGTATTTAGGTATCCTCTGTAACAACACTTGCTGGTATTTAGGTATCCTCTGTAACAACACTTGCTGGTATTTAGGTATCCTCTGTAACAACACTTGCTGGTATTTAGGTATCCTCTGTAACAACACTTGCTGGTATTTAGGTATCCTCTGTAACAACACTTGCTGGTATTTAGGTATCCTATGTAACAACACTTGCTGGTATTTAGGTATCCTCTGAAACAACACTTGCTGGTATTTAGGTATCCTCTGTAACAACACTTGCTGGTATTTAGGTATCCTGTGTAACAACACTTGCTGGTATTTAGGTATCCTCTGTAACAACACTTGCTGGTATTTAGGTATCCTCTGTAACAACACTTGCTGGTATTTAGGTATCCTCTGTAACAACACTTGCTGGTATTTAGGTATCCTCTGTAACAACACTTGCTGGTATTTAGGTATCCTATGTAACAACACTTGCTGGTATTTAGGTATCCTCTGTAATATGACGCTTGCTGGTATTTAGGTATCCTCTGTAACAACACTTGCTGGTATTTAGGTATCCTCTGTAATATGACGCTTGCTGGTATTTAGGTATCCTCTGTAACAACACTTGCTGGTATTTAGGTATCCTCTGTAACAACACTTGCTGGTATTTAGGTATCCTCTGTAACAACACTTGCTGGTATTTAGGTATCCTCTGTAACAACACTTGCTGGTATTTAGGTATCCTGTGTAATATGACGCTTGCTGGTATTTAGGTATCCTCTGTAATATGACGCTTGCTGGTATTTAGGTATCCTCTGTAATATGACGCTTGCTGGTATTTAGGTATCCTCTGTAATATGACGCTTGCTGGTATTTAGGTATCCTCTGTAATATGACGCTTGCTGGTATTTAGGTATCCTCTGTAATATGACGCTTGCTGGTATTTAGGTATCCTCTGTAACAACACTTGCTGGTATTTAGGTATCCTCTGTAACAACACTTGCTGGTATTTAGGTATCCTCTGTAACAACACTTGCTGGTATTTAGGTATCCTCTGTAACAACACTTGCTGGTATTTAGGTATCCTCTGTAACAACACTTGCTGGTATTTAGGTATCCTCTGTAACAACACTTGCTGGTATTTAGGTATCCTCTGTAACAACACTTGCTGGTATTTAGGTATCCTGTGTAATATGACGCTTGCTGGTATTTAGGTATCCTCTGTAATATGACGCTTGCTGGTATTTAGGTATCCTCTGTAATATGACGCTTGCTGGTATTTAGGTATCCTCTGTAATATGACGCTTGCTGGTATTTAGGTATCCTCTGTAACAACACTTGCTGGTATTTAGGTATCCTGTGTAACAACACTTGCTGGTATTTAGGTATCCTCTGTAACAACACTTGCTGGTATTTAGGTATCCTGTGTAACAACACTTGCTGGTATTTAGGTATCCTCTGTAACAACACTTGCTGGTATTTAGGTATCCTCTGTAACAACACTTGCTGGTATTTAGGTATCCTCTGTAACAACACTTGCTGGTATTTAGGTATCCTGTGTAATAGGCGCTGAGAAGAAAACAGACGAACTCGCCAGTGAGAGAAAGCTGTTTACTATACAAAAATATTTTTTCTTTAATGGGCACTTAAGTTCCCCGGTCTTCTAATAACATTTTCATTTTTCCACTACAATTGTCTTCAAAGATTTGTTAAGTTATACCATGAATTAAGGAAAGATCCTGGACTTCACCTTACGGAGCAGACAAAGCAAATTCGATAATTATGGACAAGGTAGATTATAGTGGAAAAATGAACATGTTATTAGAAACCGGGGAAACTTACGTGCCTCTTAAAGTAAGATCAGTTTGATCAAAATTGTATGGTTGTTTACAAAAATATTGTTGCAAGCGTTTGTACCTTTGAGTTTCGAGGATTTTTCTACTCCTGGAGCCCGGCCTTGGGTCAGGCTCGTCTGGTGCTTGCCTAGTTAACCAACCTGACTGTCTCTTGGCGATCTGGCACCTGGTGAAGATAACTTGATCAGGTTCCTCTTGAAGACTTTCAACATTTGTCCCAGCAGTGTTTCTGGTATCCTGAATAGTTTGGGGCCAATGGATATTGATACAATGTTCTTATTGTGCCCACTGGTCTCGACTTTTCACTAGGTTTATTTTGCACTTCCTGCCATATATCTCTCACTAGTATATTATAGCACTGCAGATTTAAAGCAAGGCCCGTCGAGTACATACCAGGTATATATCATGTATCTCTCCTCCGCTCCCGTGACTTTAAGGCGTTCCCGGTAACTGAAATGCTTTATTGGCACTGTGTGGACCGTAAATGATCTTTGTATCGGTTCCATCTCTGATCTCTCTCCTGCCCTGAATGGGGCAGTCAACATTGAACAATATTCCAAACTAGAGAGGACAAACAATTTGAAGTGTGTCACCACTGGCACTATTTCTCTTGTTTTGAAATTTCTCATTATCCACCCCGTCATCTTCCTGGCTGTCATGACAAGGCCAGTGGACATAATTACTTCCAGGTTTTTCACGTGTTCCTTTCGTTCTATTTGATGATCTTCCTGAGTTTAGTACAGTATCTTTGTTAAGTTCTTCATTCTTTCCATATCTAAGCAGCTGGAACCAATCACCATTAAGGTTAGGTAAGGTAAGGTTCGTCAGGAAACAGGGCAAGTGTTTCCTGACGCGGGTCTTAGACGATGACCCACTGTTGCGGTGCACCATTGAGGATAGGGGACAGCAAAGGTGCCAGGACAATGCTTTGAGTACTGAGCTTTTTACTCCGCGGATTCTGGATTTTATGGGTTAGAAACTTGAAAATCCACCCGCTTACCTTCCCGTTATGCCTATAGCTCTCTGATCACATGTCAAACGCCCTAGCTAAATTTGTGTATATCACATGTGCATTTTGGTTTTAAGTATCGGCTGGAAATCGACTTATTTTTTAACCTTTACCGATACCATAAGAGTAGTCGATACTTGCCGATACCAATACTTTGGCACATTCCTAGTCTGTACTCCCTTTATGACCCAGATATAAGGCTCTTTTTTCAAAGAATACTGAGAGCTTTTGATAATGAAACTTCGCATTTTTATAAATAAGAAATTTCCATGGATCTGGTCCAGGTGCTGAGTGAGCAGGCATGTTTTAATTTTTTTCGAAATCTATGGGATTAGTACTAATGTCTGTTAGGTTGGTTACACGGCCACCAGCAGCAACAGTCTGGTTGACCAGGCTAGCGCCAGTAGCAGCCTGGTTGACCAGGCTACTCCCGGAGCCATTGATTGGGCTCCAGGCGTAGAAAAACTCTCAAAACTCATCAAAGGTATATCAGGGGTAAATGAAAGCAGTTTCTGCATTCTCCACCTTGCTTGCAGTTAGTTGGATAATAATAATAATAATAATAATAATAATAATAATAATAATAATATATTCACTACAAGTACATGAGGTTGCTGAACATCGACTCATATTGGTCTTTTAGAATTCCGCTCATTTCCCGTTCAGGGTCGGTATATGAACCTCCGGTTATTAATGATCTCATTCTACAGGTATTTGCTGTCTCGATCTCTCGGCTAAGATTGTCTTTACTTTTGTTGTGATATCGTCTTTACATTTTTAAGCAGTTCAGTAACCCTTTTTCTCCTTTTGGGAAACTTTCTTCGCTCTTTCTGTATCTGACCTTTTAGGTTTCCTCAGTGGTACATAATACAGAGCTTGTATACTTCTGTGTATAGCTTTTCCAGGCACTGGTCAGGATTTAGGGTGTAGATAAAGGGTTCAGAGAACCGACAAGTTGATAAATTAGACACATGTGCAACACTTGTGTATCTTTATTTGAGGAAACGTTTCTCCACACAGTGGCTTCATCAGTTCTATACAAAGAAGAATGGTGAAGAGCAGGAGTTTGAGGTAATCAGTCCCTCAGCCTGGAGTCGATGTAATGAGTCCATCAGCCTGGAGTCGATGTAATGAGTCCATCAGCCTGGAGCCGATGTAATCAGTCTATCAGTCTTTTAAGGTTGATGGAGTGATTACATTGACTCCAGGCTGAGAGACTGATTACCTCAAACTATCTTCACTCTTCTTTGTATATGACTAATGAAGCCACTGTGTGGCGAAACGTTTCCTCAGATAAAGATAGCCAAGTGTTGCACATGTGTCTCATTCATCCGCATTTAGGGTGCTCATGACTGTCCCCTAATATGTCTGATAGTTTTGTGTTAATTTTATCCCTGTCAATTCTATGGTTGTTGAAGTTGAATTTACTAGCCATCCCTTCTCTCGCATTATTTCTGGAGATCCACACTCTGAGTTTATACTCGTTTGTACTTCGATGTTGTGGTTAGTGTATATTTGTAGTTGTCTTTGATTAGTTCCTCTTTGTTTGGGAAGATCAAATTCAGTGTAGTTTCATTTCTAACGGGATCAGTTATCTGTTGGTTCAGTGCAATCTTTTCACAGAGCCTCATTAGTTCCCTGGCATGTGCCTGTTGAGCCAGAGTACTTCCCTGGCATGTGCCTGTTGAGCCAGAGTACTTCCCTGGCATGTGCCTGTTGAGCCAGAGTACTTCCCTGGCATGTGCCTGTTGAGCCAGAGTACTTCCCTGGCATGTGCCTGTTGAGCCAGAGTACTTCCCTGGCATGTGCCTGTTGAGCCAGAGTACTTCCCTGGCATGTGCCTATTGAGCCAGAGTACTTCACTGGCATGTGCCTGTTGAGCCAGAGTACTTCCCTGGCATGTGCCTGTTGAGCCAGAGTACTTCCCTGGCATGTGCCTGTTGAGCCAGAGTACTTCCCTGACATGTGCCTATTGAGCCAGAGTACTTCACTGGCATGTGCCTGTTGAGCCAGAGTACTTCACTGGCATGTGCCTGTTGAGCCAGAGTACTTCCATGAACTATTTCCCGTACATGTTTTAAGGAACCATCTTTTATTTTACATTTGGGAGGTTGAAATCTCCAAAGAGGATAATATTTTGTGTGGGGGTTTTCTAGCCGTTCAAGAAAGCTACGTATCTTCCTTATCTGATCGGTGAATTCTTCAGCCCATGCTGACTGTGGTTTATATTCAGTTTATTGTATTCTAGATGATCCTTATAAACAGTTTGCTGGAACAACAATTTGGTTACAAATTATTGATTTACCGTTTTCTCTGAAAATATCTGGCAGTCTTGGTGTGGCAGGGTGGTAGTCGTTAGTGTGGCATTGCTGCTGGGCAACAATTTCCCCTCTCCTGCTTTCCACCATATACCCGATACTGACGACACTAGTAGCTTTTATCTTCACGATTTAATATCACTCTCAGTGACACTGTCCTCTTCTAGCAAAGGCGACGGATAACTGATCTCCTCAAAAGCAGCAGACTCTCTAAAATATAAAAATTAATCAACCAGTCTTGTTACTGCTGGTCAAATGCAGTCCAGCGTACGAAGCATAACCTAGCTGGTCAGACACTGATTTTGAGGAACTTGCCTAGTTCCCTCTAGAGGTTTGTTGGTAATTCCTCTTATGCACGGAGGAAGAGGGAAAGGGGTGGCGTTGAAGAGTCGGGACGTCTTGACACTCATCCAGCTCTGTCAGAGCGCACTCATCCAGCTCTCAGAGCGCACTCATCCAGCTCTCAGAGCGCACTCATCCAGCTCTGTCAGAGCGCACTCATCCAGCTCTCAGAGCGCACTCATCCAGCTCTCAGAGCGCACTCATCCAGCTCTGTCAGAGCGCACTCATCCAGCTCTCAGAGCGCACTCATCCAGCTCTCAGAGCGCACTCATCCAGCTCTGTCAGAGCGCACTCATCCAGCTCTGTTAGAGCGCACTCGTCGCGCCCTAGCTTTTCACTAGACATATTTTGCACCTTCTTCCAAGTGTCATGTTATATAGGGTGGTTTCAGTATTCAGGTTTGGAAGCAGACCCTCTAGGACTCTGCAGGTGAAAATTATGTACCTTTCTCGCCTACGTTCCAAGGAATGCAGTTGAAGGTACACCAAACGTTCCCAGTAGTTCAGATGCTCGACTGAGTTTATGCGAACCAGTAAAATTCTCTGTAGGTTTTCCAGCTCAGTAATCTCATCTGTGTGAAAGAAGACTCAGTACTCGGTAGTATGATTGTCTGGAAACGAGAAGTCTACCTGAATTCTACTGGGAAGGTGCTCAGGGGATCAACCCCTGTTGGTGGATCAAGGCCTGATCAACTAGGCTGTTCCTACTGGTCGTACACAATCCAACATACGAACCACAGCCCGGCTGATCAGGTACCGAAGAGTATCATATTTGGTTCAGTATATTTTGTCCTGAAATTTGTAGTTATTGAGTCTATCATGTTTGTTGTAGCGGTGGCAACTTTATTGTGATACTTGAATGTCAAACCTTCCATCATTCTCTGAATGATTTGAGTTTGTTTTGTTAGTCTTTTTTCTACATTCTTCTGTAGTGCACAAATTGAAACTTGTCCTCGTTAAGAGGCACCTAAGTTCCACCGTCTTCTAATAACATGTTCATTTTTCCACTATAATCTACCTTGTCCATAATTACTGTCGCATTTGCTTTGTCTGTTTTCGTAAGATAAAGTCCAGGATCTTTCCTTAATTCATGGTATAACTTAGCAAATCTTTGATGATAATTGTGTTGTAGAGGTCTGAGCACAGCTCAGACCTCTACTTATGGTGCCTTTGCTTGTCATTTGGTATTTTCAGTAATATTGCCTGTCAAACATCTTGTTTTCGTAGCAAATGAATGTGCAGATATTGGACTAATCGCTCCAGAATTTTCCATGACAGTTGTCAGTTATGATTTATCTTAAGCATATTGCAAGGCGTACATTAAGGCGGCTGGGGGGGGGGGCTTCTAGAGCTTCCTGTAATCTAGGATCTTGAGCGTTGGACAGGAGAGTAGTGGGGTCAGCTTACGCCCGATCAACCAGGCTGTGATGGATATGTGGGGCAGCGGGCCTCCAGCAGCAACAGCCTGGTTGACCAGACAAGCACCAGACGAGCCTGGCCCATAGCCGGGCTCAGAGATTAGATAAACTCTCGAATATATCAAAGGCAAAGGCGCCTCTTGAGGTGAAAGTCACACCATTACATAACGCTCACACTATTCTCTTCCTTGTGTTTTATCACACTAACACAGTTACGCTTGCCTGCCCTAATAGCTGACATAGCTATTAGGGCATCGTATTGCATCGTAGCGTCCATTACAAAGGATACTAGAATGTCATTGGAATTAGTGTTCAAGGCTCACAACGTTGTGGTTATTACAGCTGCAAGGAGACTGGAAAGATAACGAGAACCTTCAGAACAAGAGATGCTAAGCCAGTGATGGTGACTTGCACCTTTTCTCTCTAGGCTGGAATGTTACTGTACATTAAAAGACCATTTTAAAGCAGGTGAATCTGTAGACCTAAGAAAATGTACAGAGAACCTTCACTGCATGTATAAATTAAAGCACCTGAATTACTGGGAACATTTGAAGTTCCTTGACCTGTACTCCCTGGAACACAAGCAAGAGATACATAATTTATACCTAGAAAATCCTAGAGGGATTTGTCCCAAGTCTGCACCACAAATCACTTCCCAAGACAGCAGTGAGAGCAGACTTTGCAATATACTCCCAATGAGAAGCATGGTGCCATGAGTGTAAAAGCCCTTCCATCATACATAGTTGTTACTAACAGACCTCTGGCCATCTTAGAGGAAACTGGGCAAAGTTACTAAGTTGGTTGCTGATCAGCCGGGTTGTGGTGCATCTGTTGAAATTATAGGGTTGACACCAACTGCGTAATTGATCCCATCTACCGGGAGGTCCTGGTCTGGGACCGGACTGCGGGGTTATTGACCCTCAGAGATGGATGAGAGTTGCATCTATCAAGGACATGGCAAATCTCCAAGCAGTTGTTAATCATTTGTTTCTTTGGGTCACAGAAACCAAGATGTTCATCGAGGATAAATACCAACCACTCTTGTTATGAAAAATAAAGAAAGTAAAAACGGAGAAGAGAGAATACACAAAGCAGACAGTAGGAACGTAGTGGTAACAATGGTACAAGATCTTGTGTTCAAGGAATACAATGGTGTTACTGGTATAAGGAAAATGTTAGGTTAAATAACAATAACCTTCAAGCACCAGTCACAGACTGGATAACAAGAACCTTCAAAAATAGCTATTTTGAACATTATTATGCAGTTTTAATTCCCCTAGACAGCAGATTGTGCAGCCATTTAGGAGCCAGGACCTTTTTATTTAAGTTACGACAATAAAGTCGTAAGAACATGCTATCATGTAAAGTAAAGGGACACAAGTGCTACTAATGTGACATTTTATTGTGGCAACGTTTCGCTCTCCAGGAGCTTTGTCAAACCGGCTTGACAAAGCTCCTGGAGAGCGAAACGTTGTCACAATAAAATGTCACATTAGTTGCACTTGTGTCCTTTTACTTTACATATTGTCGGTAATTCTACCAACTTTATTACAACATGCTATCAGTTTGTTGCTTTTGAGTATATTGTAAAACCTCCCAAGTGAGACGAGATGAAATTGCTCTGCCCATGAGAACTCCCCGGATTAATCTGTCATGTGTACTACTATAGAATCCACTTCATATTATGATAAAACTGTCATAAACAACCAGGCCTCTGGTCTGGGACCAAGGCGACGGGGTGGTGACCCCCAGGTCTGAGACCAAGGCGTGGGGGTGGCGACCCGCAGGTCTGGGACCAAGGGGTCGGGGTGGTGACCCGCGGAACCAACTACACATAATCTACAAGCTACAGATAACAGTGATCGGTGAACTTGTAATTACCACACAGCCGTAAAGATAGTGTATCCGTATAACCTAATTGTCTACCTGGAGGGTATTCAGGGGATCAACGCCCCCGCGGCCCGGTCCATGACCAGGTCCCCTGGTGGATCAGGGCCTGATCAACTAGGCTGTTACTGCTGGCCGCATATAGTCCAATGTACGAACCACAGCCCGATTGATCCGGCACTGACTTTAGGTATCTGTCCAGCTCCCTCTTGAAGGCAGCCAGGGGCCTCTTGGTATTTGCCCTTATGACTGGTGGGAGGCTGTTGAACAGTATTGGGCCTCGGACACTTATTGTGTTTTCTCTTAGTGTACTAATGGTGCCCCTACTTTTCATTGGGCGTATGTTGCATCGTAGGGAGTGATTTCTATGTGCATATTAGGAACTATTCCCTCCAGGATCTTCCAGGTGTAGATTGATGTATCTCTCTCGCCTGCACTCCAGTGAGTACAAGTCAAGTGCTTCCAAGCGTTCCCAGTAGTTAAGGTGTTTCATGCGACTTATATGTGTGATGAATGGTTTGAAAAACCGATAAGTTGAAGATTGAGACACTTATGCAGCATATGGGAATCTTTATTCAGGAAACGTTTCGCCACACAGTGGCTTCATCAGTCCAATACAAGGAGGAAAGCGTAAGGAGAGGAGGAGTATGAGGTAATCAGTCCCTCAGCCTGGAGTCGATGTGTTCAGTCCATCAATTTTGTAGAATGTACAGCATAGGGCCGTAGATGTGGCTTATATACTGTAGTGAGGTGAGGTGAAGCAGGCGGAGGCGGGGTCATAGTGGTACCATCCACTAGTCGAAGTAGGTCTTCGTCCAAAGGTTGAACAAGTGTTGAAGAATTCTTTGTAACAAGATCCCATGATGCTGCGGTGTCTGACAGTTGTAATGAATGGTTTGAAAAACCGACAAGTTTATGATTACCTCATACTCCTCCTTACGCCTTCCTCTTTGTATTGGACTGACTTATATGTGCAGTAAAGGTCCTCTGTACATTCTCTAGATCTGCGATTTCACCTGCTTTGAACGGAGATGTTAATATATAGCAGTATTCCAGCCTAGAGAGAACAATTGATTTAAAATGATCATCATTGGCTTGGCATCTCTTGAATGTTCTCATTATCCATCCATTTTCCTCCCAGATGTGCTTGTGGCATTGTTGTGATCCTTGAAGGTGAGATCCTCAGACATTACCACTCCCAGGTCCTTCACATTACTTTTCCGCTCTGTTGTGTGATTAGAGTTTGTAGTATACTCAGTCCTAGTTATTATTTCCTCCAGTTTTCCATAACGGAGTAGTTGGAATTTGTCTTCATTGAACATCATTTTGTTCTCCGTTGCCCATTGGAAAACTTGGTTTATATCTTCTTGGAGATCTGCCGTGTCCTCAGTGGATGACACACTCATGCAGATCCTAGTATGGTCTACAAAGGATGATACGGTTCTATGCTTTACATCTATGTCTATATTTGATGTGAGGATGAGGAACAGGATAGGGGCGAGTACTGTGCCTTGTGAAACAGTTCTTCACCATGGCAGCTTCCGATTGAATTCTGTTTACTACTATTTGTGTGCGATTGGTTAGAAAGTTGAAGATCCATCTGCCTACTTTGCCAGTTATCCCCTTATCACGCATTTTGTGTGCTATTACACCATGATCGCACTTGTCAAAGGCTTTTGCAAAATCTGTGTATACTACATCTACATTTTGTTTTCCAGCGTATCCTAGACCATACCATAGTGATCCAGTAGTTGCGGGAGGCAGGAGCGACCTACTCTGAACTCGTGTTGCCCTGGATTGTGCAATTATTGGGAATCCAAGTCGTTTGCAATCCTACTTCTCAGAACTCTTTCAAAGATTTTTATGATGTGGGACATTAGAGCCATTGGTCTATAGTTCTTAGCCATTGCTTTGCTGCCACCCTTTTGAAGTGAGGCTATATCCTTTGTTTTTAGTGACTGGAATCTCACCTTTGTCTGTGTTCCTTCTCCATAGCATAGTTAGAGCTCACAAGACGGGTTTCATGCAGTTTTTTAAAAACACAGAATTCACGTGTCTGGACCTGGGGCTGAGTGCATGGGCATGTTGTCATTGGCTTTCTTAAAGTCTCGTGGAGTTAGGGTTATGTCAGAAATATGGCTTACATTGACAGGGTTTTGAGGTTCATTCGTGAAAAAATTATTTGAATTTATCTTTAAACTGATTAGAGGTTCGCTAAATATAGAGTCGTATTGAGATTTCAGTATCTCACTCATTTCTTTGTTGTCATCTCTGTAAGTCCTGTCTTGTCTGAGCAGGGGCCCTATACTAGATGTGTTTTTGCCCTATTTTTGGCATATGAAAAGAAATATTTTGAATTTCTTTCAATTTCACTAATCACTTTTAGCTCCTCTTGTTTCTCCTGGATCCTGCACGAGTCCTTTAACTTAAGCTCAATATTTTCCACTTCCCTGGTTAGCATTTTCTTCCGTGTTTCAGATAATCTAGCATTCTTGAGGAGCTCAGTGATTCTTCACCTTCTCCTGTAGAGAGAGCGTCTTTCTCCAGTTTACTTCTTCTCTTCTATTTTCTTAGGGGAAATATGCCTTGAACATCAGCTGCCAGGAAGTTGATCCTTTCAAGGCACTGGTTAGGGTTCATGTTATTTGCGATATTTTCCCAACATGTTTCATTTGAGACATGGTTAACCTGGTCCCAGCTGATGTTCTTGTTGAAGTTGAATCTGGCGAAGGTACCCTCATAGCTGTATGCATTTTGCTGATCAGGACCCCTGTGCATGCTAGTCTGGACTTCAATTAGATTGTGATCAGAATTAGTTGTTTTTGACATTGCAATGTTTCTAACCAGGTCCTCATTATTTGCGAAAATAAGGTCAAGTGTGTTCTCCAGTCTTGTTGGCTCCACACACTGCTGGCTTAGGGTGTATTTATTCCAGAAATTCAGCAGCTCATGTGTGTGTGACTTTTCATCTGAGCTGCCCCCAGGACTCTGTGAAAAACTTATCAACGGCAATTCCTGATTAGCTTGTTTCTGCATTGAACTGCTTGCTGCTAACTACTTCCCTACCTGCTAGTTAGCCCCAATAATCTAATCAATCAAGTCATCAACCAGCAGGTTGGGCCTAGAACTGGGTCACGAGGACAGTGACCTCTTCTCCTGTATTTACGTGCAGTTGTTACCGGGGTCACTGCCTCCGTGACCTGCTGGAAGATCCAACCTGCTGATTATGGCCTGATCAATAAGGCTTCGGCATTACAGTGCGGTTGATCAGGAATTGATTTGAAGATCATGCCCTGGTTGCAGTAGACGACACTGATCTTACTAAAGGCTTAGACAAGTGTGATCATGGTGTGGCAGCACACAGTGCGCGACAAATGAATAACTGGGAAAGTAGAGGGATTTTTAACTTTTTAACAATATGTAAAGTTAGATAATGCCACAGTGAAAAGCTCTTGCTTTTTTAGGGGCCCGCCCCACTTCTCTTTCTCATTCTTATATCCAACAGAGCCAAGGACATAATTCATAGTACCTTAATATCTAAGGGTGTGCAGGGTATCGGTATAGGTGGGTATCCAGTTTTAATGGTGTCAGAATCGATGCCAGTATTGGTGGGTAACGGCTAATTTTGATGAAATCGGTATCGGCCTAAAACTGAGTATCGGTATCATAAAACAGTTTGGTATCATCCCATCCTTAACATCCTTTGTTGTTGGCATCACAGTCTGAGTGGCGTCCATCGCAGACACAGCGAATATTCAAGTGGATATAAATCAAGTCTTCCAGTGGGTCCGCAGACAATATATTCCATGAGCACAATTTTCAGTTGTCCCACTGTGAAGAAAACTGAGGAAATAAAGACTGGAATGGAGTACAAGACACAATACCACTCAGTTGAATGAAAATTCCACGTGTGAGACTTAGTAGTGTGATGTTAGAAGATATCACATTGAAGGATGACAATGTTGCTATCACTACCGCAACCATAATGCTAAAGTGGATAACTAGAACGTTCAGAACGAGTAGCTGTGTAGCCCTTGTGGCTAAGCGCTTCTTTGTTATTATAATAATAATCAGAATGAGTAGTGCTGAGCCAGTGATTATACTCATTTCGCTTTTCTCCAGGCTGGAATACTGTTCTGTACTAACGGCTTCCTTCAACAGCAGAAATGACATAGCTAGAAAACATATAAATTCAAACATCTGAGCTTTCGAGAACACTTGAAGTTGCTTGACTTGTATTAGTTAGGAAGTAAGGAAGAAACGTACATAATAATTTAGAGATAGAAAATCCTGGAGGAACTGCTCCCGAACTTGTACACCGAAATGACTCCAAATGAAAGCAAGAGACTTGAAACACAGTGCAAAGTACCGTCGATAAAACGCAGGAACGCAACGAATACATTGAGAAATTATTAAGCTTCAGAGGTACTAGACTTTTCATCGCCCTCCCTTTGTGCACGAGGGGATCTACCGACATACCTCTGGCTGGCTTCACGAGAAAACTTGCTAAGTGCCTCAAGTTAGTTCCTGATCAGCCAGGCTGAGGTGCCAGCACTGGATTACGTGCAGCCAGCCCCAACAGCCTAGTCAATCAGGCTAGTAACTAGGAGGGCTGGAAGTGGCAAAAGCAATGGTAAGCTAAAAGTTCGCTCTTGAATAAAGCAGCAACACACAGACCTGAGACCTGGAGGGTACCTGAAGGAATGGTTTTGGAGATCACTGCCCTCACTGTCTGGTCCTACACCAGCCACACAGCCCAGCTTGTTAGGTACTGATTTGAGGACCTTGCGAAGTTCCCTCTTAAAGACAACCAGAGATTTGTCGGTAATTTCTCATATATGCTCGAATGAAGGGCATTGAAATTTTGGGACCTCTGATACTCATCGAGTTCTCTCTTGTACTCGGCACACTCCTGATTTTTATAAAAACATAAGGAACACTGCAACAGGTCTACTGGCCCATGCGAGCAGCAGGTCCAAATCTCCTACAGGCTTAATTTTAATTTAAAGACCCAACCAAGTCAGGTCAGGTCACATCCACTTAAGGCAGGACCACAGCATCAGACTTACTAGCACAAGCTAGTCAGGTCCAACTCTTACTTACCCACACCCACTCGTGTATTTAACCTATTTTTAAAACTACACAACGTTTTAGCTTCTGGAGTTTGTTCCACTAATCCACAACTCTATTACCAAACCAGTGCTTTCCTATATCCTTCCTGAATCTGAAGTTTTCCAACTTAAAACCATAGCTGCGAGTCCTGTCTTGGCTAGATATTTTTAGTACACTATTTACATCCCCTTTATTTATTCCTGTTTTCCATTTATACACCTCAGTCATATCATCCCTAATTCTACGTCTTTCTAGAGAGTGCAGATTCAGGGCCCTCAGTATATCCTCATAGAGAAGATTTCCGATACATGGGATCAACTTTGTCATCCTCCTCTGTTCGTTTTCCAGTGCATTTATATCCATTCTGTAATACGGTGACCAGAACTGTGCAGCATAATCTAAATGAGGCCTAACCCGTGATATAGAGAGTTGAAGAGCAACGTGGGGACTTCTGTAATTTATGCTTCTTGATATGAAACTGAGGATTCTGTTCGCTTTAATGCGAATACTTTTGCACTGTTGTCTTGGTTTCAGATTACTGCTAACCAGAACTAAATCTTTTTTGCAATCAGTAATATTAAGATCTAAATTATTTAGTTTATATGTGCATGGTTATTTTCCTGTCCAACATTTAGAACTTTGCATTTGTCCATATTAAACTGCATCTGCCACTTCTCCGACCACTGCATCAGTTTTTTCAAATCTTCCTGGAGTGCTGTAATGACCTCATTAGAAGGAATTGGACGGCCTATTTTGGTGTCATCAGTAAATTTATTTATGTCGCTATTTATTCCCTCATCTATGTCGTTTATGTAAATTGTGAACAACAAAGGGCCCAAGCTTGTGACGCTTCCCCACTCTGATTTCTTCCCATTTATGCAAACTCTCTGTTGCCTATTTGTCAACCATGCCTCTACCCAGGAAAAAAATTCTCCCCCCATTCTGTGTGCCTTAATTTTTCTCAGCCCCTGATGTGGAACTCTATCGGAAGCCTTACCGTAGGTACTTTGCACAATCTTCCAAGTACATATCTTGATTTCGTACGAATTGACTATCATGCACAGGTTTGGAACCAGTCTCTAAAGTTTTCATGCAGGACAGAATCCACGGGACAGAACCCACGTAGGCAGAAGACAGGAAAGACAAAGAAAATCTAGGAAAGGCGAAGAGGTAAGGAGAGTAGACAAAGGTCTGGGTAAGTCACGAGTGTTCTGAAGTTTAGAGCATTTTACAGTGTAATGAGAAAGGAAGGCATCTACAAAGCTAGGATTAAGATTTATGTTAAGAATATTGATATTTGTATAAGGGATGTTTCAACAGGACGATGTCTGTGAAGGCTAGAAGATGGGTAAACAGTTGTGGCAGAGGACTGCTACTTTTGAGATCTGTTATCCGTTGTCCTTGCCTGTAGAGGCCTTATTTAAGTATCGGTTCTCCACTCTCATAAAGCATAATGGGCATTCTAATGCCACTTAAGATAATGACTTTGGAGTGCATAATATAGCTAAAAATCAACATAGTGGGTTAGTGGGTTCAGGTATATTCCTGTAAATATTGCTAGTGTTGACATAAGTCGGGTTGTGATAGTTATGTGGACCTGCGGGTCGCTAAAACTAACATCCTGGTTGACAAGTGGTCACCAGGGAAGCTTGGCCTCTAGCCAGGCTACCAGGGTACCTGAAGGATACCTGAAGGTCGTTTCTGAGGGTAAATGCTCCCACGGCCTGGTCCCAGACCAGGCTTCCTGGAGGATCAAGACCTGATCAGTCAGACTGTTACTGTTGGCCACACGAAGTCCAACGTACGAACCACAGCCCGGCTGGTCAGGCACAACCTCTAAACCAGTCACAGGTATGTCACAAGTAAGCTTTGTAATTAACCTTATGCAGTATCCAAGAAAGAACCGGATAAGTATATATATATAAATATATTTTTTTAGGTTGTGTGGTGACATTGGCTACAGCGATGTGTACTTGCCTGCGGGCAACAAACAAGGATTGTATAAGTAAAAGATTTGCAGTGTAGGTTGTGAGCACAGGAGGAAGGGAGTTGTACAAGAATGGTATGCAATACCGAGAATGGCACAGTGACTTCTGCATTTACCTCCCTGACTAACTCCCTCCCTGAATAAGACACATGCGCAACATCTGGGTATCTTTATTGTAGACGTTTCGCCATTCAGTGGCTTTATCAATACAAATTCCACGACATAATTTGAAGACAGTAGAACTATATACAGAAGATGAGGTAATCAGTCCCTCAGCCTTGGAGTTGGTGCGAAGAGCACCGTAGTCTACTGTCTTCAAATTATGTCCTGGAATTTGTATTGATAAAGACACTGGATGGCGAAACATCTACAATAAAGATACCCAGATGTTGCGCATGTGTCTTATTCAGGGAGGGAGTTAGTCAAGGAGGTAAATGCAGAAGTCACTGTGCCATTCTCGTATTTGACAGACATAATCATAGTGCATTATCATTCCTCACAGACAGTACTGCGCATGTCGATGTCTGGTGATGGTTCTGGGGACCATGGCCCTCGCTTCTCTTTCTAAAACTAGACCTGAATTGAAAAAAAAAAATAATTTAAGACCTCCAGTTTTCTTAGTGCAAGAGGTGAACAACCTTGTATTTCTCACACGTATGAGAAGACGGTAGTATCGCTCTGGATCCTCATTATTTGTGACAGTAAAGTAGAGGGTATTGTTTAATCTGGGTGTTTCCACTATTTGCTGACTTTAAGAGAAGTGTATTAGAGCCCTAACAGTTCACTTGTGTGACTGCTCGTTCACCTTGCCTCATGTAACATTCTCTGCTGTTATAGCATTTCCTTTATTCGTGAAACGTAGTGCTTCAATAAAGCTAATAGAATCCTTGGCTTCATATCAAGAAGCATAAATAATAGGAGTCCTCAGGTTGTTCTTCAACTCTATACATCCTTGGTTAGGCCTCATTTAGATTATGCTGCACAGTTTTGGTCACCTTATTACAGAATGGATATAAATTCTCTGGAAAATGTACAAAGGAGGATGACAAAGTTGATCCCATGTATCAGAAACCTTCCCTATGAGGATAGACTAAGGGCCCTGAATCTGCACTCTCTAGAAAGACGTAGAATTAGGGGGGATATGATTGAGGTGTATAAATGGAAGACAGGAATAAATAAAGGGGATGTAAATAGTGTGCTGAAAATATCTAGCCTAGACAGGACTCGCAGCAATGGTTTTAAGTTGGAAAAATTCAGATTCAACAAGGATATAGGAAAGTACTGGTTTGGTAATAGAGTTGTGGATGAGTGGAACAAACTCCCAAGTACCGTTATAGAGGCCAGAACGTTGTGTAGCTTTAAAAATAGGTTGGATAAATACATGAGTGGATGTGGGTGGGTGTGAGTTAGACCTGATAGCTTGTGCTACCAGGTCGGTTGCCGTGTTCCTCCCTTAAGTCAATGTGACCTGACCTGACTAGGTTGGGTGCATTGGCTTAAGCCGGTAGGAGACTTGGACCTGCCTCGCATGGGCCAGTAGGCCTTCTGCAGTGTTAAGAACATAAGAACGAAGGAACACTGCAGAAGGCCTACTGGCCCATGCGAGGCAGGTCCAAGTCTCCTACCGGCTTAAGCCAATGCACCCAACCTAGTCAGGTCAGGTCACATTGACTTAAGGGAGGAACACGGCAACCGACCTGGTAGCACAAACTATCAGGTCTAACTCACACCCACCCACATCCACTCATGTATTTATCCAACCTATTTTTAAAGCTACACAACGTTCTGGCCTCTATAACGGTACTTGGGAGTTTGTTCCACTCATCCACAACTCTATTACCAAACCAGTACTTTCCTATATCCTTCCTGAATCTGAATTTTTCCAACTTAAAACCATTGCTGCGAGTCCTGTCTAGGCTAGATATTTTCAGCACACTATTTACATCCCCTTTATTTATTCCTGTCTTCCATTTATACACCTCAATCATATCCCCCCTAATTCTACGTCTTTCTAGAGAGTGCAGATTCAGGGCCCTTAGTCTATCCTCATAGGGAAGGTTTCTGATACATGGGATCAACTTTGTCATCCTCCTTTGTACATTTTCCAGAGAATTTATATCCATTCTGTAATAAGGTGACCAAAACTGTGCAGCATAATCTAAATGAGGCCTAACCAAGGATGTATAGAGTTGAAGAACAACCTGAGGACTCCTATTATTTATGCTTCTTGATATGAAGCCAAGGATTCTATTAGCTTTATTGCGAACACTTATGCACTGTTGTCTTGGTTTCAGATTACTGCTAACCAGAACTCCTAAATCTTTTTCGCAATCCGTAATATTAAGATCTACATTATTTAGTTTATATGTGGCATGGTTATTGTCCTGTCCAACATTTAGAACTTTGCATTTGTCTATATTAAACTGCATCTGCCACTTCTCCGACCACTGCATCAGTCTATTCAAATCTTCCTGGAGTGCTCGAATGTCCTCGTCAGAATGAATTCGACGGCCTATTTTGGTGTCATCGGCAAACTTGCTGATGTCGCTCTTTATGCCCTCATCTATGTCGTTTATGTAGATTGTGAACAGCAGGGGGCCCAACACTGACCCCTGTGGAACACCGCTCGTGACACTTCCCCACTCTGATTTCTCCCCATTTATGCAAACTCTCTGCTGCCTATTTGTCAACCATGCCTCTATCCAGGAAAAAATTTCTCCTCCTATTCCATGTGTTTTAATTTTCCTCAATAGTCTCTGATGTGGGACCCTGTCAAAAGCCTTACTGAAGTCCATATACACAATATCATATTCATTACCATGATCTACCTCCTCAAATACCTTAGTGAAAAAAGTTAATAAATTCGTAAGGCAGGAACGCCCCTTTGTAAAACCATGCTGAGATTCGTTGATTAATTTATGCTTTTCAAGGTGGCTACGAACTGCCTCGGCAATTATTGATTCCATAAATTTTCCCACTATGGAGGTTAGACTTATTGGTCTATAGTTCGAAGCTAAGGACCTGTCACCTGTTTTGAAAATAGGTATCACATTTGCCATTTTCCACTTATCTGGCACCATGCCAGTTTGTAGTGATATGTTGAAAAGATTAGCCAAAGGTGTGCTAAGCTCCTCTTTACATTCCTTTAGAACCCTTGCATACAGTTCATCAGGGCCTGGGGATTTGTTAGGTTTTAATTTATCTATTTGCCTAAGGACCATGTCACTTGTGACCCTAATAGTGCACAGTTTATTATCGTCCTGTTCTACATAATTTATCATTACTGGAATATCGCTGGTATCCTCCTGTGTAAAAACTGAGAGGAAGTATGTGTTAAAAATTCTACACATTTCCTTATCACTGTCAGTGAGCTGACCCGAGGAACTTTTGAGTGGGCCTATCTTGTCCCTGATCTTACTTCTGTATACCTGAAAGAATCCTTTTGGGTTAGTCTTCGATTCTCTTGCAACTTTAACCTCATAATCTCTTTTTGCTTTTCTATTTCTTTTGCTTTTTTATTTCTCTCTTTAACTGAATATATCGATTTCTCAATTGCCCCTCTCCTCTTTTGATTTGCCTATATATGCCTCTCTTTTGACCAATCAGATATTTTAATCTATTGTTCATCCATTTAGGATCATTTTTGTTTGATCTGATTTCCCTATTTGGAACATAATTTGACTGAGCAGCTAGGACTATGCCCTGGAAAGCATCATATCGGCAACCATCACCACCTACCTGACCCTTAGTCAGGTCATTCCAGTTCAGCCCACCTAAGTAATTTTTCAGTCCTATGAAATCAGCCAAGCGAAAGTCAGGGACGGAGACTTGATTGCCATTATTAGGGGAATTCCATGATATATTAAAACTGAGTGATTTGTGATCACTTTCCCCAAGCTCATCATTAACCTCAAGATTATTAATTAGTGTTTCCCTACTGGCAAGAACCAAGTCAAGGAGGTTATTTCCCCTAGTTGGCTCTGTCACAAACTGTTTTAAAAAACAATCCTGGATCGTATCAAGAAAGTCACCTGACTCTAAATTTCCTGTCAAATTGCTCCAGTCAATCTGTCTATAGTTGAAATCTCCCATTAGCACAACATTTTCGTATGTAAATGTTGTGCTAATGGGAGATTTCAACTATAGACAGATTGACTGGAGCAATTTGACAGGAAATTTAGAGTCAGGTGACTTTCTTGATACGATCCAGGATTGTTTTTTAAAACAGTTTGTGACAGAGCCAACTAGGGGAAATAACCTCCTTGACTTGGTTCTTGCCAGTAGGGAAACACTAATTAATAATCTTGAGGTTAATGATGAGCTTGGGGAAAGTGATCACAAATCACTCAGTTTTAATATATCAGTGTTCCTTCGTTCTTATGTTCTTACGTTCTTATGTTCTTAAATCACCAAGTAGCAAGATGTTTCGGACATTGAAATATTATCAGTGTTCAGTTTTTAGAAACTGATCGTTAAATGACTGGGATGTTGTATCTGGTAGTAAATATAAAAGAAAAACAAAATTTTGTGTTTAAATTTTCATAGCCAAAACATCGACAACAACATTTGTGGTGTTAAGCAACTCAGTGAGAATTAGCGACTTCTTTTTAACAAAGTCGCCGTCTTCCTACATCCCCCCCCCTCCCTTTCCTCCATCCCTCACAGTCTTCCTCTTTGTAGTCTGGGTTTTTTTTTTTCAGTCGTATCTAAATAGGTTGTATTCAGGTATCCATAGTTCATAGTCAAAGTAATCTTTAATACAAGTCTTTGTGAAAACTGCAATATTTCCATCTGACTCACTGAGGATGCCAAATACCTGAAGGATGTTTTCGAGAAGTCAATTTCTTCGCGGTCAGGTCCCAGACCAGATCTCCTGATCAGACAGGCTGTTACTGCTCTCTACAAGCAGTCTAATACATAAACCAGGTATGACTGGTCAGGAAATAATTAGGAAAACTTGTCAGGTTCGCTCTTGAAGGCAGCTAGAGGTTTGTTTGGTAATTCCCTTATGCACGACGGAGGAGAGTTGAAAATACTGAGGCCTCTGACATTCGTAGAGTTATCTATTAGTGGACTCGTTACTCCCTGCTTTTTTTTTTTTTTGCAGGTATTTTGCACCGTCTACCAAGTCTCTTCTCATACAGTGTGATTACAGTGCTTAGGTTTACGACTAGGTCCTTCAGAATTGTCCATGTGTAAATTATGATGTAATATTCTCTCTTAGGTTCCAGGGACTACAGTTGAAGCAACTTCAAGCGTTCCGGGAAGTTCAGATGTTTGATAAAATGTATACAGACAACGACAATTATCTGTACGTTTTGCAGCTCAACAATTTCAGCAGTATTGTAGCCTGGAGATAACAAGCAACTTAGAGTATCATCATTGACTCAGTAAAAGGACACAAGTGCAACTAATGTGACATTTTATTGTGACAACGTTTCGCTCTCCAGGAACTTTGTCAAGCCGTAACGGCATCAGCATCTCTTGTCTGGAGCGTTCTGGTTATTTAGCCTATCATTTTTCCTTGCGATAGCTGTGGAAACATCGTTGCAATCCTTAAAAGGAACATCTTCAGACATTATTACTCCCAAGTCTTGCGCATGGGACGTTCGCTCAACTGAATGAATTGATTTTGTAGTGTATTCCATTTGTCTCTATTTCCTCCATTCTTCCGTAGAGGAAGAATGAAAGGTTGCTCTCGTTAAACATTGTATTGTTGTCTGAGACTCGCTGAAAGATCTAATTTATATCCGCTTGAAGATTGTGTGTCTCTTCGATGAAAATAATTCTCATAGAGAGTCTAATGTCATCACCAATGGATATTATGCTTCTATGATTTATGTCCTTGTCGATGTTGTATATAAGAACGAGAAACTGAAGCGGGGCGAATACTGTACCTTCAGGAACAGAGCTTTTCACTGTGGCAGCCTCCCACTTCAAAACATAAGATATGGGGAACACTGCAATAGGCCTACTGGCTCATACTAGGCAGGTTTTCCTCAAACTCAACCCATTTTCAATGCTACCCAAGGAATAAGCGGTAATAACTACTTTTGCAAGTCCCACTCAAATCCAAACCCTGGCTGGTTGGCTCGTGTTTGTTTGTTTGTTCGAGAGGTAAGCTTTTTTTTTTTATTGGCTACGGCACCGTTGTACCAGCCGCCTGTAGGTTTCAGAGGTCTCCTGTTCTCTTCCCTCACCCTCCCCTGTTCCAGACCCGACCTTCTGTTTACTGCCTCATAAACCAGGCTGTTCATGTCAGCCACATACACATCAATGTATGTGGGAAAAAGGGACTTCAGTACAGTTCAGGACATTTATTGAGGGAACTTTTCGCCACGAGTGACTTCTTAAGTTCTAATACAGAGATAACTAAGAACGTGTATATATAGTGACAGAAGTCAGGTGGCAAGCTGCGAGAGAGTAATAGTAGTAATAGTAATGCAATTGTGGTAAGATGGGTTGAGTTTGAAAAGAACATATCATCATCATCATGTTACAGCAGTCTCCAAAATGGGTAGTCTTCTGTTGATTAGCAGTTTGGATATCTACCTGGAGGGTATTCTAACGTCAACGCCCCCGCGGCCCGGTCCACGCCCAGGCCTCCCGGTGGCTCAGGGCCTGATCAACCAGGCTGTTACTGGTGGCCGCACGTAGTCCAACGTGTGAACCACAGCTCGGCTGATCCGGCACCGACTTTAAGTATCGGTCCAGCTCCGTTTTGAAGGCAGCCGGGGGCCTATTGGTAATTCCCCTTATGCATGGTGGGAGGCTGTTGAACAGCCTTGGGCCCCCAGACATTCATTGTGTTGAACATTAAAATGGTCAGTCCCTCCAGACTGAGGGACTGACCACCTCAAAACTTTAAGAGTGATGGACTGATTACATCTTCAAGTATCTTCTGCTTCTATCAGCTTTTCTGTACTCGACTGAAGAAGCCTACTGTGTAGGCGAAACGTTTCGAAATAAAGATACCTAACTGTTGCATATGTGTCTTACCTAACATTCATTGTGTTTTCTCTTAGTTTACTCGTGGCACCTCTGTTTTTCATTAGGGTTTGTTTTTCCTGTATTTGTGGTTGCGATGGTTGTTCACTCGAAATTTCAAATATTTCAGATTTCTTTCTTCCAGCTGTGTAAGACGTGGCAACAGTGACTGTATAACTAGTGGCAAAAGTGACTGTATAACTAGTGGCAAAAGTGACTGTATAACTAGTGGCAAAAGTGACTGTATAACTAGTGGCAAAAGTGACTGTATAACTAGTGGCAAAAGTGACTGTATAACTAGTGTCAAAAGTGACTGTATAACTAGTGGCAAAAGTGACTGTATAACTAGTGGCAAAAGTGACTGTATAACTAGTGGCAAAAGTGACTGTATAACTAGTGGCAAAAGTGACTGTATAACTAGTGTCAAAAGTGACTGTATAACTAGTGTCAAAAGTGACTGTATAACTAGTGTCAAAAGTGACTGTATAACTAGTGGCAAAAGTGACTGTATAACTAGTGGCAAAAGTGACTGTATAACTAGTGGCAAAAGTGACTGTATAACTAGTGGCAAAAGTGACTGTATAACTAGTGGCAAAAGTGACTGTATAACTAGTGGCAAAAGTGACTGTATAACTAGTGGCAAAAGTGACTGTATAACTAGTGGCAAAAGTGACTGTATAACTAGTGGCATAAAGTGACTGTATAACTAGTGGCAAAAGTGACTGTATAACTAGTGGCAAAAGTGACTGTATAACTAGTGGCAAAAGTGACTGTATAACTAGTGGCAAAAGTGACTGTATAACTAGTGGCAAAAGTGACTGTATAACTAGTGGCAAAAGTGACTGTATAACTAGTGGCAAAAGTGACTGTATAACTAGTGGCAAAAGTGACTGTATAACTAGTGGCAAAAGTGACTGTATAACTAGTGGCAAAAGTGACTGTATAACTAGTGGCAAAAGTGACTGTATAACTAGTGGCAAAAGTGACTGTATAACTAGTGGCAAAAGTGACTGTATAACTAGTGGCAAAAGTGACTGTATAACTAGTGGCAAAAGTGACTGTATAACTAGTGGCAAAAGTGACTGTATAACTAGTGGCAAAAGTGACTGTATAACTAGTGGCAAAAGTGACTGTATAACTAGTGGCAAAAGTGACTGTATAACTAGTGGCAAAAGTGACTGTATAACTAGTGGCAAAAGTGACTGTATAACTAGTGGCAAAAGTGACTGTATAACTAGTGGCAAAAGTGACTGTATAACTAGTGGCAAAAGTGACTGTATAACTAGTGGCAAAAGTGACTGTATAACTAGTGGCAAAAGTGACTGTATAACTAGTGGCAAAAGTGACTGTATAACTAGTGGCAAAAGTGACTGTATAACTAGTGGCAAAAGTGACTGTATAACTAGTGGCAAAAGTGACTGTATAACTAGTGGCAAAAGTGACTGTATAACTAGTGGCAAAAGTGACTGTAACTAGTGGCAAAAGTGACTGTAACTAGTGGCAAAAGTGACTGTATAACTAGTGTCAAAAGTGACTGTATAACTAGTGTCAAAAGTGACTGTATAACTAGTGGCAAAAGTGACTGTATAACTAGTGGCAAAAGTGACTGTATAACTAGTGGCAAAAGTGACTGTATAACTAGTGGCAAAAGTGACTGTATAACTAGTGGCAAAAGTGACTGTGTAACTAGTGGCAAAAGTGACTGTATAACTAGTGGCAAAAGTGACTGTATAACTAGTGGCAAAAGTGACTGTATAACTAGTGGCAAAAGTGACTGTATAAATAGTGGCAAAAGTGACAAAAGTGACTGTATAACTAGTGGCAAAAGTGACTGTATAACTAGTGGCAAAAGTGACTGTATAACTAGTGGCAAAAGTGACTGTAAACTAGTGGCAAAAGTGACTGTATAACTAGTGGCAAAAGTGACTGTATAACTAGTGGCAAAAGTGACTGTATAACTAGTGGCAAAAGTGACTGTATAACTAGTGGCAAAAGTGACTGTATAACTAGTGGCAAAAGTGACTGTATAACTAGTGGCAAAAGTGACAAAAGTGACTGTATAACTAGTGGCTAGTGTCAAAAGTGACTGTATAACTAGTGGCAAAAGTGACTGTATAACTAGTGGCAAAAGTGACTGTAAAAGTGACTGTATAACTAGTGGCAAAAGTGACTGTATAACTAGTGGCAAAAGTGACTGTATAACTAGTGGCAAAAGTGACTGTATAACTAGTGGCAAAAGTGACTGTATAACTAGTGGCAAAAGTGACTGTATAACTAGTGGCAAAAGTGACTGTATAACTAGTGGCAAAAGTGACTGTATAACTAGTGGCAAAAGTGACTGTATAACTAGTGGCAAAAGTGACTGTATAACTAGTGGCAAAAGTGACTGTATAACTAGTGGCAAAAGTGACTGTATAACTAGTGGCAAAAGTGACTGTATAACTAGTGGCAAAAGTGACTGTATAACTAGTGGCAAAAGTGACTGTATAACTAGTGGCAAAAGTGACTGTATAACTAGTGACTGTATAACTAGTGGCAAAAGTGACTGTATAACTAGTGGTGACAAAAGTGACTGTATAACTAGTGGTATAACTAGTGGCAAAAGTGACTGTATAACTAGTGATAACTAGTGGCAAAAGTGACTGTATAACTAGTGGCAAAAGTGACTGTATAACTAGTGGCAAAAGTGACTGTATAACTAGTGACTGTATAACAAAAGTGACTGTATAACTAGTGGCAAAAGTGACTGTATAACTAGTGGCAAAAGTGACTGTATAACTAGTGGCAAAAGTGACTGTATAACTAGTGGCAAAAGTGACTGTATAACTAGTGGCAAAAGTGACTGTATAACTAGTGGCAAAAGTGACTGTATAACTAGTGGCAAAAGTGACTGTATAACTAGTGGCAAAAGTGACTGTATAACTAGTGGCAAAAGTGACTGTATAACTAGTGGCAAAAGTGACTGTATAACTAGTGGCAAAAGTGACTGTATAACTAGTGGCAAAAGTGACTGTATAACTAGTGGCAAAAGTGACTGTATAACTAGTGGCAAAAGTGACTGTATAACTAGTGGCAAAAGTGACTGTATAACTAGTGGCAAAAGTGACTGTATAACTAGTGTCAAAAGTGACTGTATAACTAGTGGCAAAAGTGACTGTATAACTAATGGCAAAAGTGACTGTGTAACTAGTGGCAAAAGTGACTGTATAACTAGTGGCAAAAGTGACTGTATAACTAGTGGCAAAAGTGACTGTATAACTAGTGGCAAAAGTGACTGTATAACTAGTGGCAAAAGTGACTGTATAACTAGTGGCAAAAGTGACTGTATAACTAGTGGCAAAAGTGACTGTATAACTAGTGGCAAAAGTGACTGTATAACTAGTGGCAAAAGTGACTGTATAACTAGTGGCAAAAGTGACTGTATAACTAGTGGCAAAAGTGACTGTATAACTAGTGGCAAAAGTGACTGTATAACTAGTGACTGTATAACAAAAGTGACTGTATAACTAGTGGCAAAAGTGACTGTATAACTAGTGGCAAAAGTGACTGTATAACTAGTGGCAAAAGTGACTGTATAACTAGTGGCAAAAGTGACTGTATAACTAGTGGCAAAAGTGACTGTATAACTAGTGGCAAAAGTGACTGTATAACTAGTGGCAAAAGTGACTGTATAACTAGTGGCAAAAGTGACTGTATAACTAGTGGCAAAAGTGACTGTGTAACTAGTGGCAAAAGTGACTGTATAACTAGTGGCAAAAGTGACTGTATAACTAGTGGCAAAAGTGACTGTATAACTAGTGGCAAAAGTGACTGTATAACTAGTGGCAAAAGTGACTGTATAACTAGTGGCAAAAGTGACTGTATAACTAGTGGCAAAAGTGACTGTATAACTAGTGGCAAAAGTGACTGTATAACTAGTGGCAAAAGTGACTGTATAACTAGTGGCAAAAGTGACTGTATAACTAGTGGCAAAAGTGACTGTATAACTAGTGGCAAAAGTGACTGTATAACTAGTGGCAAAAGTGACTGTATAACTAGTGGCAAAAGTGACTGTGTAACTAGTGGCAAAAGTGACTGTATAACTAGTGGCAAAAGTGACTGTATAACTAGTGGCAAAAGTGACTGTATAACTAGTGGCAAAAGTGACTGTATAACTAGTGGCAAAAGTGACTGTATAACTAGTGGCAAAAGTGACTGTGTAACTAGAACTTTGAAGACAAGGATATGTCGAGCCAAATGACTTATTCTTTGCTGTTGATAAATTAGACACATGTGCAACTCTTGGGTATCTTTATTGAGGAAACGTTTCGCCACACAGTGGCTTCATCAGTCCATACAAAGGAGAATCTTGAAGAACAGGAGGAGAATGAGGTAATCAGTCCCTCAACCTTGAGTCGATGTGGTCAGTCCATCAATCAGTCCACCACATCGACTTAAGGTTGAGGGACTGATTACCTCATTCTCCTCCTGTTCAAGATTCTCCTTTGTATGGACTGATGAAGCCACTGTGTGGCGAAACGTTTCCTCAATAAAGATACCCAAAAGTTGCACATGTGTGTAATTTATCAACATGTCGGTTCTCTGAACCATTCATCTACAAATTCTTTGCTGTTTACTAACGACCCCCCTTCCCTCTTCAAAGCAGGTGAGATTGATGAGCTAGAAAACGTGGCTCGGTTGGTAGCGCACTCACCTTACAAACTCGGTGTCTGATCTTCAGCAAGGGTGGAAACTTAGGCGTTTCTTTACACCTGCTGTCCCTGTTCACCTAGTAGTAAGTAGGTACCTGGGTGTTGGTTGACTGTCGTGAGTCGCATCCTGGAGGGCGGTAGTATATTTTAAATAGGCCTGGGCTTTGAAGTGGACTGAGGTAAGGGAACAGCTCTTAGTTTAAAATGGTATAAAATACCGACAGGATGTTAGGTGAGACACACATGCAACAGTTAGGTATGTTGATTTCGAAACGTTTCGCCTACACAGTAGGCTTCTTCAGTCGAGTACTATTCTGTACTCGACTGAAGAAGCCTACTGTGTAGGTGAAACGTTTCGAAATAAAGATACCTAACTGTTGCATGTGTGTCTCACCTAACATCTCTTAGACTGTAAAATTGATGCGTATAAAAAAAAAAAACTGGAAAAGTTTCGGTGCTCGTACAGTCAGTCAAACACCTCAACTACACACATGATGTAAATGTTTGACATAACTGGCAAGTTGAAGAACTAGACACTATTTTTGCAATATTTTGGGAATATTGTGGAAACTTTTCGCTAACAAGTGCCTTCCTCAGTCCTGTATAGAGATGAATGGTGGAAGATGAGAAGGAGTTTGAGGTAATCAGTCCCTCAGGCTGGAGTTAATGGACTGAACACATCAGTTCCAGGCTGAGAGACTGATTACCTCAAACTCCTCTTCTTCCATCATTCATCTCTATACCGTACTGAGGAAGGCACTTGTTGGCGAAGCATTTCCACCCAGATCAACCAGGATATGATGGGTATGTGGGGCAGCAACAGCCTGGTTGACCAGGCTAGCACCAGGCAAGCCTGGCTCAATGGCCGGGCTCCGGGAGTAGAAAAACTCTTGGAATTCATCAAAGGTAAATGTACAAGAAAGATTTCCAAATGTTGCAGAAGTGTTTAATTCTTCAAGACTCACGAAATCGTAATGACACGATTGCAAACAAATCATACCACGGGCGGGGATAGAACCCGCGATCAGAGAGTCTCAAAACTCTGGAGTTTTGAGACTCTCTGATCGCGGGTTCTGTCCCCACCCGTGGTATGTTTTTTTTTTAATTCTTCAAACTGAACTACAGGAATGCTTGAAACCTCTTTAACTTTATTCCTTGGAATGTAGAAGTAATGCCTATCAAAACAGAGAGACTTGCCAACCACTGCAAAATACCGTCAGTAAAACAACGGGCGTGACGAAGTACACTGAGAGAGAACTAGGTGAGTGTAAGAGGTTCAGGACTTTTCCACGCCTTTCTACCGTGCACAAGGGAATTACCAACAAACGTCTAGTTGCCTTTAAGAGGGAACTTGACAAGTACCCTTCTCCAGAACATCACTTTATCTGAGATCATTTATCCCCAGGATCACTCGAGTCCAGAACACAGTCGTACAGCATTATGATATCAGTGAGATCAAATCAGTTGATCAAATGAAAATGCTGGCCCACAGATGGCTCCAACTTCATCCTGTTCCATACTTGTATGTTTCATAACAAAAAATACTTTCAAATGAGCTGATGTAGGTAACAACTCTTAGCTTGTCAGTAAAGCTAGGGATCCTTAACCTAACCTTGTCAAACCCTGTGTAAAAAAAAAAAAAGTTCCGTCTTGAAGACAGGGGGCTGTGGTGTGACTCACGAAATCGTAATGACACGGTTGCAAACAAACCATACCACGGGTAGGGTTTGAGCCGACGGTCTGGAGTTTTGAGACTGATCGCGGTTCTAACCCCGCCCGTGGTATGGTTTGGCTGTGGTTCGTACGTTGGCCTGTGCACGGTCAGCAGTAATAATTGATCAGACCTTGAGCCATGAGGAGGCCTGGTCATGGACAGGGCTGCGGGGGATGGGGGAGGGGCGAAGTTTGCTGCCTCCCGGAAACATCCTTCAGGTATCTTTGAGGTATGGTTCACTCTTAGGGTAGTTTGGAAAGCTCTGTTGGCTAATGAGGGAATGGGGGGGGGGGTATGACTGCCAAGGTGTGAAGGTAATATCTACACTACCTGCACTTACTCTCATGAGTCATCAGCAGAGTACTCTTATGACAGGATGGATAATGAGAACGTTCAAAACGAGAGATGCTAAGCCAGTGATGATCCTTTTCAAATCACTTGTTCTCTCTAGGCTGGAATACTGCTGTACATTAACATCTCCGTTCAAAGCAGGTGAAATTGCAGATCTAGAGTGTGTCCAGAGAACCTTTACTGCACGTATAAGTTCTGTCAAGCACCTTAACTACTGGGAACACTTGGAAGCACTTAACTTGTACTCGTTGGAACGCAGGAGGGAGAGATATATCATAATCTACACTTGGAAAATCTTGGAAGGAATGGTCCCGAATCTGCACACACAACTCACTCCCTGCGAAAGTAAAAGGCTGGGCAGGCGATGCAAAATACCCCCAATTAAAAGTAGGGGCGCCACTGGAACACTAAGAGAAAACACCGTAAGTGTCCGGGGCCCAAGACTGTTCAACAGCCTCCCACCAAGCATAAGGGGAATTACCAATAAACCCCTGGCTGCCTTCAAGAGAGAGCTGAACAGATACCTAGTCAGTGCCAGAACAACCGGGCTGTGGTTCGTACGTTGGACTGCGTGCGGCCAGCAGTAACAGCCCGGTTGATCAGGCCCTGGTCCACCGGGAGGCCTGGTCGTGGACCGGGCCGCGGGGGCGTTGATCCCCGGAATACCCTCCAGGTAGACTCCAGGTATATTTATTGTATCGAGGTTCTAACACTTTATATTACTTGAACGAAACATTTGCTTTCAGTAATGTTGAAATGGTGGGGTAACTGAGCTAGTTTGTAGTTGTTTCCTCACTCCGCTGTAACACCTAGATAACATACATTATATATATATATATATGGTTTCTACCATATATATATATATTATGTCAGACGCAAAGATATTCTATTCTTGAAGGGGTATGTGTCAAAAATTGTCTTGGTATGTAGAGGTTACGAGTGTTTCTGGTAGTGTCTATATGTGTGGTAATGACAGCATGTGACGCTGGTGAAAGGTAGGACGTTGCCAGCAGACAAGTCCTCTTGTGCCAGGTTTCTGCCGCTTGGCACCACCCTCCTCACACTCCGGCTCTCCGTCTGCCAACTCCAGCAGACAAGTGCTTTTGTGCCAGGTTTCTGCCGCTTGGCAGCACCATCCTCTCACTCCGTCTCTCCGCCTGCCAACTCCTTATTCTCACTCTCTTTTCTAATATTTATCACCTAAATAAATTCTCTCTTTCATTTAGGTTAGGTAAGGTTCGTCAAGAAACAGGACGAGGATTTCCTGATGCGAGTCTTAGATGATGACCCGCCGCTGGCTTACCGATCCAACCCTTTGAAAATTATGGTCATAGTTATAACCATTTTTAACTTTTTTATTTTCATTTGATTCATATGCAATACTTGTATAGATCATCGTTTTCACAGCCTGGCGTAGGTCTAGGTTATCTGTAGTTGACTCCGGTGGTCACTGCCTTCCTTCCGTTTATCCGGACCTAATCAAGCCGGCTATTGGTGCTTGCTGCAAGTATCCCAGCATATTCATCACACCCTGACTGATCAGGAACATGAATAACCGATTAGGTTCCATAAGAACATAAGAATGGAGGAACATTGCAGAAGACCTACTGGCCCATACAAGGCAGGTCCTCATCAAAACGACCTCTACCCAAGAATTAACTCCCATACCCAATGACACCAATCAAACCCAGCCCCTCCCACTCATATATTTGTTCAATCTCTTCTTAAAGCTACCCAAGGTCCTAGCTTCTATCACCCTACTGGGAAGATTGCTCCCATGCAACGTACTAACCACAGCCCGATTGATCGGGAACTGATTGAGAATCTTGTCAGGTTCCCTCTTGGAGAGCCAAAGGTTTGAAGATTGAGACACTTATGCAACACATAGAAATCTTTATTTAGGAAACGTTTCGCCAAACGGTGGCTTCATCAGTCCAATACAAAGCAGAAAGGTGTAAAGAGAGGAGAAGTTTGAGGTAATCAGTCCCTCAGCCTGGAGTCGATGTGTTCAGTCCATCAATCTTGTAGAATGTACAGCATAAGACCGTAGACGTGGCTTATATACTGTAGTCAGGTGAGGCGAAGCAGAAGGCGGGGTCATAGTGGTACCATCCACTAGTCGAAGTAGGTCTTCGTCCAAAGGTTGGACAAGTTTTGGGGTCAGTTCCTTCAGGATTTCCCAGGTGTAAATTATGATGTACCTTTCTCGCCTACTTTCCAAGGAATAGAGTTGAAGGGATTTCAGGAGCTATCAGTAGTTTAGATGTTTGAGTGTAAACGGGCAGAGAAAGTTCTCTGCGTTTTCTAGCCCAGCAGACACGTCTGCCTTGAAGATGGCCGTTAGTTTAAAACATGTAAAGTAAAAGGACACAAGTGCAACTAATGTGACATTTTATTGTGGCAACGTTTCGCTCTCCAGGAGCTTTATCAAGTCATTAGTTTAAAACAGTTTTCCAGGCTGTGATGCTGTAGACCAGCGGGCCGCCAACAGCAACAGGCAGATAACAGAAAGATGCATCATAGTGTGCACCTAAAAAATTCTGTAGGGATTGGCCCCAAATCTACACATTGAGATTACTCCATATAAAGGGAAGAAGCTTAGCAGGTGGTGCAAAATGCTGCTATTGAAAAAAAAGGGATGCAGTAAGTGCACTGAGACAACTGTACAAGTGTAAAGGGATCAAGACTCTTCAACGCGCTCCTTTCACACACAAGGGTGCCTTCAAGAGAACGTGATTAAGCTCAAGTTCCTTCTTATTCAGCCGGGATGTGGTGCATACATTAGACTGCATGCGGCTGGCACAAAGAGCCTGGTAGATCAAGGCAGCAGTTGGGAGTCATGGTCCGGAGCTGTACAAGTGTTTTGGTTGTACACAGCTAAGATAAACACATTACCATCACATTAAGCCTGAGAGATAAAGGCACGACACTAGCTTAAAAGGCGCGAGAGTTTCCCTGTTTCCTAATACATTTATTTTTCCACTATAATCTACCTTGTCCATAATTACTATCACATTTACTTTGTCTGTTTCGTAAGGTGAAGTCCACGATCTTTCCTTAATTCATGGTATAACTTAACAAATTTTGATGACAATTGTGTTGCAGAGGTCTGAGCACAGCTCAGACCTCTACAACCATGAATTAAGGAATTAAGGAAAGATCGTAGACATCACCTTACGAAACAGACAAAACAAATGCGATAGTAATTATGGACAAGGTAGATTATAGTGGAAAAATAACATATTAGAAAACAGGGTAATTGACATGTCCCTTAAATCTTCACTGTGTACTCAACGCTTTCTCACCAGGCAGATGAAGAAGAAAACAAAGACAGAGGATAGAAAAGTCAGCGTCTCTGGCATTGCACACTTGCTTTTAGTCTCTTGCAACTCTCCCTCCCTCCCCTCCCACCTCTCATGTCCCTCCCTTTCCTCCCACCTCTCATGTCCCTCCCTCCCATCCCTCCTCATTCCCCTGACTGGCCACGTGGTCGTCTATCCAGTTCACACCTAACGTATACTTTACAGAGAGAACTTTAGAAGACTTTCAGATCATTCCCAAGCCATTATAAAGGTCCTACCAAAAGCTAGTTTGTGACAGTTACTAACGTTTAGTTTTCAAGGCCTTAATCATGGGTGTAAATCAGCTCCTTCCTGCCACTCGCTAATTTGAAATCCAACATGGGTGTGAATACGCTGCAAGATAAATTGATATACACACACTTGGAAAAAAGGCTTTCGACATGTGGGAAAACGGTGTAATAGCACACGTACGACATGGTAAACATATAACTGGCAAATAAATCTTGGTGATAAACAACGCTAGTATCAAACTAACCATATTCACCAACAAGTGAGAGCGGCGGTGTTCGTGGTGATGCAGCTACCAGGAAGATGCCGTCATGTGAGTGTTTGTACTGATCCTTGTGAAACTAATACCTTGATTGTACTTTGTAAAAAAAAGATGTACATCATATCGATAATGCTAAGACACTAATGGCGTCAGACTCAGTGTCGCTGGGAAAGTGATCGTTGCCGTTCAAGGAAAGTGTGCGTTTGGAGTTACTTGGAGTCGTTTCCGGAAGTTATCGTACCCGTGACCAGATCCTAGACCAGGCCTCTTGGTTGCTGACCTGATCGATCAAGCTGTTAGTGCCCGCCACCCGCAATCCAACGTGTGCACCACACCCCGGTTAATTACCATAAGAACAAATAAGGAAACCACATAACACCAGTGTTATCAGTGTGAAGTCAATCACAGAAAAAGTGAGACAACCAAATTAGCGGTTTTAAAAATACCCATTGTAAAATTTAAACTTAAATACCGGTGAATGAAGACTTGTCGGTGTAGGTCTCAAACATATGATCAGTGAAGGCATCTTATGATGCCAATAAGTTCTTGGAAATCCCACTAAATAACTCGGTTGTCTACAATCTGGTATCCACCTGAATAAATCAGTAGGAAAAGGCAATAATATAAGTGAAGTAGTGTTTATAATACCTTGAGTATACCTGGAGAGGAACATCAAAATGGTATACAATACCGACAGGTTGGTAGGTAAGACACATAGGCAACAGTTAGGCAACTTTATTCCTACTGTGTAGGCGAAACGTTTCGGAATAAAGTTGCCTAACTGTTGCCTATGTGTCTTACCTACATACCTGGAGAGGTTGAACATTAAAATGGTATAAAATACCGACAGGTTGTTAGGTAAGACACATATGCAACAGTTAGGTATCTTTATTATGAAACGTTTCGCCTACACAGTAGGCTTCTTCAGTCGAGTACAGAAAAGTTGATAGAAGCAGAAGATACTTGAAGACGATGTAATCAGTCCATCACCTAACTGTTGCATATGTGTCTTACCTAACAACCTGTCGGTATTTTATACCATTTTAATGTTCAATCTGTCAGACACTGCAACACAAGGGTATCTTGGTACAGACCTGCAATCAACTTCGACAACTTCCACTAGTGAGAGCGGCTGGATTTGAGAGGGACCTGACCTCTCAGCATCTGAGTTCTTACCTCTTCTAGTGACCTACGTCTCACCTCTTGGCGCTATATAAAGGCTCCATCCTGTCACTTCATCTCCATATTGTTTCATTCTATGGAACAATGCTCTTCTCCAGACTGAGGGACTGACCACCTCAAAACTTTAAGGGTGATGGACTGATTACATCGTCTTCAAGTATCTTCTGCTTCTATCAACTTTTCTGTACTCGACTGAAGAAGCCTACTGTGTAGGCGAAACGTTTCATAATAAAGATACCTAACTGTTGCATATGTGTCTTACCTAACATACCTGGAGAGGGTTTTGGGGGTCAGCGCCCCCCGGCCCGGTCTGAGACCAGGTCTCGTGGTGGATCAGGGTCTGTTCTACCAGGCTGTTACTATTGGCCCCATGTAAACCGACGTACGAACCACAGCCCGGCTGGTCAGGTACTGATTTTAGGTGGCTGTCCAGCGCCTTCTTGAAGAGAGTCAGAGGTCTATTGGTAATACCCCTTATGTATGCTGAAAGTGAGGGGAAATTGAATAAGAGATCACTGAGGGGAAACAAGTGTATTCACCTAATTGTACTCGCCTAATTGTGGCTGCAGGGGTCATTACTCAGCTCCTGGCCCCGCCTCTTCACTGACCGCTACTGGGTCCTCCCTCTCCCTGCTCCATGAGCTTTATCATACCTCATCTTAAAACTATGTATGGTTCCTGCCTTCACTACATCGCTTGCCAGACTATTTCACTTCCTAACAACTTTGTGGCTGAAGAAATACTTCCTAACATCCCTTTGACTCATCTGAATCTTCATCTTCCAATTGTGACCCCTTGTTTCTGTGTCCCATCTCTGGAACATTCTGTCTCTGTCCACCTTGTCTATTCCACGCATTATTTGTATGCCGTTATCATGTCTCCCCTGACCCTCCTGTCCTCCAGTGTCGTCAGACCGATTTCCTTAACTCTGGAACCAGCCTCGTTTCAAACTTTTGCACTTTCTCTAATTTCTTGACGCGTGTGTAAGTCTGAATGTATGTTTACTTGCAGTAATTGCTCTGCTGCTTCTTGCAAACCTATACTTGAGTTCATTAGTTTCTGAGGTAAATAAAACTGACCGTTTAGTAATTTAAATAATAAATTTTCTGGTTGGCCTCTCATGGCTCGCCTTGCATCATACGTTGCCAGCACTACACCGTCCCATACACTGCTGCCAGGCGTTTGCCCGGCTTAAAAATTCACGGCAAGTATTACAAAACTTTCTTCGTTAATACAGGAAAATATCAGTTACTAACATAAATTGTGATAGCAAGAACAGTGGATAAATTGGAGAATAGCAAGCTGCTGTTGACAGATTTCTGGTGACAGTACGACCAGTGTTCACCGGCTTATAGACCACCACACTGACCCACCATAACCACTGACAACCACACCTACCCCTGAACCCCCCCCCCCATGCACTCTCCTGCAAGACATGGAAAACCAGAATGGTGTTTGTCTACATTGTACCGGTCATATAGAATATCCTAGTTCTGTTGTGCAGAAAAAATGCACAACACAGTTCACAGAGGCACCGACCAATATCCATACATCAAATATGGAGTCATTATGTCTGGCGTGGTTGATTGACCTTGCAGAGTCCTGCAGAGATCAAGATAAAGCTGGTATAAACCGCCAAAGGAGGACAGATACCAGAAACATCACACTGGAGTAATACATGTTGAAGGTGCCCACATCCTGGCTCCCAGTGCCTAAGCTGTTGCTGATGCTGGTGGATCTGGAGGTGATACCAGTGAGTTTGGAGCAGATTCCGGTCATACCGGTGCAGCTTCTGACCCTGGCCTGGTCTCCAGTACTGGTGATGCTGGTGAAGCTGGTGGTAACCCTCAGGTTGGTACTGAAATCAATGTTTCCTCTGGCTCCTGTGCAGATCCAGAAGTTACACCAGTTGAGAAAGTCCCTAGAACTGTGCTCCTTAGAATGTAGGTGAAAAAATGCATCATAATCTACAAAAGCCAATAAATGTTTAGAGAGTACGATATGAACCCAACTAGGTTCATATATGGCGCCATGATGGTGCTGCCACGTATAGGTCTACCCAGCTCAGCCGGCACCACTTACCCTGCCCTCACTCTGGCAGCCGACTTCACTCAGGAAATAAGGTCTACATCCGTCTGTTTCTCTCTCCTTGGCATGGCCCTCCAGGCGTGGGCAGCTGAAACACACTGCCTGTGTACCAAGAACCCAAATAAAGGAACGTAGCCTGCGAAGCCTTATCATTGACCTCGCTTGGATAAGCCCCAAATCAGTTACGATACATCCTCCTTTCATGCATAAGGGATATTACCAATAAATCCCAAGCTGTCTTCAAGAGGGAACTCTACGGATTCCTGAAAGCAGTTCCTGATAAGTCGGCTTGTTTTGCATACATTGGATTGCAGGTGGCAGGTACCAACAGCTTGATCGATCAGGCCAGCAGCCAGGAAACCTGCTCTGGGACCAGATCGCGGGGGCAGTGACCTCTGGAAAAGGTTTCAGGTGAGCCCCGAAACCACAGCCAACGGAAACTTACCTGGTTACCTGGAGGTTATTCCGGGGATCAACGCCCCCGCGGCCCGGTCCTTGACCAGGCCTCCCGATGGATCAGGGCCTGATCAACTAGGCTCTTAATGCTGGCCGCACGCGGTCCAATGTACGAGCCACAGCCTGGCTGATCCGGCACTGACTTTAGGTATCTGTCCAGCTCTCTCTTGAAGGCAGCCAGGGGTTTATTGGCAATTCCCCGAATGCTTGATGGGAGGCTGTTGAACAGTCTTGGGCCCCGGACACTTACGTTGTTTTCCCGTAGTGTACAAATGGCGCCCCTACTTTTAATTGGGGGCATTTTGCATCGCCTGCCCAGTCTTTTACTTTCGTAGGGAGTGATTTCTGTGTGCAGATTTGGGACCATTCCTTCCAGGATTTTCCAAGTGTAGATTATGATATATCTCTCCCTCCTGCGTTCCAACGAGTACAAGTCAAGTGCTTCCAAGCGTTCCCAGTAGTTAAGGTGCTTGACAGAACTTGTACGTGCAGTAAAGGATCTCTGTACACTCTAGATCTGCGATTTCACCTGCTTTGAATGGAGATGTTAATGTACAGCAGTATTCCAGCCTAGAGAGAACAAGTGATTTGAAAAGGATCATCGTTGGCTTGGCATCTCTCGTTTTGAACGTTCTCATTATCCATCCTATCATTTTCTTTGCACGTGCGATCGTGGCACTGTTGTGATTCTTGAAAGTGAGATCCTCAGACATTACTACTCCCAGGTCCCTTACATTATTTTTCCGCTCTATTGTATGGCCAGTCTGTAGTATACTCTGTTCTAGTTATTATCTCCTCGAGTTTCCATAACGGAGTAGTTGGAATTTGTCCTCATTGAACATCATATTGTTTACCGTTGCCCAATGGAAAACTTTGTTTATATCTTCTTGGAGGTTAGCCGCGTCCTCAGCAGATGACAGCCTCATGCAGATCCTAGTATCATCAGCAAAGGATGATACGGTGCTGTGATGTATATCTCTATGTCTGATATGAGGATGAGGAATAAGATGGGGGCGAGTACTGTGCCTTGTGGAACAGAGCTCTTCACTATGGCAGCCTCCGATTTAACTCTGTTGACCACTACTCTTTGTGATCGGTTTGTTAGGAAGTTGAAGATCCATCTCCCCACTTTCCCAGTTATTCCTTTAGCACGTATTTTATGGGCTATTACTCCATGATCGCATTTGTCAAATGCTTTTGCAAAGTCTGTGTATATTACATCTGCATTCTGATTTTCTTCCAGTGCATCCAAGGCCATATCATAGTGATCCAGTAGTTGTGAGAGGCAGGAGCGACCTGCCCTGAACCCATGTTGCCCTGGATTGTGCAGATTTTGGGAACCCATGTGATTTGCAATCTTGCTTCTTAGCACTCTTTCAAAGATTTTTATGATGTGGGACGTCAGAGATATTGGTCTATAGTTCTTAGCTAATGCTTTGCTACCACCTTTATGGAGTGGGGCTATATCCGTTGTTTTAAGTGACTGTGGAATTTCACCCATGTCCAAGCTCCTCCTCCATAGTGTACTTAGGGCACACGAGAGGGGTTTCTTGCAGTTCTTAATGAAAACAGAGTTCCACGAGTCTGGGCCCGGGGCTGAGTGCATGGGCATGTTGTCAATGGCTTTTTCGAAATTTATCGGAGTTAGGGTAATGTCGGAAATCTGGCATACATTTATGGAGTTTTGAGGCTCATTCATGAAGAAATCATTTGGGTCGTCGATCCTCAGACTGATTAGTGGTTCACTAAACACAGAGCCGTACTGGGATTTCAATATTTCACTCATTTCCTTGTTGTCATCTGTGTAAGTCCCATCCTGTCTGAGTAAAGGCCCGATACTAGATGTGGTATTTGCCTTGTTTTTGGCATATGAAAAGAAAAATATTTTGAATTTCTTTCAATTTCACTAATAGCTTTAAGCTCCTGTCTCTCCTGGTTCCTGTAACTTAAGTTCGAAATATTTTGAATTTCTTTCAATTTCACTAATAGCTTTAAGCTCCTCCTGTCTCTCCTGGTTCCTGTAAGAGTCATTTAACTTAAGTTCGATAGTTTCCACTTCCCTGGTCAGCGCCTTCTTGGATCATCAGCAAATACGGCCCTACCTGGTCTAACAAAAAAAACTTATATTTGCTGCCATTCCCCCGAAATGTCGAAATCTCTTGAATAAAGGTACATACTGCACTCTAGAAAGGCGCAGAATAAGGGGGATATGACTGAAGTGTATAAATGGAAAACAGGAATAAATAAAGGGAATGTAAATAGTGTGCTAAAAATATCTAGCCAAGACAGGAATCGAAGCTGTGGTTTTAAGTTGGAAAAAAATCAGATTCAGGAAGGATATAGGAAAGCACTGGTGTAGTAATAGAGTTGTGGATGAGTGAAACAAACTCCCGAGTACCGTCATAGATGCCGAGACGTTGTGTAGTTTTAAAAATAGATTAGATAAATACGTGAGTGGGTGTGAGTTGGACCTAACCAGCTTGTGCTAATTAGGTCTGATGTCGTGCTCCTTAAGTGGATGTGACCTGACGTGACTAGGTTGGTCATTGGTTTAAGCCGGGAGGCGACTTGGACCTGCCTCGCATGGGCCAGAGGGCCTGCTGCAGTGTTCCTTCTTTCTTATGTAGCAACATTCGTGGCCCCACACCTCACAGACACGTACATGCATATATATATATATATATATATATATATATATATATATATATATATATATATATATATATATATATATATATATATATATATATATACATACATCTAGGTTTTTCTCCTTTTTCTAAATAGCTCTTGTTCCTCTTTATTTCTTCTATTGTCCATGGGGAAGTGGAAAAGAATCTTTCCTCCGTAAGCCATGCGTGTCGTATGAGGCGACTAAAATGCCGGGAGCAATGGGCTAGTAACCCCTTCTCCTGTAGACATTTACTAAAAAAGAGAAGAAGAAAAACTTTATAAAACTGGGATGCTTAAATGTGCGTGGATGTAGTGCGGATGACAAGAAACAGATGATTGCTGATGTTATGAATGAAAAGAAGTTGGATGTCCTGGCCTTAAGCGAAACAAAGCTGAAGGGGGTAGGGGAGTTTCGGTGGGGGGAAATAAATGGGATTAAATCTGGAGTATCTGAGAGAGTTAGAGCAAAGGAAGGGGTAGCAGTAATGTTGAATGATCAGTTATGGAAGGAGAAAAGAGAATATGAATGTGTAAATTCAAGAATTATGTGGATTAAAGTAAAGGTTGGATGCGAGAAGTGGGTCATAATAAGCGTGTATGCACCTGGAGAAGAGAGGAATGCAGAGGAGAGAGAGAGATTTTGGGAGATGTTAAGTGAATGTATAGGAGCTTTTGAACCAAGTGAGAGAGTAATTGTGGTAGGGGATCTGAATGCTAAAGTAGGAGAAACTTTTAGAGAGGGTGTGGTAGGTAAGTTTGGGGTGCCAGGTGTAAATGATAATGGGAGCCCTTTGATTGAACTTTGTATAGAAAGGGGTTTAGTTATAGGTAATACATATTTTAAGAAAAAGAGGATAAATAAGTATACAAGATATGATGTAGGGCGAAATGACAGTAGTTTGTTGGATTATGTATTGGTAGATAAAAGACTGTTGAGTAGACTTCAGGATGTACATGTTTATAGAGGGGCCACAGATATATCAGATCACTTTCTAGTTGTAGCTACACTGAGAGTAAAAGGTAGATGGGATACAAGGAGAATAGAAGCATCAGGGAAGAGAGAGGTGAAGGTTTATAAACTAAAAGAGGAGGCAGTTAGGGTAAGATATAAACAGCTATTGGAGGATAGATGGGCTAATGAGAGCATAGGCAATGGGGTCGAGGAGGTATGGGGTAGGTTTAAAAATGTAGTGTTAGTGTGTTCAGCAGAAGTTTGTGGTTACAGGAAAGTGGGTGCGGGAGGGAAGAGGAGCGATTGGTGGAATGATGATGTGAAGAGAGTAGTAAGGGAGAAAAAGTTAGCTTATGAGAAGTTTTTACAAAGTAGAAGTGATGCAAGGAGGGAAGAGTATATGGAGAAAAAGAGAGAGGTTAAGAGAGTGGTGAAGCAGTGTAAAAAGAGAGCAAATGAGAGAGTGGGTGAGATGTTATCAACAAATTTTGTTGAAAATAAGAAAAAGTTTTGGAGTGAGATTAACGAGTTAAGAAAGCCTAGAGAACAAATGGATTTGTCAGTTAAAAATAGGAGAGGAGAGTTATTAAATGGAGAGTTAGAGGTATTGGGAAGATGGAGGGAATATTTTGAGGAATTGTTAAATGTTGATGAAGATAGGGAAGCTGTGATTTCGTGTATCGGGCAAGGAGGAACAACATCTTGTAGGAGTGAGGAAGAGCCAGTTGTGAGTGTGGGGGAAGTTCGTGAGGCAGTAGGTAAAATGAAAGGGGGTAAGGCAGCCGGGATTGATGGGATAAAGATAGAAATGTTAAAAGCAGGTGGGGATGTAGTTTTGGAGTGGTTGGTGCAATTATTTAGTAAATGTATGGAAGAGGGTAAGGTACCTAGGGATTGGCAGAGAGCATGCATAGTTCCTTTGTATAAAGGCAAAGGGGATAAAAGTGCAAAAATTATAGGGGGATAAGTCTGTTGAGTATACCTGGTAAAGTGTATGGTAGAGTTATTATTGAAAGAATTAAGAGTAAGACGGAGAATAGGATAGCAGATGAACAAGGAGGCTTTAGGAAAGGTAGGGGGTGTGTGGACCAGGTGTTTACAGTGAAATATATAAGTGAACAGTATTTAGATAAGGCTAAAGAGGTCTTTGTGGCATTTATGGATTTGGAAAAGCTGTATGTGGATAGGGGGGGGGGGCAATGTGGCAGATGTTGCAGGTGTATGGTGTAGGAGGTAGGTTACTGAAAGCAGTGAAGAGTTTTTACGAGGATAGTGAGGCTCAAGTTAGAGTATGTAGGAAAGAGGGAAATTATTTCCCAGTAAAAGTAGGCCTTAGACAAGAATGTGTGATGTCACCGTGGTTGTTTAATATATTTATAGATGGGGTTGTAAGAGAAGTAAATGCGAGGGTCTTGGCAAGAGGCGTGGAGTTAAAAGATAAAGAATCACACATAAAGTGGGAGTTGTCACAGTTGCTCTTTGCTGATGACACTGTGCTCTTGGGAGATTCTGAAGAGAAGTTGCAGAGATTGGTGGATGAATTTGGTAGGGTGTGCAAAAGAAGAAAATTGAAAGTGAATACAGGAAAGAGTAAGGTTATGAGGATAACAAAAAGATTAGGTGATGAAAGATTGGATATCAGATTGGAGGGAGAGAGTATGGAGGAGGTGAATGTATTCAGATATCTGGGAGTGGACGTGTCAGCGGATGGGTCTATGAAAGATGAGGTGAATCATAGAATTGATGAGGGGAAAAGGGTGAGTGGTGCACTTAAGAGTCTGTGGAGACAAAGAACTTTGTCCTTGGAGGCAAAGAGAGGAATGTATGAGAGTATAGTTTTACCAACGCTCTTATATGGATGTGAAGCATGGGTGATGAATGTTGCAGCGAGGAGAAGGCTGGAGGCAGTGGAGATGTCATGTCTGAGAGCAATGTGTGGTGTGAATATAATGCAGAGAATTCGTAGTTTGGAAGTTAGGAGGTGGTGCGGGATTACCAAAACTGTTGTCCAGAGGGCTGAGGAAGGGTTGTTGAGGTGGTTCGGACATGTGGAGAGAATGGAGCGAAACAGAATAACTTCAAGAGTGTATCAGTCTGTAGTGGAAGGAAGGCGGGGTAGGGGGCGGCCTAGGAAAGGTTGGAGGGAGGGGGTAAAAGAGGTTTTGTGTGCGAGGGGCTTGGACTTCCAGCAGGCATGCGTGAGCGTGTTTGATAGGAGTGAATGGAGACAAATGGTTTTTAATACTTGACGTGCTGTTGGAGTGTGAGCAAAGTAACATTTATGAAGGGGTTCAGGGAAACCGGCAGGCCGGACTTGAGTCCTGGAGATGGGAAGTACAGTGCCTGCACTCTGAAGGAGGGGTGTTAATGTTGCAGTTTAAAAACTGTAGTGTAAAGCACCCTTCTGGCAAGACAGTGATGGAGTGAATGATGGTGAAAGTTTTTCTTTTTCGGGCCACCCTGCCTTGGTGGGAATCGGCCGGTGTGATAAAAAAAAAAAATTCGTGGCCCCAGACTTAACAACATCTTACCAGAAGATATCAGAAACACAGCTTGTACAAGTGTAGAAGTCTTCAAGAGGAGACTGAACAAGTATCTTCAGTGTCGGATCAACCAGGCTGTGATGGATATGTGGGGCAGCGGGCCTCCAGCAACAACAGCCTGGTTGACCAGGCAAGCACCAGACGAGCCTGGCCCATGGCCGGGCTCCGAGAGTAGACTCTCGAAACTCATCAAAGGTATATCAAATTATGCAGCAGTATTCCAGTCTGGAGAGAGCAAGTGATTTGAAGATTATCATCCTGGGTTCAGAGTTTCTTGTCTTGAACTTTCCAATAATCCAGCCTATTATTTTCTTTATGGTAGCAATATCAATGTTGTCGAGACATTGACATGATTTTGCCCAGGTTTAACTTGATGGATTTTTAGGTATGTTACTAATAGACTTGTTATTGTCTGTGCTGGGCAACAGACACTTGTACATGGAGCTTTCACACTGTTGGATACTTGTTATTGTCTGTGCTGGACAACAGACACTTGTACATGGAGCTTTCACACTGTTGGATACTTGTTATTGTCTGTGCTGGACAACAGACACTTGTACAAGGAGCTTTCACACTGTTGGATACTTGTTATTGTCTGTGCTGGGCAACAGACACTTGTACATGGAGCTTTCACACTGTTGGATACTTGTTATTGTCTGTGCTGGGCAACAGACACTTGTACATGGAGCTTTCACACTGTTGGATACTTGTTATTGTCTGTGCTGGGCAACAGACACTTGTACATGGAGTTTTCACACTGTTGGATACTTGTTATTGTCTGTGCTGGGCAACAGACACTTGTACATGGAGCTTTCACACTGTTGGATACTTGTTATTGTCTGTGCTGGGCAACAGACACTTGTACAGGGAGCTTTCACACTGTTGGATACTTGTTATTGTCTGTGCTGGGCAACAGACACTTGTACAGGGAGCTTTCACACTGTTGGATACTTGTTATTGTCTGTGCTGGACAACAGACACTTGTACAAGGAACTTTCACACTGTTGGATACTTGTTATTGTCTGTGCTGGACAACAGACACTTGTACAAGGAACTTTCACACTGTTGGATACTTGTTATTGTCTGTGCTGGACAACAGACACTTGTACAGGGAGCTTTCACACTGTTGGATACTTGTTATTGTCTGTGCTGGACAACAGACACTTGTACAAGGAACTTTCACACTGTTGGATACTTGTTATTGTCTGTGCTGGACAACAGACACTTGTACAAGGAACTTTCACACTGTTGGATACTTGTTATTGTCTGTGCTGGACAACAGACACTTGTACAAGGAACTTTCACACTGTTGAATACTTGTTATTGTCTGTGCTGGGCAACAGACACTTGTACAGGGAGCTTTCACACTGTTGGATACTTGTTATTGTCTGTGCTGGGCAACAGACACTTGTACAGGGAGCTTTCACACTGTTGAATACTTTTGAGATTTTTTTCACTCCGTTTCAGTGTTTATCTCTACCAGTCTTCATGGCGGAGCAGCTGGAAATTGATCTTCATGAACATCATACTGTTGTGTGAGGCCTGGAACACTTTTTTTTATATCCGTTTGAAGATTCAGTGTTGTTTGACGGACACCAACATCTTGGAGATTCTGGTGTCATCAGCATAGGATGGTTTAGAAAAACACGTAAGCAAACACTAGGCCATATTTATTAGAAAACATTTCGGTTCTGGGACCTTGATCACTTAGTATTTGCTTACGTGTTTTTTTAAACCAATTTGCCGGTATTTATTACCAAGGTTTATACCATCAGCAGAGAATGTTACCTGGTGTGTGTTCCGAGTCATTGTCCCCACTGCCTAGTACCGGACAAGGCCTCCCAGTTGCTGGCCAGATCAACCAAACTGTTGGTGCTAGCTGCACACACTCAAACATATGTACCACAGTCCAGTTGATCAAAAACCGACTTTAAGGTGTAACGTTTTCTTTTGAAGAAAGCCGGGGGTCCGTTGGTAATGATGTATAAAGGGGTACGTGATACCTGAAGCACATTTCCCGGGATCAGTGCCCCTGTGACACGGTCCCAGACTAGGCCTGATCATCCAGTCTCTTACCACTGGCCACACGCTTTTTGATGGAGCTATTTTGAACCGTCTGCTTATTCTTGTCATATGGAGTGATTTTCGTGTTCAATTTTGGAACCAGTCTTCCAGGATTTTCCATGTGTATATTATTTTTTTCTCACCTACATTCAAAGGAATACAGTTGAAGAGATTTGAAGTAAATAATAATCTTTATTTCTACAAGTACATGTACAAGGTATATAGACCATAGTTGACAACAATAACATACTACTATATAGAAAGCCCCTTGTTATGCTGAGCATTTCCTGCAAATTAGGTCAGTTTTGTCCCCAGGATCCGACCCACATCTTTCGACTAACACCCAGGTATAGTACCTATTTTACTGATAGGTGCGCAGGGACAACAGGTGTTTTAAGGAAACGTGTCCCAATATTTCCACCCGTACCTGGGATCGACCCGCAGACCTCAGAGTGTGAGCTGAGTGCTCTAGCAATCGAGCTCCGGGAACCCACTAGTTCAGAGGCTTCATTGAGTACATACAAGTAGTGAAAATTCTCTGTACATTTTCCAGTTCAGCAGCTTCACTTGCCTTGAAGGTGACCGTCAGTACACAGCAGTATTCCAGCCTGGAGAGAACAAATGAGTATAATTTGGCTCAGCATCTTGTCTTGAATGTTCTAGTTATCCAACCTGTTATTTTCCTTGCGGTAGCAATTGTAACATTGTAGTAAAGGCACTGTACCGGCTGTGGTTTTTGCCTCGGTTTTTGCATATAAGAAACATTTGGGATTTCTCCTAATTTCAGTCATGGATCTTTGCACTCTTTCTCTCATGGACTCTACAGATACATTCAGGTCTGTGCTTTATGTTCTCTGTTTCTGAGAGCAGAGTTCCTTCGTGCTTCAAAGATTGTGCTGCCTTTGAGGAGATCTGTTGTCCGTTGCCTTCTCCTGTAAAGAGAGCGCCTCTTTCGAGTTTGTATATTCTGTAATAAAGTTGGTAGAATTACCGACAATATGTAAAGTAAAAGGACACAAGTGCAACTAATGTGACATTTATTGTGGCAACGTTTCGCTCTCCAGGAGCTTTATCAAGCCATTACAAACAATACATGGACACAGAGGGTTTATATACCCTCTGTGTCCATGTATTGTTTGTAATGGCTTGATAAAGCTCCTGGAGAGCGAAACGTTGCCACAATAAATGTCACATTAGTTGCACTTGTGTCCTTTTACTTTGTATATTCTCTTTTGCTGTAGAGGTACGTGTTTGGAACATACTTGGAGCACCAAAGTGTTCATTGTCCGCAGGAACTGGTTTACATCATTGGTATTTATATCATCATCCCACTGTAGATATTTAATGAATTATTTGATCTCGGGAAATAGTGTTTCTCTGTCCCAGACCACTGTGCATGTCACTGTGCATGTCACTGTGCATGTCACTGTGCACGCAGTTCTGTACCTCGACTATGCTGTGGTCTGAGATTGCAGATTTCGACACCGTTATCTCATCAGAGGAAGGTGAGTGCTGTGCCTGTTAAACACAAAAATGAAATAAAAAAAATGGCTGAAACACACATGACAAACGTGATGGCTGACACAGCATCAGAAAACGTTCAAATCTGAACGAACATCACTGGGAGTGCGAGAACGAGTTAAAACAATTCATTATGCCTAGAACACCCGTGACTTAACCTGATTACCTTTTCTTCTCCCTCTTCCCATTTTCGCTTTCCTCTTCATCATTTGGGTTGTTTTTCTTCTGCCTTGGTTATTTGTTCCTTCATTATTTATATTTTTTTCCCTCTGTGTTCTTGCTCCTACCCTCTGTGGGCCCCTAGCGCCCTTGCAGTGCTCCTCTTTCTTAGTATTTAACTGGCTCCACCACCCCCATTACCACCACCACTATCTTCTACCTCCACTTCCTGGCCTATATGTTCTCCCTCCTCCTCTCCTTTTCGTTATTATGACTTTGTAAATGGTTCAAGCCGGACCGAAACGTCGTCGTAAGCTCCTCTCTTCTATGTGCGCGTTAGTTGTGTAAGGTGATATATACCTGGAGTATACCCGGAGGGGGGTTTGGGTGTCAACGCCCCCGCAGCCCGGTCTGTGACCAGGCCTCGTGGTGGATCAGGACCTGATCAAGCAAGCTGTTACTGCTAGCCGCACGCAAGCTGACGTACGAACCACAGCACGGCTGGTCAGGTACTGACTTAAAATGCTTGTCCAGTGCCTTCTTGAAGACAGCCAGGGGTCTGTTGGTAATCTCCCTTATGTATGCTGGGAAGCAGTTGAACAGTCTTGGGCCCCAGAACATAGTGTGTTGTCTCTCAGTGTACTCGAGGCGCCCCTGTTTTTCATTGGGGGAGTGTTGCATCTCCTGCCGAGTCTTTTGCTTTCATAGGGAGTGATTTTCGTGTGCAAGAAGGGAATTGCCAAGAAATTTCCATCTGTGCAGCATACCTTGGACTGTGTACAGCCAGCACCAACATACTGGTTGATCAGAAAAGCAACTGGGAGATCTGGTCTTGGGCTGGGCCGCGGGGGTGATGATCCCCTCAAAATAGTCGTGAAGTAAACGTATGGTGAGGTATATGAATATTGAGGACACACAGTTTCTTGAATAAGTCTGTACTGTATTCTTAACAGTCTGTTTAAGGTAGGTGAAATTACTAACCTGGAGAATGTACAGAAAACCTTCACTGCTCGCTTTGTGCAGTCAAGTATATATATCCCTTGTGTGTGATAAATGGTTTAAAAACCGACAGGTTGAAGATGGAGACACTTATGCAACATATGGGAATTTTTATTGAGGAAACGTTTCGCAACACAGTGGCTTCATCAGTCCATACAAAGGAGAACGGTGAAGAACAGGAGTAGTTTGAGGTAATCAGTCCCTCATATAATTCCTTGAGGGACTAGTCCCAAGTCTGCCATTACCATTGACCATTGTACCAGCATCGTTGATCCCAGACTATTTAACCCTTAACTGCTAAAGGGTCTAAAATCAATTTGCTTCCCAGTACCGGCGATTAAAAAAAAAATGATCTTAGCAAACTAATTTCGCTGATTCTAGAAGTGTAATAAACAGTGAAATCTGATCATTAGTTACGAAGATATCAAGTTTTGAAGGTAACATTTGTGACTGTTTTATGGCAATATAAATACTTGTCACCTGGAGCAAGTTACTCTTTTAATTTTTTTTTTATATATACGATTTTTTCAATTTTTTTTTAAAATTGTTCCTTAAATTTTAGACTTGGTATCTTATGTATTCATATTATATTTCACTTACATTTATTGTTCACTCACAATAATAAATAAAAACTCTTAAACACGTAGAAACACTTATCAATCACATTTATTGATTAACACTGATCTGCACGCGCACACACACACACACACACACACACACACACACACACACACACACACACACACACACACACACACACACACACAGAAAGTGCAAAGGTTTGCAACAAGACTAGTCCCAGAGCTAAGAGGTATGTCCTACGAGGAGAGGTTAAGGGAAATCAACCTGACGACACTGGAGGACAGGAGAGATAGGGGGGACATGATAACGACATACAAAATACTGAGAGGAATTGACAAGGTGGACAAAGACAGGATGTTCCAGAGACTGGACACAGTAACAAGGGGACACAGTTGGAAGCTGAAGACACAGATGAATCACAGGGATGTTAGGAAGTATTTCTTCAGCCACAGAGTAGTCAGTAAGTGGAATAGTTTGGGAAGCGATGTAGTGGAGGCAGGATCCATACATAGCTTTAAGCAGAGGTATGATAAAGCTCACGGCTCAGGGAGAGTGACCTAGTAGCGATCAGTGAAGAGGCGGGGCCAGGAGCTCGGACTCGACCCCCGCAACCTCAACTAGGTGAGTAGGTGAGTACACACACACACACACACACACACACACACACACACACACACACACACACACACACACACACACACACACACACACACACACGTACGTACGTACGTATTCTCAGAAGTTCAAACCAGATCAGTTGGGACCATTTTGGAGGCTCTGTAATTTCAGTGTAAATTGGCTTAATCGGCTATGTTGCTGTTGGTGTAAATTGAAGATATCAGAAACACTACCGGAACAGTGTGGTGACACTAGCAGTGGTGACACTAGCAGTGGTGACACTAGCAGTGGTGACACTAGCAGTGTTGACACTAGCAGTGGTGACACTAGCAGTATTGACATTGGCAGTGGTGACACTAGCAGTGGTGACGCTAGCAGTGGTGACACTAGCAGTGGTGACACTAGCAGTGGTGACACTAGCAGTGTTGACACTAGCAGTGTTGACACTAGCAGTGGTGACACTAGCAGTGTTGACATTGGCAGTGGTGACACTAGCAGTGGTGACATTGGCAGTGGTGACACTAGCAGTGGTGACACTAGCAGTGTTGACATTGGCAGTGGTGACACTAGCAGTGTTGACATTGGCAGTGGTGACACTAGCAGTGGTGACACTAGCAGTGTTGACATTGGCAGTGGTGACACTAGCAGTGTTGACATTGGCAGTGGTGACACTAGCAGTGGTGACATTGGCAGTGGTGACACTAGCAGTGGTGACACTAGAAGTGTTGACATTGGCAGTGGTGACACTAGCAGTGTTGACATTGGCAGTGGTGACACTAGCAGTGGTGACATTGGCAGTGGTGACACTAGCAGTGGTGACACTAGCAGTGTTGACATTGGCAGTGGTGACACTAGCAGTGTTGACATTGGCAGTGGTGACACTAGCAGTGGTGACATTGGCAGTGGTGACACTAGCAGTGGTGAAACTAGCAGTGTTGACACTAGCAGTGTTGACATTGGCAGTGGTGACATTGGCAGTTGTGACACTAGCAGTGGTGACACTAGCAGTGTTGACATTGGCAGTGGTGACATTGGCAGTTGTGACACTAGCAGTGGTGACACTAGCAGTGGTGACACTAGCAGTGTTGACATTGGCAGTGGTGACATTGGCAGTTGTGACACTAGCAGTGGTGACACTAGCAGTGGTGACACTAGCAGTGGTGACACTAGCAGTGTTGACATTGGCAGTGATGACACTAGCAGTGGTGACACTAGCAGTGATACTAGCAGTGGTGACACTAGCAGTGGTGACATTGGGAGTGGTGACATTGGCAGTTGTGACACTAGCAGTGGTGACACTAGCAGTGACACTAGCAGTGTTGACCCTGGCAGTGTTGACCCTGGCAGTGTTGACCCTGGCAGTGTTGACCCTGGCAGTGTTGACCCTGGCAGTGTTGACCCTGGCAGTGGTGACACTGCTAGTGTCACCACTGAGAAAACTTCCCCTCATTTCTTGTGTTGCTACTCTTGCAACATTGCGTAGCTCATGATGACGCACGGAGCCGTGTGAAAGTACTTGTGCTGAAGATTTCCATCCCCCTTGGCTTACACATCTGAAATTCTCCAGAGGGATTAATCCCAAATCAGCAAAGACAAGTCACATCCTATGACAGCGAGGGGAGACTTGACAGATATAACAAAATACCCACACTGTAATACTGGGGTGAAGTGAGTCAACTGAGAGAGAGAAATCAGTAAGTGTTAGATAAATAAAATTTTTAACACATCATTCACACTTTATTATCAAAAGACACGAATAACTCGCACATAGGAGAGAGAAATTTACAGCGACGTTTCGGTCCGACGTGTACCATGTGCGGGTTATATGTATATTGTTCCAGTCACGGTAGTGTGCCTTTTTGTTCTTTATCAAAATACCGCTAAATGTCTTCAAGGGGGAACTTGATAAATTCCTCTGGTCTGTTCCTGATAAACTGTGACGTAGTGCATTCGTTAGACTGTGTACATTTAGCACAAACAGCCTGACTGATCAGGACGTTTTCCGGGAGGTCTGGGTAGCTGGGGCGTTCACCCCTGAAACACACTCCATCAGGTGCCAAATCAACCAGGCTGTGATGGATATGTGGGGCAGCGGGCCTCCAGCAGCAACAGCCTGGTTGACCAGGCAAGCACCAGACCTGGCCCATGGCTGGGCTCAGAGAGTAGATAAACTCTCGAAACTCTTCAAAGGTATATCAAAGGTAAGATATGTAACTTTCAGTTAACCCTACAAATTGTGTATCTGACATTAACACAAATCTATTAGTCATGGAGAAAGAAATTGAGAACATTGTTATGCGAGCAGTAACTGGGATTGGTTCCTGGAATTTGGTATTTGTAAAGAAATGCAAAGTACCTTTATCACATTCACTTTGTGTTTGGAGGGAGGAACTTAGATTCAGATGGGATCCCAGAGGTCTTAAAAATGTGCAGACGTGGCCCTCTTACGGAGGTGGTAACAAAATTATGGCAAGACATTACAAGTTCATCATTATACTTCATAAGAATATTCCAAAGGGTGTTGAGAGGTCATTTTTATTTCGAAATAAAAAAATGGGTGAGGCCAAGCCAGTGTGGATGTGGATCAGGAGGGTCTTAGTTATCACAACTGTTACATCATTATGACAAAATATTGACTGAAGCTTGGAAAGGAAATTAAAAATGAAGTTACATTTTAAAATTATTTTACAACGGCATAAAAGGATGCTAATAGGTATAGCACAAAAAGTAAGGAAATGGACATTAGAGTTTTGCACAAACAGATCATATAAAAAGTGTAATCTTGGTATAGTAAAAAGTTAAGTACCCTTAAGGGGCACGTCAGTGTCCCTGACGTGGAGACTGAGAAAACTCTCGCGCCTCTTAGACACAGATAAATTATAATCTACACCTGGAAAATTCTAGATGAATTATTTCTAAATCTACACTCACACCAAATCATTCCCCATGAATAGAAGAAGCTTGGAAGACGGTGCAAAGTACATCCTTCCCCTCCCCCGGCTCCTTCACTGAAAAACAGAGGTGCAGTGAGTACACTGAGGGGGAAGCAATATAAGAGTTTAAATGGATCAAAACTTTCCTCGTGCTTCCTTCATTCATAAGAGGAATTACCAACAGATCCCTGTGGCTGTCTTCAAGAAGGAACTGGATAAGTTTCTCAAGTTAGTGCCGGATCATCCGGTATGTGCTTATGTTGAATTTCGTGCTGTTAGCACCAACAGTCTGGTTGATCAGAAGAAGAGTGGTCTGGGAATTGGTAGCGAGGGCGTTGACCCTATGATCACTCTCCATTAACTAGGCTTCTGACACCTTTACTGTTTCTCATATTCAAAACAGACAAAAACCACTAGTCACACCTTCGTAGGTGTCATCATTTTCATGTTGAAAAAGCTGAAACACTGTTGGGTTAGTAGCCAGTAGCATTTCTGGGAGATACTACAGTCTTGTCATATGAATGTCAACACAAACCTAGTAAGTGCTTGGCTCCTTGGTAGGAATGCTGGTGTTTTCTGTCTTACCATCATGTAAGATAGCAGGCTTCCGTTCATCACTTGTAGCACAGAAGGGTAGTACCTCTGTATATGGATGCTGTCTATCAACCTACTTTATATATCAGAGTAATGACGGATATAGTAACCTGCCTGCTTGCCTGCAGTCTCCCTGTTTCCCTCGCAACCCGGTCCCAGACCAGGCCTTTATCCCTTGTTTTGAAGGTTCTAGTTATCTGTTGTGTGGTTCCTCAAGAACTTAGACAAAATATGGATTATCTGTGGTGAAAGGGCACATTTAAAGTTCATGGTTTTTAATACATTTTTCTGTGTGATAAAGTAATCTACTCAAAAGAACCAGAGTCATTGTTATATCCATTTCTTCGATGCATTCTGTGGATGTTACAGAATTAGATTTACATGGCAAACATAACATATATTCGATGAATCATCGAGCACATTCAATAATCTCTGTCTCCACAGTTAATGAAGATAATTTTAAGGTTTTTATGATGTTTACTATGATCATGTATTAATTGGTGTGTTGAGAAGCTGTGTATCACTGGTGTCAGGCTGGTTCTCTGTGCAACAAAGTATCAGTAATAAGGCGCCATCTCACCAACTGGGATTAGCTTAACATTATATGTAAATGTTGGTACTCAGCAGGGTGGGAGCAACTGGGGTGAGGCAGGTGACACGTCAGGTCTGGTCAGCTCTTTCTGACTAGGTATGCCACATGCAAAATCATTACGTACTCGCATTTCCAGTGACTGTCGTAAGGCTTCCACTTCCATAACCCTCACTTCAAATGATGTCACTGGTTCCCTGGCCTAGCTGCGCATGCGTGGAGCGTCTGGACGCTCCCGGTACCTTGAACGGTTGAGCTGTCACTCGACGTAAAAAGGTAGGCTTGAACTCGAGAACTGCGGCTACGTCAACACCTCTTTTGTTACTAATAAATACAACGAGACCACCTGGGCGGTCCCCCCCCCCCCCCGCGCACACACGAGAGACAACCAGCACGGATTCAGAGACGGGAAATCCGTTGTCACAAACCTACTAGAGTTCTATGACAAAGTGACTAACATTAAGACAGAGAGAGAGAGAGGTGGGTAAATTGCATTTTCTTGGACTCTAGAAAGGCTTTCGACACGGTGCCACACAAGAGACTAGTGCAAAAGCTGGAATACCAGACAGGTATAACAAGGAAGGCGCTGCAATGATCAGAGAATACCTGACGGGAAGGCATCAGCGAGTCATGGTAAGTGATGTGGTGTCAGAGTTGGCGCCTGTGACGAGTGGGGTTCCGCAGGGGTCAGTCCTAGGACCGGTGCTGCTCATGGTATATGTGAATGACATGACGGAAGGAATAGACTCAGAAGTGCCCCTGTTTGCAGACGATGTGACGTTAATGAGGAGAATTAAATCGGATGAGGATCAGGCAGGACTACAGAGGGATCTGGACTGCCTGCAGGCCTGGTCCAGCAACTGGCTTCTGGAGTTCAACCCCGCCAGGCTGTTGCTGCGCGTCTCCAACAGCAACAGCCTAGTTGACCAGGCAAGCACCAGACGAGCCTTGCCATGGCCGGGCTCCGAGAGTAGTGAGACTCGAAACTCATCAAAGGTATATCAAAGGTAAACATCGGGGAAGGGCAAAGAAGACCACAGACAGAGTTCAGTCTAGGGGTCAAAGACCACAAACCTAACTCAAGGAAAGGGATCTTGGTGTGTGTATAATACCGAGCACATTTCCTGAGGCGAACATCAACCAAATAACTGCTACAGATATGGGCGACTAGCGAACCTAAGAATAGTATTCTGACACCTCTGTAAGGAGTCATTCGGACCCCCCCCCCCCCCCCCGCCCTGTACACCGTGTATGTCAGCACGAGTTTCCTGCCCAAACACGTCAGGAAACTAGAGAAAATGCTAAGGTTTGCAACGAGACATGGGGCATGTTCTACGAGGAGAGCCTAAGAGAACTCGACCTGACGACACTGGAAGACAGGAGGGACAGAGGGGACATGATAACGACATATAAAATATTGAGAGGAATCGACAAGGTGGACAGAGATGGGACACAGCAACAAGGGATCACAATCGGAAGTTGAAGACTCATGTGAAGACTCATGTGAGTCACAGGGATGTTAGGAAATATTTCTTCAGCCATAGGGTTGTCAGGAAGTGGAATAGTCTGGAAAGTGAGGTAGTGGAGGGAGGTACCATACATAGCTTTAAGAAGAGGTATAATAAATCTCATGGAGCAGGGGGAGAGTGACTTGGTGGCGATCGGTGAAGAGGCGGGGCCAGGAGCTATGAATCGATGCCTGCAACCACAATTAGGTGAGTACACACACACACACACTCAGAAGAGGTACGATAAAGCTCATGGTGAGCTAATAGCGACCAGCGAAGAGGCGGGACCAGGAACAGCCACAACTAGGCGAGTTCGTTCTCTCTCTCTCTCTCTCTCTCTCTCTCTCTCTCTCTCTCTCTCTCTCTCTCTCTCTCTCTCTCTCTCTCTCTCTCTCTCTCTCTCTCTCTCTCTCTCTCTCTCTCTCTCTCTCTCTCTCTCTCTCTCTCTCTCTCTCTCTCTCTCTCTCTCTCTCTCTCTCTCTCTCTCTCTCTCTCTCTCACACACACACACACACACACACACACACACACTCACTCACTTCAAAGCAAAATTACATAATCAAGGAAGACTACAGTAGTCAGCATTTGTTCACACCCAACCACTCCCAGTTATACATCTCTCTTTTAAGCTACCCTACCCATGGTGTAAGCTTCAGTGACGCTACTGTGCACTTTGTTCCACAGAACTGTTTTTACTAGAATTTGGTCTCCGCTCCTGACTTCTCGTAGAATACTTCGGTATTTAAAATCGTTTTCTGATTCATAGGTTTTATCATGCTTGCTTTTAAAGCTGTGTTGAATTTGTCTACCAGTTAGAATGAACAGTAGCATTCGAATGAACTGCTGGATCACCATGACAGAATTACGGAGGTGTTGGAGAAAAACAAAGCGCTGATGTGATATACTACACAGATTTTGCAATGTCGTTTAAATGTCGTTCGCAATGTTGTTTAAATCTTCACCAGGTGCCAGATCAACCAGGCTGTGATGGATATGTGGGGCAGCGGGCCTCCAGCAGTAACAGCCTGGTTGACCAGGCAAGTACCAGACGAGAGTAGCGAAACTCTGGAAACTCATCAAATATATGGGGTGACTGCTCACAAAACAAGGGTTTTAGACATAACTGGGAAGGTAGGCAGATTGATTTTCAAGTTTCTAACACAGCACAACAAAAGCCATCTTCAGCTAGGTAAAAAGCATAGTTCCTCAAGGCACTGTCCTGGCACCTCTGCTTTTTTTTTTATCCTCGTAGCAGACATAGATAAAAACACAGTTTTGTATCATTGGCAGATCACACTAAAATAAGGATGAAAGAATATACTAAAAAAATTGCAGGAAGATGGAAATAGTGTTTTCCAGTGGGCAGTGGAATACATGACGTTCAGTGGTGGCAAGTTTCACCTGCTTAGATAGAAAGAATGAAGAACTTGAAAAAGAGACACCATGACGTTCAGTGGTGGCAAGTTTCACCTGCTTAGATAGAAAGAATGAAGAACTTGAAAAAGAGACACCATGACGTTCAGTGGTGGCAAGTTTCACCTGCTTAGATAGAAAGAATGAAGAACTTGAAAAAGAGACACCATATGCAAAACTCAAGAAAATCTTCAGAAAAACGAAAGGAACATGTAAAAAAAAGGAGTAATTAGGTCAGCTGACCTTTCTTTTAAAGAACACAATAAGGCAAATCTCGTGACAGCCAGGATGATGATGGGGTGGATAATGAGAACTTTTAAAACAAGGGAAATAGTGACTGGTGACAAATCCCTTTCTCTTTTAAAATATTGTTCACTGTTGATGGCCTTGTTCAGGGCAGGAGAGGTATCAGAGCTGGAACAGGTACAAAGATCATTTACTTCCCGCAAAGAGTCAAAGCATTTTAATTACAGCTGTGGCCTGACGGCCCTGAAATCAGTGTAGCTAAAACTTTAAAGATATTAAAGCTCCCTATGTTGTGTACAGCTGTATTGCTAAGGCAGATGACTGTAGGTTTAAACAACAGTGTTTATATAAATCATCTTCCGTGATAACAAGTCTGGCCCCCTTCCAACTCCAGTCATCGTGGTTAGTCCTAGATATAAATAGGCATTCTTAACATTGTCACTACATCAGGCATACCTGAAAAATGTTTTCGGGGGTCAAAGCCCAAGCGGCTCAGTCCCCAGACTAGGCCTCCTGGTAGGTCAAGACCTTTTCAACCAGGCTGTTATTGCCGCCCACATGTATCCCAATGAACATTAAAATGGTATAAAATACCGACAGGTTGTTAGGTAAGACACATATGCAACAGTTAGGTATCTTTATTATGAAACGTTTCGCCTACACAGTAGGCTTCTTCAGTCAAGTACAGAAAAGTTGATAAAGCAGAAGATACTTGAAGACGATGTAATCAGTCCATCACCCTTAAAGTTTTGAGGTGGTCAGTCCCTCAGTCTGGAGAAGAGCATTGTTCCATAGTATTGTTTCATACGGGTGATCAGGCAGTCACTGACTTGAACTCAGGTTCCTTCCTGAAGACAGCCAGGGTTATGTTAGTTCCTCTTTTGTATTCAGGGAGATTGTTGAAGTCTTGGGCTCCATATACTTGTTGGGTTATTTCATTGTGTGCTTGTGGCTAAATAAATCATGAACTTGTGATCAATGCCGACCTAAACCAGTTCCTCAGGAGGCTAAGTTCATTGGCACACGTAACTCTACAATAAAGGAGAGAGAGAGAGAGGTATAGATAGAGAGCAGGGAGAGACAGACACTCAAGAAATACAGGTAATAGGAGACACCTTCCCCCTCCCCCAGACAGTGCTGCTGCTGTCACCGGAGAGGGCACACCTCTGACAATTGCCTGAAAGATACTAGGTGCAATTACTGTCACAAGAGGACACATGAAATAGACCACTCTTGCAACAGACAGCAATTTAACAGACAAGATCACCAGTTCTTTAGGGATTTATTCTCAGAACACACCAGCAGGATCTCAGAACTAGTGAATACACACGTCACCCACCCAGCTACCTCTATCTTGGCTCAGCAGGTGGTATTGTGCCTTATACAAGACCACAAAGCTACGTCCCAGTGGCTGCTCCGGTGCTCTACCTGTATCAAGGGCAAGAAGCACCCCGCTCCAGTGGCTGCCCCGATGATCTACCTGTATCAAGGGCAAGAAGCACCACGTCCCAGTGGCTGCCCCGATGATCTACCTGTATCAAGGGCAAGAAGCACCACGCTCCAGTGGCTGCCCCGATGATCTACCTGTATCAAGGGCAAGAAGCACCACGCTCCAGTGGCTGCCCCGATGATCTACCTGTATCAAGGGCAAGAAGCACCACGCTCCAGTGGCTGCCCCGATGATCTACCTGTATCAAGGGCAAGAAGCACCACGCTCCAGTGGCTGCCCCGATGATCTACCTGTATCAAGGGCAAGAAGCACCACGCTCCAGCGGCTGCCCCGATGATCTACCTGTATCAAGGGCAAGAAGCACCACGCTCCAGTGGCTGCCCCGATGATCTACCTGTATCAAGGGCAAGAAGCACCACGCTCCAGTGGCTGCCCCGATGATCTACCTGTATCAAGGGCAAGAAGCACCACGTCCCAGTGGCTGCCCCGATGATCTACCTGTATCAAGGGCAAGAAGCACCACGTCCCAGTGGCTGCCCCGATGATCTACCTGTATCAAGGGCAAGAAGCACCACGTCCCAGTGGCTGCCCCGATGATCTACCTGTATCAAGGGCAAGAAGCACCACGCTCCAGTGGCTGCCCCGATGATCTACCTGTATCAAGGGCAAGAAGCACCACGCTCCAGTGGCTGCCCCGATGATCTACCTGTATCAAGGACAAGAAGCACCACGTCCCAGTGGCTGCCCCGATGATCTACCTGTATCAAGGGCAAGAAGTAGCTTGTACATATACTCAAGCTAAACACAAGTATGAGCCAGTCAGTCACCGTCCTGTCTTCCAGCATCAGAGGCTTTGTTGCTAATGTTGGTGAGTTCAAGCACCAGGAGTAGAAAGACTCGGAACTCATCAAAGGTATAAAGGTATTCGTGAGCACTTATCGTCTTGGTATGTTGGCCGGTGAGACATTTTTCGACGACAGAACTCTGGAAAACTTTATACCCTTATACTTTTTGTGTTGTGTGTGTTTCCTAACACACAGAACACAAAAAGTAGTAGTGAACAGGGCAAGATCCAGCATCAGCGAGGTCAAAAGCTCAGTGCCCCAAGGCACTGTTCTGGCACCTCTGCTGTTCCTCATCCTCATAGCAGACATAGACAAAAACACCCGGCACACTTTTGTATCATCATTTGCAGATGACACTGAAATAAGCATGAAAGTCAGTACGGTAGAGGACACTGAAAAAAGTACAGGAAGACAAACAGGGTTTTCCAGTGGGCAGTGGAAAACAACATGACGTTCTCTGGTGATAAGTTCCAGCTGCTTAGGTACGGAAAGAATGAAGAACTCAAAAGGAGCACTATATACAAAACTCAAGAGGATCACCAAATAGAACGTAAGGAACACGTAAAAGACCTAGGAATAATTGTCAGCCGACCTTTCTTTTAAAGACCATAACCAGACAAAGATCACGACAGCCAGGAAGATGACTGGGTGGGTATTGAGAACTTTCAAAACAAGGGAATAACAAAAAAAGGCACAATACCGTGACTGGAACGATACACAAATAACCCGCACATAAAAGAGAGAAGCTTACGACGTTGTTTCGGTCCGACTTGGACCATTTACAAAGTCACACTAACCAGAAGTGGAGCAGGACGGCTATATATAGGCAGAAAGAGGTGGTGGTAGTAGTAGCAGTAGGGAAATAATGCCGATGGTGACACTCTTCAAATCGCTAGTGTTCCCTCACTTAAAATATTGCTCAGTGCTGACGGCTCCGTTCAGGACAGGAGAAATATCGGAGCTGGAACAAATAAAGAGATCGTTTACGGCTCCCATTGAACCAGTAAAGCACCTAAACTACTGGGAACGCCTGCAAGTCTTGAACATGTACTCATTGGAGCGGAGGAGAGAGAGAGAGAGAGGTACATAATAATATATACCTGGTAGGTACTTGAGGGCTTGGTCCAAAATCTGCACACTGCCATAACAACATACTGGAGTGAGAGATATGGGAGGAAGTGTAAAATAAACCCAGTGAGGAGCAGGGGTGCGGTGGGGACAATAAGGGAACACTGTATCAACATTCGGGGTCCCAGGCTTTTCAACATCTTACCAGAAGATATCAGAAACACTGCTGGAACAAGTGTTGAAGCCTTCAAGAGGAAACTAGACAAGTATCTTCACCAGGTGCCAGATCAACCAGGCTGTGATGGATATGTGGGACAGCGGGCCTCCAGCAGCAACAGCCTGGTTGACCAGGCAAGCACCAGACGAGCCTGGCCCATGGCCGGGCTCAGAGAGTAGATATACTCTCGAAATTCTTCAAAGGTATATCAAAGGTTTATCACGGATGAGACGGGACAGGCAGGGTCAAGGAAGAGGCGTTGCCATATACGTTTAGAAAATTGTACATGCCCAGTTCACTGATGTTGCCATTCCTGATCATCAGGAAATGATGTTCTTTAAGCTATGCATAAGCCCTAGTAACTCTGTACTAGCTGTGCGATGTACAGACCTCAGTGGCACCATGCAGACCCCATCAATTTCCTTATGGAAAGTGTGGACTCCCTTCTGCTTCAACATAAATGTCAACGCATAATCGTTGGTGACCTAAACCAACATATACAGAGGAATTTTGGTGAACTTCTTGTAGTGCTTAACATGAAAAACTTTGTTGACTTTCCTACTCATAACTCTGGCCCTTGACCCAGTAGTGAATGATCTATCTGAAGAGTCGCTTGCCAACCCTTGGCTATGTCAGATCATCTGACCACAAGGCTACCACACTGAAAATTCCAACAGAACGAGGTGAAAAATCTATATGTACAACCTGGCTGTGAGAAAGAGGAAGCTGGCCAGCCCTTTGCCGCCTCCGATTGAATTGCTCTTCTGCAAGGTGTTGTTGATAACCAAGTGAATGCCTTCACTGGACATATCCTTAATCTCCAACACAAATACGTCACTTACCGGCAGTATGTAAGGAAGTCTACAAATCAACCTAGGTTCGGCTTCTGTTGTCGAGTTGCTGCTACTGTTAAGTAAAAGGCTCGGAGAAGGTATAAGAGGCATCCCATTACCTATAACAGGAACATCCATAGGCAAGTTTGTTGGCAAATGGAAGAAGTAAAAAAGTGGGCCATCTGTAGATGGGAGGCTGACAAAAAGAAAACTGGCATCAGGTAGAGTGGGCTTCAAAACTTGGTGGTCCTTGGTCAGAAACCGACAGGGTTATTAGACCGTTTCTACTAGCAGTCAGGAGAAAGCTGAACACTTCGCTGCCAAGATGCAGGTTCCTGATTTCGGAAAGGAAACCTATTTTTCTAACCATAAGAATCGTGTCAAAGTTGACAGTAAGGAAGGACGATGTGTATCATCTTAAATCCCTGGACCAAGAAAAAGGCTGTTGGCCCAGATAAGGTGAGCCCAGGATTGATGAGTAGATGTGCAGACAAGCTAGCAGCACCTTTAACTCGCATCTATCAGCACTGTCTAGCACAGTGTAAATGATTTTCTCTGTGGAAAGAGTCAAATGTTCACAAAAAGAAGAGCAGAGCGGAAATCAGCAACTACAGACTAGTGTCACTTCTGTCAATCGCTGGCAAGATTCTTAAGATGACAATCTTCCGGCAGATGGCAGCATTTTTCGACTACCAGTTGCTTCTTTGTGACCGCCAGTATGACTTCAGAAAAGGTCACTTTCCTGCTGATGTGCTGTTAAACCTCTCCAGTATGTGGCATCAGTCACTGGATGAATCCTAGGTCAGCTGTGCAGTATCACTGGATGTAACTGGGGCTTTCGACAGTATGGCGCCAGGGACTCTTGGCAAATCTACAAACACAGGAGTGGCTGGCTCTTCACTATGCCTCCATAGTGAAAGTCTTCATGATAGATCTCTAAGAGTAGTTCTCAGTGGGACTGAGTCAGCAAGTCACTTTACTGGTGCAAGTGTTCCACAGGAGTGTGCTTGGGGCCATTGTTATGGAATGTCTACTTCAGTGGCATCTTTCAACTCATCTCAGACTCACATGCATATTCTGACGACTGTACGCTGACATTTTCTTATCTAAGGGAGGAAATTCCAGTTGCTCGCGGTTATATCAATCACCAGCTTCCGGCTATCAGCCTGGGGAAAACGATGGTAGGTTACATTTGCTTACGATAAAACACAAATGATGATGGTTTCTAGGCACCATGATGGTAATCCTGCAGCAGTGGTAAGAATGAATGGGAGAATGTTGGTACCCGGGGATGAAGTTAATATCCTTCAGGTGTAGACTGAGCATTGTCTCAACTTATTGGCATGAACTACTTCCCCTAGATGGCAAGCCTGTGATGCTATCTCCATCTACTGCACCTCACTTCTACCCCCAGTATATCTCCACCCTCATTTCCTTGCTTTAAGCTGAGGGACTGAATTCAAAATTACTTCTTCTGTCTGTCTCCAGTATGAAAATCACTTCTGTATTCGACTGAATAAGCTTGCTGGGCAGGCGAATAAAAATTACAAAGTGTCGCACGTGTTTTATTAATAATGCGTATTTATGTTCATTGATACAGGTGTGTATGTCTCTAGCTGTTTCTCCCAAATATATTTTCTTACAGCCTCCGCATTGTATTACATAAGCTCCAGTTTTCATTACAGCAAGGCTCTTAAGTTTCTCCGATGGTAGTGTTGGTAGTAGTGGTTGTACTTGGAGACGGCATGGAAGTTATGTTAGCCACCATAATATCGGAGATATTGATGATACTCAGAGCACAACGTCTACAATCATTGGAGAAATGAGAGGGAAAGGCCTGATCAATAAAGTCACATTCTTCAAGGTATTTCTGGGGGCTACATACCCTGTCGGCAGCCAGAAAGAATTCGATGACAACTATGTGTTCCGTCTTGTCATGATGCGAGAAGTTCATTAAGTCGTCCTTATTAGTTTCTTTTCGGTAAACTTAGAAAGACTTATCGCTCATTATACATACGTGTGCTCACTGGAGCGGAGGAGAGAGAAACACATGATAATATGTTGAATTAGACACATGTGCAACTCTTGGGTATCTTTATTGAGGAAACGTTTCGCCACACAGTGGCTTCATCAGTCCATACAAAGGAGAAACTTGAAGAACAGGAGGAGAATGAGGTAATCAGTCCCTCAGCCTTGAGTCGATGTGGTCAGTCCATCAAGATTGATGGACTGACCACATCGACTCAAGGCTGAGGGACTGATTATCTCATTCTCCTCCTGTTCTTCAAGTTTCTCCTTTGTATGGACTGATGAAGCCACTGTGTGGCGAAACGTTTCCTCAATAAAGATACCCAAGAGTTGCACATGTGTCTAATTCAACAACATGTCGGTTCTCTGAACCATTCATCTACAACATGATAATATATACCTGAAATGTATTTGAGGGCCTTGTGCCAAATTTGCACACTGCCATAACAACATACCGGAGTGAGAGAGATGGAAGTGCAACATAAACCCAGTGAAAAGCAAGGGTGCAGTGAACACAACAAGGGAACACTGTATCAACGTCCGTGACCCTAGACTATTCAGTATTTTACCAGAATATATCAAACACTGCTGGGACAAGTCTTCAAGAGGACACTAGACTATATAAACCATACCACAGGCGGGGGTTAGAACCCACGATCAGGGAGTCATAAAACCCCAGACCGACGCGCTAGTAGTATCTTAACCAGGTGCCAGTTCAACTAGGCTATGATGGATACATGGGGCAGTGGGCCTCCAGCAGCGACAGCCTGGTTGACCAGACAAACACCAGACGAGCCTGGCCTATGCCCGGGCTCCGTAAGTAAAAAAAAAAAACTCGGAACTCATCAAAGGTATACGCAGGGAGTACAGGTCGAGGGATTTACTTTGTTCCCTGGCGACCGTACATTACCTGGAGGTCATTCCGGGGATCAACGCCCCCGCGGCCCGGTCCATGACCAGGCCTCCCGATGGATCAGGGCCTGATCAACTAGGCTGTTACTGCTGGCCGCATACAGTCCAGCGTACGAGCCACAGCCCGGCTGATCCGGCACTGACTTTAGGTATCTGTCCAGCTCTCTCTTGAAGGCAGCCAGGGGTTTATTGGCAATTCCCCTAATGCTTGATGGGAGGCTGTTGAACAGTCTTGGGCCCCGGACACTTATGGTGTTTTCCCTTAATGTACCAATGGCGCCCCTACTTTTAATTGGGGGCATTTTGCATCGACTGCCCAGTCTTTTACTTTCGTAGGGAGTGATTTGTGTGTGCAGATTTGGGACCATTCCTTCCAGGATTTTCCAAGTGTAGATTATGATATATCTCTCCCTCCTGCGTTCCAACGAGTACAAGTCAAGTGCTTCCAAGCGTTCCCAGTAGTTAAGGTGCTTGATGGAACTTATACGTGCAGTAAAGGATCTCTGTACACTCTCTAGATTTGCGATTTCACCTGCTTTGAATGGAGATGTTAATGTACAGCAGTATTCCAGCCTAGAGAGAACAAGTGATTTGAAAAGGATCATCATTGGCTTGGCATCTCTCGTTTTGAACGTTCTCATTATCCATCCTATCATTTTCTTTGCACGTGCGATCGTGGCACTGTTGTGATCCTTGAAAGTGAGATCCTCAGACATTACTACTCCCAGGTCCCTTACTTTATTTTTCCGCTCTATTGTATGGCCAGAGTCTGTAGTATACTCTGTTCTATTTATTATCTCCTCCAGTTTTCCATAACGGAGTAGTTGGAATTTGTCCTCATTGAACATCATATTGTTTACCGTTGCCCACTGGAAAACTTTGTTTATATCTTCTTGGAGGTTAACCGCGTCCTCAGCAGATGACAGCCTCATGCAGATCCTAGTATCATCCGCAAAGGATGATACGGTGTTGTGATGTATATCTCTGTCTATGTCTGATATGAGGATGAGGAATAAGATGGGGGCGAGTACTGTGCCTTGTGGAACAGAGCTCTTCACTATGGCAGCCTCCGATTTAACTCTGTTGACCACTACTCTTTGTGTTCGATTTGTTAAGAAGTTGAAGATCCATCTCCCCACTTTCCCAGTTATTCCTTTAGCACGTATTTTATGGGCTATTACGCCATGATCGCATTTGTCAAATGCTTTTGCAAAGTCTGTGTATATTACATCTGCATTCTGATTTTCTTCCAGTGCATCCAAGGCCATATCATAGTGATCCAGTAGTTGTGAGAGGCAGGAGCGACCTGCCCTGGACCCATGTTGCCCTGGATTGTGCAGATTTTGGGAATCCAGGTGATTTGCAATCTTGCTTCTTAGCACTCTTTCAAAGATTTTTATGATGTGGGACGTCAGAGATGTTGCAGTGTACATCATGGAATCTTAATTCTGAGGACATGTACATAACCTTCACGACTATGACAACTACTACTACAACTAACCCATCTCTTTGGGAAGGACCTACTTCCACTGGGGAATCCCGCCTACCAGTGAATTTGCCCTCGTCTGCTTCACCTGACGTTACTATATAAGCGCCAGGATTCTTTCTTCTGCTTCAGAATCTCCACGACTATGGTGCTGTTTGCACCTACTCCTAGGTTGAGGGACTGATTACCTCATCTTCTGTACATAGTTCTACTGTCTTCAAGTTATGTCCTAGAATTTGTATTGATAAAGCCACTGGGTGGCGAAACGTCTACAATAAAGATACCCAGATGTTGCACATGTGTCTTACTCTCATCACGTCAGAGATATTGGTCTATAGTTCTTAGCTAATGCTTTGCTGCCACCTTTATGGAGTGGGGCTATATCCGTTGTTTTAAGTGACTGTGGAATTTCACCCATGTCCAAGCTCCTCCTCCATAGTGTACTTAGGGCACGCGAGAGGGGTTTCTTGCAGTTCTTAATGAAAACAGAGTTCCACGAGTCTGGGCCCGGGGCTGAGTGCATGAGCATGTTGTCAATGGCTTTTTCGAAATCTATCGGAGTTAGGGTAATGTCGGAAATCTGGCATACATTTATGGAGTTTTGAGGCTCATTCATGAAGAAATCATTTGGGTCGTCGATCCTCAGACTGATTAGTGGTTCACTAAACACAGAGTCGTAATGGGATTTCAATATTTCACTCATTTCCTTGTTGTCATCTGTGTAAGTCCCAGTCCCATCCTGTCTGAGTAAGGGCCCGATACTAGAAGTGGTATTTGCCTTGTTTTTGGCATATGAAAAGAAATATTTTGAATTTCTTTCAATTTCACTAAAAGCTTTAACAATATAAATGTTAGTGTGAATGACCATTAATTCTTTAATAGGGATAGGTTTCGTAGGTTAGGGTTGGGTTACTTTAGGTTAGGATGGGTTTAGTTAGGTTGCGTTAGGTTACATTAGTTAAGTTACTTGTGTGTGTGTGTGTGTACTCACGGAACAAGTGATATTGATCAATAACAATGCACTAGACAAGGAGTCGAACCCATGCTGTGAGAGAAAACGCATGACGCTTAGTAGCCACGCGGATTGTGTGGCCTAGTGGTCTAAAGCGTCATGCGTTTTCTCTCACCATGAGGCGGGCCAAAACAGCATGGGTTCGACTCATTGGCTAGTGCAGTGTTGTTATTGATGTGTATGTATGCGCGTCGTGCCGAATAGGTAAAACCTGCTATTTTTAACTTAAATAGCAATGCTCTTCTTGCCGAATAAGGCAAGCGAAAATTTGTGTATGCAATAATTTCACAAAAATCATTCTGAACCTAACAAAAAATATATATTTCATTGTGTTTATCAAACTATTGTAAACTTACCTAAAATATATTTAGTTGGATTAGGCTAAATTAAATTGTGCTTGTTAATAAGGTTAGGTAAGTTTTCTAAGGTTCTTTTGGTATAAAATTATTAATTTTAGACAGTCTAAGAGTAACTGTAGCCAGTGACACCTACACCACTCTGAGACCTCTCCTTGCTTTGGGTGTTCCCTTGCAACATTGCACAGCTCCTGATGATGCACTGAAAAGTGTGAAAGTACTTGAGCTAAAGATTTCCCCTCCCTCCCCGGTGGCTTGTCCTGCATAGTTGGGATCGCCCATCTGCGATTGTTTACATATATATATGTCGTGCCGAACATATAAAACTGGTCAATTAGCAAGAGCTCATTTAAAATTAAGTCCTTTCCAAAATTTTCGCTTATACCTTTAAAGATATTTTTTTTTCATTAATGTTAATGTAAAAATTTATAATTTTGCACCAAAAGAATCTTAGAAAACTTACCTAACCTTGTTATAACAAGATCAATTTATTTTAGCCTAATGCAACTAAATATATTTTAGATTTGTTTACAATAATTTAATACTAAACAAACGCAATGAAATATTTTTTTTTTCGTTAGGTTCAAAATGATTTTGGCGAAATTATTGCATACACAAATTTTAGCTTGTCCTATATGGCAAAATGAGCGTTGCTATTTAAGCCAAGATCGCAAGTTCTGTATGTATGTATGTATGTATGTATGTATGTATGTATGTATGTATATATATATATATATATATATATATATATATATATATATATATATATATATATATATATATATATATATATATATATGCAAACCCCCACTCACTTCACTGACAGTGAAAAAGTCAGAGTCCAGGTGAGCAAGAAAATTGAAGAGGGCAACACAGTGGGGGCAATCAGAATTATTACCAGTGAAGATACAGTTGCTCCCAGGGATGCTGACACGGCTGAAACACTTAGAGGAAAGCACCCTGCCAGGGAAACCAGTGGCACCAACAGTTCCAACACCTCTGTCCCCACTGTGGAACCATTGATTGTGGAAGACTCGGACATTTACAAGGCAATAATGTCGTTCCCATCTGGCTCTGCTGGGGGTTACACTGGAATAAGGCCACATCATTTAAAGGAAATAGTTAATCCAGTTATTGGGGAAATTGCAGAGACACTGCTTTCAGAGATCACAAGGTTCATCAACAATTCCTTGGCTGGTCTGATTCCTGATGAAATTAGACCTTTTTTTTTTTTTTGGTGCAACACTTTGTGCACTTAAAAAGAAGGATGGAGGAATTCGGCCAATTGCAGTAGGCAACACGTTACGCCGCCTCGTATCCAAAGCTGCTGTCCGAAGTATTCGCGCAGAGGCAGCCATGATGCTTCAACCAAACAAGCTTGACTTTGTGGTCTCTCAAGGAAGTGAAGCAGCGGTTCATGCAACAAGGGCGTATATCAACAACTTGCCTGAGGACAATGCAGTGGTAAAATTAGATTTCAAGAATGCATTCAATCTCCTGAAAAGAGACATGGTATTAGCAGCAGTACAAGAACATTTCCCTGGTCTCTTCCCTTTTGTTGCAGCTGGGTATAGCAAGGAATCAATGACCAGCGAGCTAAACATCTGGTTCCTAGATGATGGCACACTAGCAGGTACAAAGGAATCCCTCCTACATGATCTTACACAGGTAATGACACGGGGATAGGAAATGGGTCTCATCCTGAATCCATCCAAATGTGAAATCATCTCAGTCAGTCAACAAGTGATAAATGCAGTGAGATCAAAACTACCAGGAGCAGCAGTCATTGCCCCCATAAATAGTGTCTTGCTAGGAGCACCTCCGGGAAGCAGTGCCATTGCCACAATTCTCAGGAAGAAATTGAAAGAGTTAAGGAGAATGGAACAACGAATAGGCAATCTGGACACCCACGATGCCTTGTACCTTCTCACAAAGTGCTTGAGTCTGCCCAGGTTGACATATTTCCTAAGATGTGCACCTTCATATGATAACCCTATACTGCGTGAATATGACAGTATCCTAAGGCAGATTTTTACGATTTTTACTCTAGAAGACGGGCAGTGGAACCAAGCTACACTTCCAGTCAGACTAGGAGGCATTGGTGTCCGCAAGTCATCACAGATTGCGCTACCTGCTTTTCTGTCCTCATGTACTGCATCCAGAGAGCTTGTAGCAGCGATTCTCCCTGAACATCTTAGGGACAAGATTGGAGTCCAGGACCAAAAGTTCATTGACGGAGCCATGATCTGGGATAATCTAACGGGCTCTAAAACCAGACCTGCTCCCCCAACAACTACAAACAATCGCACTGGAATGGTCCAATAGTGGAAAATATAGCCTCAACAATGCTTCAGTGTGTGTCAGGGAAGGATAGAGCCCACCTGGCAGTGAGAGCCCCTCATGCAGGGGACTTTCTGTTGGCTGTTCCCAACTCCAGCCTTGGCACACGCCTCGACCCACAGACCATCCGCATCGGTGTTGCCCTTCGACTTGCCGCCCCTATTCTCGCCGAACACAGGTGTATTTGTGGCAGTGAAGCAGTAGACCGATTCGGGTATCATGGTCTTGTGTGCCGTAAATCCGAGAGAAAGATTGCAAGACATGAGGTTAATAACATTATCAAGAGGAGCCTCACAACAGCCGGATGCCTAGCAGTAAGGGAGCCACCCCAGCTATGCATATCTGATGGCAGCCAAAAACGTCCAGATGGTATCACCCTTCAAGCCTGGACAGGTGGTGGTGTGGGACTGCATTACGGGGAAGGTAGGCAGATGGATTTTCGGTTTTCTAACACACACAACACAAAAAGTAGTAGTGAACAGGGCAAGATCCAGCATCAGCGAGGCCAAAAGCTCAGTGCCCCAAGGCACTGTCCTGGCACCTCTGCTGTTCCTCATAGCAGACAGACAAAAACACCCGGCACACTTTTGTATTATCATTTGCAGATGACACTAAAATAAGCATGAAAGTCAGTACGGTAGTGGACACTGAAAAAGTACAGGAAGACAAACAGGGTTTTTCAGTGGGCAGTGGAAAACAACAGAACGTTCAATGGTGAAAAGTTCCAGCTGCTTAGGTATGGAAAGAATGAAGAACTCAAAAGAAGCACTATATACAAAACTCAAGAGGGTCACCAAATAGAACGTAAGGAACACGTAAGAGACCTAGGAATAATTATGTCAGCGGACCTTCCTTTTAAAGACCATAACAAGACAAAGATCACGACAGCCAGGAAGATGACTGGGTGGGTATTGAGAACTTTCAAAACAAGGAAAACAATGCCGATGGTGACACTCTTCAACTCACTAGTGCTCCCTCACTTAGAATATTGCTCAGTGCTGACGGCCCCGTTCAGGGCAGGAGAAATATCGGAGCTGGAACAAATACAAAGATCGTTTACGGCTCACACTGAGCCAGTAAAGCACCTAAACTACTGGGAACGCCTGCAAGTCTTGAACATGTACTCATTGGAGCGGAGGAGAGGTACATGATAATATATACCTGGAAGGTACTCAAGGGCTTGGTCCCAAATCTGCACAGTGCCATAACATACTGGAGTGAGATATATGGGAGGAAGTGTAAAATAAACCCAGTGAGGAGCAGGGGTGTGGTGGGGACAATAAGGGAACACTGTATCAACATTCGGGGTCCCAGACTTTTCAACATCTTACCAGAAGATATCAGAAACACTGCTGGAACAAGTGTTGAATCCTTCAAGAGGAAACTAGACACGTATCTTCACCAGGTGCCAGATCAACCAGGCTGTGATGGATATGTGGGGCAGCGGGCCTCCAGCAGCAACAGCCTGGTTGACCAGGCGAGCACCAGACGAGCCTGGCCCATGGCCGGGCTCAGAGAGTAGATATACTCTCGAAATTCTTCAAAGGTATATCAAAGGTATGGTTATTGTCCTGTCCAACATTTAGAACTTTGCATTTGTCTATATTAAACTGCATCTGCCACTTCTCCGACCACTGCATCAGTCTATTCAAATCTTCCTGGAGTGCTCGAATGTCCTCGTCAGAATGAATTCGACGGCCTATTTTGGTGTCATCGGCAAACTTGCCGATGTCGCTCTTTATGCCCTCATCTATGTCGTTCATGTAGATTGTGAACAGCAGGGGGCCCAACACTGACCCCTGTGGAACACCGCTCGTGACGCTTCCCCACTCTGATTTCTCCCCATTTATGCAAACTCTCTGCTGCCTATTTGTCAACCATGCCTCTATCCAGGAAAAAATTTCTCCTCCTATTCCATGTGCTTTAATTTTCCTCAATAGTCTCTGATGTGGGACCCTGTCAAAAGCCTTACTGAAGTCCATATACACAATATCATATTCATTACCATGATCTACCTCCTCAAATACCTTAGTGAAAAAAGTTAATAAATTCGTAAGGCAGGAACGCCCCTTTGTAAAACCATGCTGAGATTCGTTGATTAATTTATGCTTTTCAAGGTGGCTACGAACTGCCTCGGCAATTATTGATTCCATAAATTTTCCCACTATGGAGGTTAGGCTTATTGGTCTATAGTTCGAAGCTAAGGACCTGTCACCTGTTTTGAAAATAGGTATCACATTTGCCATTTTCCACTTATCTGGCACCATGCCAGTTTGTAGTGATATGTTGAAAAGATTAGCCAAAGGTGTGCTAAGCTCCTCTTTACATTCCTTTAGAACCCTTGCATACAGTTCATCAGGGCCTGGGGATTTGTTAGGTTTTAATTTATCTATTTGCCTAAGGACCATGTCACTTGTGACCCTAATAGTGCACAGTTTATTATCGTCCTGTTCTACATAATTTATCATTACTGGAATATCACTGGTATCCTCCTGTGTAAAAACTGAGAGGAAGTATGTGTTAAAAATTCTACACATTTCCTTATCACTGTCAGTGAGCTGACCCGAGGAACTTTTGAGTGGGCCTATCTTGTCCCTGATCTTACTTCTGTATACCTGAAAGAATCCTTTTGGGTTAGTCTTCGATTCTCTTGCAACTTTAACCTCATAATCTCTTTTTGCTTTTCTAATTCCCTTTTTTATTTCTCTCTTTAACTGAATATATCGATTTCTTAATTGCCCCTCTCCTCTTTTGATTTGCCTATATATGCCTCTCTTTTGACCAATCAGATATTTTAATCTATTGTTCATCCATTTAGGATCATTTTTGTTTGATCTGATATCCCTATTTGGAACATAATTTGACTGAGCAGCTAGAACTATGCCCTGGAAAGCATCATATCGGCAACCATCACCACCTACCTGACCCTTAGTCAGGTCATTCCAGTTCAGCCCACCTAAGTAATTTTTCAGTCCTATGAAATCAGCCAAGCGAAAGTCAGGGACGGAGACTTGATTGCCATTATTAGGGGAATTCCATAATATGTTAAAACTGAGTGATTTGTGATCACTCTCCCCAAGCTCATCATTAACCTCAAGATTATTAATTAGTGTTTCCCTACTGGCAAGAACCAAGTCAAGGAGGTTATTTCCCCTAGTTGGCTCTGTCACAAACTGTTTTAAAAAACAATCCTGGATCGAATCAAGAAAGTCACCCGACTCTAAATTTCCTGTCAAATTGCTCCAGTCAATCTGTCTATAGTTGAAATCTCCCATTAGCACAACATTTTCGTATGTAGATGCCTTACGAATTTCGTCCCATAGAAGTTTACTGCACTCCCTATCAAGATTTGGGGCCCTGTAAATCACACCCAAAATTAGTTTTTCTCGGCCCTCGAGAAGCTGTAACCAAACAGATTCAGTGGCTGACGCTTCTAATTTAATATCTTGTCTAACACAACAATTTAAATTGTCTCTGACATACATCGCTACTCCACCACCTTTCCTGTTGACCCTGTCAGTGTGGAATAATTTATAGCCTTGTATGTGACATTCAGAGGGCATCTCTCTATCTTTCAGATTGAGCCAGGTCTCTGTTATAGCAATAATATCTATGTTTCCTGCACTTGCAATTAATCTTAGCTCATCTATCTTATTTCTAACACTCCTGCTATTAGTATAGTAAACCTTAAGGGAGCTAGTCCCTTGCTGCCCTCTGCTGTCCCCCTTTGTTTGCTGACCTGTTCTATTGTCTTTATTTATAACTTCATGCTGAATGCCTTTTATACATTTACTGTTTCCAACCCTAGTGTTGCAACCTGCTTGTTTCCCACACACACCCATACCTCTATCTTCCATCAGTTTAAAATCATAGGCATTTCACCAATGGCCTTCTCAATCGAGTCTGCAAGTGCTACCACCCCTGCCCCAGAGAGATGTACCCCATCCCTTGCATACATATCATGTTTGCCATAAAAGTTGTTCCAGTTGTCAATGAATGGGATTGCAAGTTCCTTGCAGTATCTGTCTAGCCAGCAATTTACACCAATTGCCCTAGACAACCATTCATTTCCTACTCCCCTTCTAGGCAAGATGCTACATATGATTGGGATCCCTCCCTTAGACTTAATGAAATCTATAGCTGACCTGTACTTATCTAGCAGCTCTTCTCTCCTACCCTTCCCAATATCATTTCCACCAGCACTGAGACAGATAATGGGCTTGTTCCCATTACCTGACATGATATTATCCAGCCTGTTGACAATGTCCCCAACACCAGCTCCAGGGAAGCACACTCTATCTCTCATCTTCTTATTCCTATTACAAAAAGCACGGTCAACATATCTTACCTGAGAGTCACCAACTACAAGAATGCGCTTACCTTCATTAGCAGGGGCAGTAGTACCCTTACCTTCACTGGCCACTGAAGTACATTCATCCTGGAGAACAGAGAAGCGATTTCCTACCTTCAGATCTTCACTCTTAACTTTCCTTACTCTGATGCGCCTCCCATTACTGTGAACAACTCGCCACTTGTAGCAGGTGCTGGGCTGCACCTCACCTAACATTCCACGTTGTGTCACCAGGTGTCAGTACGTTAATAATGGTATACAGTACTAACATTCCATGATGTCACAGTGTCAGTACATTAATATAATGATACTTGACTGCTCGAAAAGAGAGAAAATGCATTCACTAGGACCTTTATCACCCCAAATATGACTGACCAAGTTGTCCCTTTCTTTTCAGCATATATTTCATTATATCAAATATTTTTATCATATGCAATTAACACTAACACCAAAAACGACTGAATATGAAGCTTCAGTGATTTATTATATCGTGGTATGAATGATGCGCAGATTTAACAGGAGCACTGCCTGCTTGCATTAGCTTTCATCTTTGTTTATATTATTTGGTTAAAATTAATGTTGGTGTCTTTCTCTTCTTTGTTTAAAGTGTTTGATTTTTAAGCCGCTTATTAAGTGGAGCATCTCCAACTATAAATGAGTTTGTCGTATATATTGCAACTTTTGTAGGTAGTCGTAATTTGTATTATGTTAAGCGCGTAGGGTGAGCAAGTGAATTCGGCAGCTGTAACATGTGAGAACATGAGAAGCCTGGGTGCGTGGGGTTGAGTTGGGTGGAACTGCATTGGTCTTGTTTAGGAGAGAGGTCCTGGGGCGGGATGGGGTCTTGGTGGTGTGTGTGAGACATGAGCGTGAAGGAGATAAAATAATGTTGGTAAGGATTAGGTCGAATTCATTTGAACAAGGTTTGGAGGAGCGCGTTGGCGGACTTTTTTTTATTTAGCAAAATTAGATACATCAGTAATGTGCTACTTTCCCGTTTTCTTTTAATAGTAGGAAGGAAAGCTAGTTACGTTTGTCTCGTTCCATCGCATAGAATGAGGTAAATACTATATATTCCTGAAGAATGCTTCTGAGGGGTCAACGCCCCTGCAGACAAGGCTTCCTGTAGGATCAAGGCTTGATCAATCAGGCTGCTACTGCTGGTTGCACCCAATCCAGTGTACGAACCACAACTTGAAGGCATTGAAGAGTTGAGACTCTTGTCATTCATCCAGTTCTCTCTTAATGTACTCGTCGAGTCCCTGCTTTTTATTGGAGTATTTTGGGGGGAGTCAGTATTCTTTTCAAGATTGTGATGGACTGATTACATCGGCTCCAGGCTGAGGACTGATTACCTCAAACTCCTCCTGATCTTCACCAACCTTCTTTGTATAGGACTGATGAAACCACTGAGTGGCGACACGTTTCCTCAGTAAAGATACCCAAGTGTTGCCCATGTGTATAACTTGTCAAAATAAAGGGAATTGTGTTTTTTCATTAAAACTTTATGGCACCCCCTGAAATGCCACCTCGCACCCGAGGTTGAGAACTCCTGCAGCTTGGCATGTTTCGCTGCATCATAGCTGCAGTTTCTATCTCTTGGGAATTACTCTGTCTTAAAATAGCCTGTCACTTACATAGGGGACACGGAATTTGTATCAGAATCTACCTACCTGGAGAATGTTCCGAGGGTCAGTTACCCCGTGGGTCCATTCCAGTGGACCTGATGAGCCAGGTTGCTGCACGAAGTCCAATGTAAGCACCAAAGCCCAGGGTCTGTTAGAAGTGTCCCCTGTGTATGAAGGGATGACGTTTAAACGTCTTGGTCCATTCACATTTATTGAATTTTTCTCTACTGTACTCATTGCATCCCTAATTTTTCATTGGATGTACTTTGCATCGTCAACCAAGTGACTTACTTTCATGGGGAATGATTTGTGTGTGAAAATTTAAGATAAACCCTTCTAGAATTTTCCATGTATAAATTATAAGGTATCTTTCGCCTACATTCCAAGGAGTACAGATCACGGGACTTCAAAAGTGACCTGAAGGACATTTCCGGGGTTCAAGACCCCCTGCGGTATGGTCCCAGTAAATTAGTTGCTTAGCCGAATTTATGCGGCCAATGAATGTTATGTGCACATTCTCCAGAACTACAGTTTGACCTTCCTTGGACTGAGCTATTAAAATGCAACAGTACTCCAGCCTAGAGAGAACAAGTGACTTGAAAAGTACCATTATTGGCTTGGTATCTCTTGTTTGAAGGTTCTAGTTATCCAGATTGTCTTGTTTCTTGGGGTTGTGATAATGACACCTGCACACACGTCACCAAAGTATGTATGTATGTATGTATGTATGTATATATATATATATATATATATATATATATATATATATATATATATATATATATATATATTTATATATATATATATATATATATATATATGCAAGGAATTCGCAAGAGCAGGCGAAATATACACAAACACTGATCTCTGGCTGAAGGAGATTCGAACCTACGAACCTTGGAACGAGGTACGCGGTGCTTTACCAATCTACCCACATTGGACCAATACCTTGGAGTCCAGCTTGCACTAGACTTTGATCCAAGGCAGCCAGCTTTCAGGGAGAAGGCTTACAGCTTTTCATCTCATCCCCTGTGTTTGTGTATATTTCGCCTGCTCTTGCGAATTCCTTGCATTGTTAATATCTCTAGTAAGGCTGATGCATGCAGGGGATGAGATGAAAAGCTGTAAGCCTTCTTCCTGAAAGCTGGCTGCCTTGGATCAAAGTCTAGCGCAAGCTGGACTCCAAGGTATTGGTCCAGTGTGGGTAGATTGGTAAAGCACTGCGTACCTTGTTCCAAGGTTCGTAGGTTCGAGTCTCCTTCAGCCACACACACACACACACACACACACACACACACAACACACACACACACACAAATATATATATATATATATATATATGTAAGGGGGAGGGGTAGATATGTTTTCCTCCTGTCGTTATCACATCGCCACCACTGTTGTGATCATTGTAGGTGAGATCCTGTGACATTATTACTCCTAAGTATGTGAATCCGAATCGTTTCATGAAGATTAAGACTCTGAAAGTGGCTGCCATTATGCTGGTGAAAGGCTCTTGATCCAGAGATTTGGAGCTACCCTTCTATCTAGGATCAAAGGATTACGACCCTTTCACCAGGATCATCCATGCCTCTCATTGTTACAAGTCATAAAGTTTACATTGCTGTCTCCATTCCATGTTTCTGGTTCCTCATTCACCTTCAACTTGTCTTATAATTATAAGTGGCTGAGAGTAAAATTGTGAAGTTCTCTCTTACTGCCTTGACCTAACAGCTATCTTCTCCCCCTGACCTAACCTTGGCTGTCTCCTCGACTTGACCTGACCTTGGTTATCTCACACTGACCTTCATAATCAACTTTATTTCACAAGCTGACGAACCCACGGAACGGGTTAGGTTTGAATCCATGGCGAGCGAGTCGTAAAACTCTAGGCCAGTGTGTAAGCCACTGGTCTAGTGGCTTACGCACTTGCCTGGAATTTTACGGCTCACTTGCCACAGGTTCAAACCTCACCTGTTCCTTTCTTTGTTTACAATCGTGTTATTACGATTATAATGAAAGAAGTCTGTTGGAATTTTATGCAACCATACCTGACACATTTGTAAACCCAAAGAGGTTTGTTGTATATATGTTCACTGCCTTTGGCAGCACTTACATTTGTGAACTATCGTTTGCAAAGGTAAGAATTGTTAAGTCGATGGTGCGATCAAGACGTTCTGATTAAAGATTTGCAAGACATTTTAAGATTGTTTATCACAAACATTGAACTTGATGTTAATTCTCTCACCGTGAACCTGGCTCATGGCCGGGCTCCGGGAATATAAAAACTCTCGAAACTCATTTGAAGTAAAGGTACTAAACTGTAGCCTCAAACATCAAATTACGATTATGTAAATAAGAAAGTCTTCAGTGTGTTGTGCTTATCAATTGATAACATTAATTCACATGTAATGGCACATTTAATAAACTGTTATATACACATTGTTTTATTTGTGATTATAACTTATTTTCATACGTGTTTTAGCTTTTAATCCCAGATATCATTATTTTTCATTAGTCTTTGCATTACGCTTTTATACTGACTAACTAGTTAGTGGAAGTTTGATTTTTTAGGTATTAAAATTAGTGATTTCTGGAAGAGTTGCATTGATGTTGATTCATTCTTTCAGTTTGAGAGTAATATTAATATTATTAAGATGTTGGTTATGTAGGTTAACACGCTAATTCAGTCTAGTTTCAGGTGCTGCCATTGTACACTTGACCATTAAATGTGTTCCATTTATGTATCTGAACGGTTAGGAACCACTGTCCCAGTGCATAGTAAGCAGACGATCTCTTGTTTGTGTTCCATAGTCTTTTATTTGCTCTCATGTTTTTGTTTTGCTTTAAAAAGATTTTAGCGTGGTTTTAATAAAATTTCTTTTCCTTTAGTATTACTGATGTTAGTTGACATGATAAGCATTACAATACTAATTCTTGTATAATACTGAGCTTGAGCTAGTGTTATAATGGTCATTATTTTGTTTCAGGCAGGAACGAGCATACTATCGATACTGCAAGGCGCGGGCGTGGGTGGCATCAAGGTGGACGTGGCTACAGGCGCAGGTGGCAGACCTTGAATACAGAATTTTGCAACAACATAAAATATATGGGTGAGTACCCACACTGACTTGCACTCTGCTAGTCATGCGCCTTGAGCGAGTGTGCACTTAGGAAGGGTTATGTCGAAAATGGTATAAAATACCGTCTACTTGATGATGAGACGCATGTGCAACTGTTGGGTATCTTGGTCGAAACGTTTCGCTTACACAGTCGAAGTGGAAGATCTCGAGATCTTCCACCTCACCTTCGACAGTATTTAAGACTCCATTCTCATGCTTCAGCTTCATATTGTTTCAGACCATGGAACACTTTTCCAGGCTGAGGGACTGATGACCTAATATACTATTTCTCCAAGGTTGATGGACTGATTACGTCATCTTCATTTCACTGCTACACCTGTATCTAACTGAAGAAGCCTACTGTGTATGAGAAACGTTTCATGAACAAAAATACCCAGGTGTTACTCATGCTGTTCGGCCTGAGGCCGCCACACTTCTCCGGTGATGCCTCTCATCAACCAAACTCTTTGTTACCTGCAACCTTACATCCCAGTTACAACTTGGCTGGTCTGGCACTTCTAGTAGACCTTTGTCCAGTTTCCTCATGTATATTTCCACCTGTATTCCGGCTGGATTTCTTTTATCTGCTGTCCTGGAGGATGGTGTAACGGTTTAGGATGAGGCAACTAGTACTCTGAGTTGTGCAAGAAAGGTATAAAATACCTACAATATGAAAGTTAAGACACATGTGCAACATCTGGATATCTTTATTATAGACGTTTCGCCATCCAGTGGCTTTATCAATACAGATTCTAGGACATAATAGGAAGACAGTAGAACTATATACAAAAGATGAGGTAATCAGTCCCTCAGCCTTGGAGTTAGTGTTCACAGCATCGTGGTGGAGGAGAATCTGGAGCAAAGGCAAAAAGACTGGCGGTTATATAGGCGTCAGTGGATAAGGACGGGCAGCAGACGAGGGCATAGTCACTGGTAGGCGGGATTCCCCAGTGGAAGTAGGTCCTTCCCAAAGAGATGGGTTAGTTGCAGCAGCCGTGAAGAAGGTCTTGTAGATGTCCTCTGAACCAAGATTCCATGATGTTGCAGTGTCTTGACAAGTTGTGCAAGAAAGGTATAAAATACCGACAATATGAAAGTTAAGACACATGTGCAACATCTGGATATCTTTATTGTAGACGTTTCGCCATCCAGTGGCTTTATCAATACATGTGTCTTAGTACTCTGAGTTGTTTGTGGGGTCTGAGTAACTTCTACAACCTCCCGCACCCCACCGGCTCCTAGTTTTCTTCGATCTGCATCGCAGGTTTCTGGTCTCTTGGGCTGATCATATCTACTTTTAATTAAAGCTGTGTATCGAGTTCCTCCACTACTACTACATCAAAGCTATTCCACTTAACTCTACCTGAGACTAAAGAAATGCTGTACTTCATCACATACCTATGATTTCAGCTTCCACCTGTGTCCCTTTGATCAAACAAGTCTGTCACTATCTACCCTATAAACTAGCGTTATACGCTACATTTATGTAGCTTTGAACATTTTGATGCAAACAAGAAAAAATGACAGCAATATTGTGAAATATGGTTTCATTGTGCAACAACCAGCAGGAATTATCAGTATATGTTTTGTGAAAAAAATTTATAAACCCTTAACCCAAATTGATAGTGCCAGCATTTTGACTCGGTCCCGTTATTTCCCCTCCCCCTCAAAAAAAAAAAAAAAGGTGCCACAGGATTCTTGAAAAAATAAATAAATAAACTGCTGTACTCTAAAAGGAGCACAACAAAAAAGTTTGTAAACCCACTGTCACACGTTAGTTCGATAAGCAAATTACTGTATATATATATATATATATATATATATATATATATATATATATATATATATATATATATATATATATATATAAACAGGCAATACAGTCACAAGCAAGCGATCTTAATGCAGAACAAGCCACAGGGGACTTGTTCTGCATACATAACACATTTTCAAAGATGTGAGGTGCCAGTGTAGTGCTACAAGAAAAATGATCTAAAATATAATTATCTTAAGATAACATAAGAACGAAGGAACACTGCAGCAGGCCTACTGGCCCATGCGAGACAGGTCCAAGTCTCCTACCGGCTTAAGCCAATGCACCCAACCTAGTCAGGTCAGGTCACCTTGACTTAAGGGAGGAACAAGGCAACCGTCCTGGTAGCACAAGCTAATCAGGTCCAACTCACACCCACCCACACCCACTCATGTATTTATCCAACCTATTTTTAAAGCTACACAACGTTCTGGCCTCTAGGACTGTACTTGGGAGTTTGTTCCACTCATCCACAACTCTATTACCAAACCCGTGCTTTCCTATATCCTTCCTGAATCTGAATTTTTCTAACTTAAAACCATTGCTGCGAGTCCTGTCTAGGCTAGATATTTTCAGCACACTATTTACATCCCCTTTATTTATTCCTGTCTTCCATTTATACACCTCAATCATATCCCCCCTAATTCTACGTCTTTCTAGAGAGTGCAGATTCAGGGCCCTTAGTCTATCCTCATAGGGAAGGTTTCTGATACATGGGATCAACTTTGTCATCCTCCTTTGTACATTTTCCAGAGCATTTATATCCATTCTGTAATACGGTGACCAAAACTGTGCAGCATAATCTAAATGAGGCCTAACCAAGGATGTATAGAGTTGAAGAACAACCCGAGGACTCCTATTATTTATGCTTCTTGATATGAAGCCAAGGATTCTATTAGCTTTATTGCGAACACTTATGCACTGTTGTCTTGGTTTCAGATTACTGCTAACCAGAACTCCTAAATCTTTTTCGCAATCCGTAATATTAAGATCTACATTATTTAGTTTATATGTGGCACTGTTATTGTCCTGTCCAACATTTAGAACTTTGCATTTGTCTATATTAATCTGCATCTGCCACCTCTCCGACCACTGCATCAGTCTATTCAAATCTTCCTGGAGTGCTCTAATGTCCTCGTCAGAATGAATTCGACGGCCTATTTTGGTGTCATCGGCAAACTTGCTGATGTCGCTCTTTATGCCCTCATCTATGTCGTTTATGTATATTGTGAACAGCAGGGGGCCCAACACTGACCCTTGTGGAACACCGCTCGTGACGCTTCCCCACTCTGATTTCTCCCCATTTATGCAAACTCTCTGCTGCCTATTTGTCAACCATGCCTCTATCCAGGAAAAAATTTCTCCTATTCCATGTGCCTTAATTTTCCTCAGTAGTCTCTGATGTGGGACCCTGTCAAAAGCCTTACTGAAGTCCATATACACAATATCATATTCATTACCATGATCTACCTCCTCAAATTAATAAATTCGTAAGGCAGGAACGCCTCTTGTAAAACCATGCTGAGATTCGTTGATTAATTTATACTTTTCAAGGTGGCTACGAACTGCCTCGGCAATTATTGATTCCATAAATTTTCCCACTATGGAGGTTAGGCTTATTGGTCTATAGTTCGAAGCTAAGGACCTGTCACCTGCTTTGAAAATAGGTATCACATTTGTGCTTTTAAACACAATTTCGTGAAATAACAGGAAACAGAGAGGCCTGCTACCCTTACTGCCCCTCCCCCCTCCCAGGCCGACCCTGCCGCACACCCTCCACCATCGTAACATCCCAGGCCGACCCTGCCGCACATCCTCCACCATCGTAATATCCCAGGCCGACCCTGCTGCACGCCCTCCACCATCGTAATATCCCAGGCCGACCCTGCCACATACCCATCATTGTAACATCCCAGCCCGACCTTGCCACACACCCTCCACCATCGTAACATCCAGGCCGACCCTGCCGCACATCCTCCACCATCGTAATATCCCAGGCCGACCTTGCCACACACCCTCCACCATCGTAATATCCCTGGCCGACCTTGTCCCACACCATCCACCATCGTAACATCCCAGGCCGACCCTGCCACACACCCTCCACCATCGTAACATCCCAGGCCGACGCTGCCGCACACCCTCCACCATCGTAACATCCCAGGCCGACCCTGCCCCACACCATCCACCATCGTAACATCCCAGGCCGACCCTGCCACACACCCTCCACCATCGTAACATCCCAGGCCGACGCTGCCGCACACCCTCCACCATCGTAACATCCCAGGCCGACCCTGCCACACACCCTCCACCATCGTAATATCCCTGGCCGACCTTGTCCCACACCATCCACCATCGTAACATCCCAGGCCGACCCTGCCCCACACCCTCCACCATCGTAACATCTTTGGCCGACCCTGCCACACACCCTCCACCATCGTAAATAGTGTGCTGAAAATATCTAGCCTAGACAGGACTCGCAGCAATGGTTTTAAGTTGGAAAAATTCAGATTCAGGAAGGATATAGGAAAGTACTGGTTTGGTAATAGAGTTGTGGATGAGTGGAACAAACTCCCAAGTACCGATATAGAGGCCAGAACGTTGTGTAGCTTTAAAAATAGGTTGGATAAATACATGAGTGGATGTGGGTGGGTGTGAGTTGGACCTGATAGCTTGAGCTACCAGGTCGGTTGCCGTGTTCCTCCCTTAAGTCAATGTGAACTGACCTGACTAGGTTGGGTGCATTGGCTTAAGCCGGTAGGAGACTTGGACCTGCCTCGCATGGGCCAGTAGGCCTTCTGCAGTGTTCCATCGTTCTTATGTTCTTATGTAACATCTCTGGCCGACCCTGCCACAAACCCTCCACCATCGTAACATCGCAGGCCGATCCTGCCTCAACGCCCTCCACCATCGTAACATCCCTGGCCGACCCTGCCACACACCCTCCACCATCGTAACATCTCTGGCCGACCCTGCCACACACCCTCCACCATCGTAACATCCCTGGCCGACCCTGCCACACACCCTCCACCATCGTAACATCCTTGGCCGACCCTGCCACACACCCTCCACCATCGTAACATCTTTGGTCGACCCTGCCACACCCTCCACCATCGTAACATCCCTGGCCGACCCTGCCACACACCCTCCACCATCGTAACATCTCTGGCCGACCCTGCCACACACCCTCCACCATCGTAACATCTCTGGCCGACCCTGCCACACACCCTCCACCATCGTAACATCTCTGGCCGACCCTGCCACACACCCTCCACCATCGTAACATCTCTGGCCGACCCTGCCACACACCCTCCACCATCGTAACATCTCTGGCCGACCCTGCCACACACACTCCACCATCGTAACATCTCTGGCCGACCCTGCCACACACCCTCCACCATCGTAACATCTCTGGCCGACCCTGCCACACACCCTCCACCATCGTAACATCTCTGGCCGACCCTGCCACACACCTTCCACCATCGTAACATCTCTGGCCGACCCTGCCACACACCCTCCACCATCGTAACATCCCAGGCCGACCCTGCCACACACCCTCCACCATCGTAACATCCCTGGCCGACCCTGCCACACACCCTCCACCATCGTAACATCTCTGGCCGACCCTGCCACACACCCCCCACCATCGTAACATCCCTGGCCGACCCTGCCACACACCCACCATCGTAACATCTCTGGCCGACCCTGCCACACACCCTCCATCGTAACATCTCTGGCCGACCCTGCCACACACCCTCCACCTTCGTAACATCTCTGGCCGACCCTGCCACACACCCTCCACCTTCGTAACATCTCTGGCCGACCCTGCCACACACCCTCCACCATCGTAACATCTCTGGCCGACCCTGCCACACACCCTCCACCATCGTAACATCTCTGGCCGACCCTGCCACACACCCTCCACCATCGTAACATCTCTGGCCGACCCTGCCACACACCCTCCACCATCGTAACATCTCTGGCCGACCCTGCCACACACCCTCCACCATCGTAACATCTCTGGCCGACCCTGCCACACACCCTCCACCATCGTAACATCTCTGGCCGACCCTGCCACACACCCTCCACCATCGTAACATCTCTGGCCGACCCTGCCACACACCCTCCACCATCGTAACATCTCTGGCCGACCCTGCCACACACCCTCCACCATCGTAACATCTCTGGCCGACCCTGCCACACACCCTCCACCATCGTAACATCTCTGGCCGACCCTGCCACACACACTCCACCATCGTAACATCTCTGGCCGACCCTGCCACACACCCTCCACCATCGTAACATCTCTGGCCGACCCTGCCACACACCCTCCACCATCGTAACATCTCTGGCCGACCCTGCCACACACCTTCCACCATCGTAACATCTCTGGCCGACCCTGCCACACACCCTCCACCATCGTAACATCTTTGGCCGACCCTGCCACACACCCTCCACCATCGTAACATCCCAGGCCGACCCTGCCACACACCCTCCACCATCGTAACATCCCTGGCCGACCCTGCCACACACCCTCCACCATCGTAACATCTCTGGCCGACCCTGCCACACACCCCCCACCATCGTAACATCCCTGGCCGACCCTGCCACACACCCACCATCGTAACATCTCTGGCCGACCCTGCCACACACCCTCCATCGTAACATCTCTGGCCGACCCTGCCACACACCCTCCACCCTCATAACATCTCTGGCCGACCCTGCCACACACCCTCCACCATCGTAACATCTCTGGCCGACCCTGCCACACACCCTCCACCATCGTAACATCTCTGGCCGACCCTGCCACACACCCTCCACCATCGTAACATCTCTGGCCGACCCTGCCACACACCCTCCACCATCGTAACATCTCTGGCCGACCCTGCCACACACCCTCCACCATCGTAACATCTCTGGCCGACCCTGCCACACACCCTCCACCATCGTAACATCTCTGGCCGACCCTGCCACACACCCTCCACCATCGTAACATCTCTGGCCGACCCTGCCACACACCCTCCACCATCGTAACATCTCTGGCCGACCCTGCCACACACCCTCCACCATCGTAACATCTCTGGCCGACCCTGCCACACACCCTCCACCATCGTAACATCTCTGGCCGACCCTGCCACACACCCTCCACCATCGTAACATCTCTGGCCGACCCTGCCACACACCCTCCACCATCGTAACATCCCAGGCCGACCCTGCCACACACCCTCCACCATCGTAACATCCCTGGCCGACCCTGCCACACACCCTCCACCATCGTAACATCTCTGGCCGACCCTGCCACACACCCTCCACCATCGTAACATCCCTGGCCGACCCTGCCACACACCCTCCACCATCGTAACATCTCTGGCCGACCCTGCCACACACCCTCCACCATCGTAACATCCCTGGCCGACCCTGCCACACACCCTCCACCATCGTAACATCCCTGGCCGACCCTGCCACACACCCTCCACCATTGTAATATCACGACTCAAACCTGGGACACTTGCCTCAAGTAAGGTTTGATACTATATTTAAAGAAAGAAATAATTTCTAGTAAAAGCAGGATCACAACAGAAGATACAGTAGGTGCCCTAAAATAATTAATAAATAATGGACCCTACATGACACTATCTCACACCCCTACCAACACTCTCCCACCATGGTCACCCGTAGACCTATAGCTAGTACATAAGCGCCAGTCTTCCTGACAAAATAATTGGTTATAATCATATCCATAATTTTTAAAGGGGTGGACCGGTACGCCAGCAGAAGGCCTCGTTCACACGACTAAAAGCTGCCTGTCATAACATGACTAAGACCGGCATCAGGAAACACTTGTCATGTTTCCTGACAAACCTAATACCTACCTGTCTGTACTTCAGATTCTTCAGGACCACTGTGCTCTTCACCAACTCCAAAGCAGAAAGATTGATTACTTCATCTTTTGTATATAGTTCTACTTTCTTCACATTATGACCTTGTATTAACAAAGCTACTGAATGACAAAACGTCTACAAATAAAAATACACAGATGTTGCGCGTGTCTAATTCTTCACACCGCTAGGTATCTGAAACTATCAACTAGACATTTAACCAATATAAATAGAGAAGTCTTGTATAGGAGTCTCCCACATATAACGGTGTGAGCTTATAATTACCAAAGGCAATACAGTCACAAGCAAGCGATCTTAATGCAGAACAAGCCACAGGGGACTTGTTCTGTATGCATAACAAATTTTCAAAGATGTGAGGTGCCAGTGTAGTGCTACAAGAAAAATGATCTAAAATATAATTCTCTTAAGATGTGAAATCATAAAATAGAAACTACCTAAAGAGACTGAAGTAAAATATCAGTAGTGTACAATCAGAAACTAGTGAAAATTGCCTAAATAATCCCAGTGCTTTTAAACACAGTTGCGTGAAATAACAGGAAACAGAGAGGCCTGCTACCATCTGTGATAGTGATACTGGTGTGATTCTTGAAGGCAAGATCTTCTGACATAATCACTCTAAGGTCTCTCACATTTGTCTTATGCTCTGTTGAGTGATTTGATTTTTGTACTCTGTTCCAGTCTCCATTTCCTAAATCTTTCAATATTGGAGTAGTTTAAACTTATCCACATGAAGACTGTGTTTATATAAACTTGGAGGTGTGAGGTGTCCTCAGTCAATGCGACTTTTATACTGGTTCTAGCATTCTCTGCAGAGGATGATAAAGTACTGTGATTTATGCCTTTGTTTCTGTCAGACATGAGAAAAAGAACATGTCAGTACTGTGCCTTAACCCATTACCTCCAAGAAAAAAAAAAAAATTTTTTTTATGAAATCATATTAATCTCATCACTTTGAATGTAAATAGTGTCCTAAAAAAAAGATTTTTTTGTTTTGTTTTTGAAACTTGAGTTATAGATGGTGACTGTATGGTTACATAAGGAGACTGTGGATACAAAAATTTCAAGAGATTTCCTTTTAACAGTACTTCATTGGCTTTATTGGCTGCATTTATTTCATCTTGTGGTTTGAAGCAAAGCATGGAATACATAATCCTACATCACATTTGCAACACTCTGTATGCACTACAGATTTGCAGTTCTCACCTAGACTTTTGCTTTCTCACTGTATTCTTCAGTGATATGTATAACAGTAGATGCAGGTTTGCCAAGTTCACTCTCCATGTTTTCATTCCCTTCGTGAGTCTTTCCTTGGTATGGGTCAAAAGCTTGCAGATAACCAGAAGGGGTGTTTTAACAGCATATTTTGCAGCCAAAACAAATAGGTTTGTTACGAATTTACTGCTTACAGCCATGCTTACCAAAATATTTCACCATTGCCTCATTATGTGAAATACATATTTTGTGAAGGGATGAAGTGTTTCTTAAGCATCTTTTGGAGGTGTGTGATCAGAGGATGCAGTTTAGTGTACTTATCACTTGTGTCTAGGTTGTGAGTTGCATTGAAATGAAAGCATTTCTTGATGGAATTAAATCTGTCTCGATGCATTTCATTGCTTATAGCTTGGTTGTATACATCAGGGTCATGCGACCAATACATAGATTTGCTGGGCAATGAATTGTAACCAGAAACAATCAAAATCAGTCAGGTTGCTCACATCTGGGGGCTCAATGTAGAGATCTTCAGCTTCCTCCAGCTCATTAGAAGGTCTAAGGTTTCAGTGTTTTTTTGCCTAAAAAAAAAGTAACAATTGTCAAAAAATACTGAAGCCACATAGACATGTGAATGTCAGTAACTGTACAGACATACTCCTAAGGTAACGATACTGTTACCAGAAATGTAAACCTGAATAGGTACTATTTAAAATTAAAATTTTTACATGAAACTTTTGCAATAAATAATACGTATATAGCCCTATTCTGTGTCACAATATGATGGAATTTATGAAGGACAATCATATTCATGGCTCACCTTTTTGCACTTGCCATTCTTGCCACCACCAAAACAGAGATACTCGTAGAGAAGGGTGTCTGCACTCAGTAACTGTAGCTCAGAAACTGATTTCACTACCTGGCCAGAGATAGGGAGGAGTCACACACTCATTGGAACCTGTTAAGCTTGTTTCTCATAAAAGTTTTGTTGCCAGCCTGAAAAGAAAACGGATTTAATTATAATAACCATATGGTCATCTTAGGAGATAAAGGGTTAAGGAACAGAGCTTTTCACTATGGCAGCCTCTTGATTTCAGTCTGTTCACTATTGCACTTAGGATTCTATTCACCAGAAAATTTAATATTCATCTGCCCATTTTTCCAGTTACTCCTTTTGAATACATTTTGTGGGCTCTTACACCCTGATCACATTTGTCAGAGACTTTTGCACACTCAGTGTAAACTACATCGGCTGTTTGCTTGTCTTCCACTGCATTTAAAACCATGTAATGGTCAAGCAATTGTGAGAGGCAGGAGTGACCTTTTCTAAACTCACGCTGCTCTGGGTTGTGCAGTTGTTGAGATTCCTGTTGATTAGCAATCTTGCTTCTGAAGACTCAAAGATTTTAATTATGAGGGACATCAGCACTTAGTTCATAGTTTTTTGTGATTGTTTTAGTGCCACTTTTGTGGAGTGAAATGTCAGTGGTTTATAATGACTATGGGATGTTTTCTGTGTCCAGGCCCCTCATAGAATATTCGAGCCATGATGAGGTAGTGGTGTCTTGCAGTTCTAGATGAACATGGAGTACCCTGAGTCAGAGCCTGGAGCAAAGTGCAGGGGCATGCAGTCATTAGCTTTTTCAGTGTCAGGTGGGATTAGCTTACATCAGAAATAATGGAGATGTCAGCAGAGTTCTGAGTCTCGTCCATGAAAAACTAATTTTGGTTGTTAATATTAACCCTTAAATGGTCCAAACGTATATATACTTTTTTTCAACATCTGAAAGTATGTAAAGAAAATGTAGATCTTTTTTGTTTTACATTTGAAAACATGTAAAAAAACTTTTATCTACATTTTTTTTTGTTATATTTGAAAATATGTAAAAAAAAGTAGATCTACTTTTGTAGCACTACGAATTTGAACGTCAATCTCTTTGGACCGTTTAAGGGCTAAGACTGATTAATGGCTCCCTGAACAGTCACATTGTAACTTTAGTATTTCACTTATTTCTGTGTCATCAGTTTAGGTTCCCTCTCCTTTAAGACAATGGCCCAAGACCAGATGTGTTTTTTTTTTTTTTTTCCTCTGCCTCTCCTGGGCCTTGTATGATGCATGCTGTTTGAACTCAGTGTTTTATATTTTTCTTGCCATGTCAACCATATTTTCTTACCAGCACATTTCACCAAAGTCAATGATTTATATGCTCCCAGTCCATGATTTTATTGTTTAAATTGTATTTGCTGAATACACCCCTCATGGCTAGTTTACTTTGCTGCTGAAGACCAGTGTGTATGGAGGTTTGAAATTCGATTAGGTTGAGGTCTGAATTAGTTGTTTTGACACCATTTTGTTCTGTACTAGGTCCTCATTGTTTGTGAAAACAAGGTCAGGGATATTTACTAGTCTGGTCAGTTCTACTGTTGTCTGTAAAATGTTCAGAGGAGGCTTGCTTCTTGCATAGAATCAATACTTCTAATCTACTGGGAACTTCAAGTACTATGATGTTTTTCTGTAGAATGAAGAGAGACTGATAATATTTACTTGGAAGATACTTGAGGGCCTGGTCACCAGTCTGCATCATACCAATACTGATTGGAGTGGCAGATATGAGAGAGTGTACAATAAACCTAGGGAGGCCATAAGTACAATTGGAGAACACTGTCAACTTCCATGGTCATCAGAAATCAGAAATATTGCTGAAATGAAGGAAGAAGTTTTTAAAAAGAAACTAGAGCACTATCTCCTGCAAATTCCTAATCATCTGGGCTATGAGGACCTGTGGGCCACTAGCACAAGCAGCCTGGTTGACTAGGCAATAAGGAAGCCTGGTTCAAGTTTGGGGTACTAAGATAGAACCCTCAAAACAGGTCATTGGTGTGTCACAGGCCCTACTCTCTTTCAATCATTCCCACTCATATATTTGTCAGACATATTTTTAGGATTGTATAACAGGAGCATCAAGTTACATTTCATAGGGATGAAGCAGCAGAAGCTAACTAATATCCATCATATGTCCCTTAAATTGTGGTCACATAAACGGTGCTGCAACAACTGGCCACCTCAGCATTTAGTATTTTAACAAGCTTTGTCCTGGCATGGAGGAGTTTACTCTATAGTGAGTATAGAATTAAAGTACTTGCAATACACAGGGGGGAATTGCCAAATTACTTCTAGCTGTTTTTCAAGAAGGAACATGATAAGTTCCTCATGTTGGTGCCTGATCAACTGGGCTTTGGTGATTACTTGAGGCTGTGTGGCTAGCACCAACATTCTGGTTGATCAGGCCATCAACCAGGAGGCCTGGTCTGGGACTGAGCCATGTGGACAGTGACATTCAAAATTATCTTAAGGTGACCCCAAAAAAGAACTCAATAGAGTAGATTCAAAGTAGATAAACTCAGATTTGAAAAGCATAGAAAAATATTAGTTTGGCAATAGAGTTGCAGATAATTAAAACAAACTGCAAAGTTTGGACAGCCAGAGAAGTGGTTAGAGTTAGGTGAGAGATGAACCTGCTTAGCACAGGCCAGTAGGCCTACTACAGTGCTAATATAGGAATTAAAACATTAGTTTGACAATTGTAAATGAAAGGAATGTGTGATTGTAGGCAGGACCTTCCTAGCATGGCCAGTGGGCTGACTGTAGTGCCATTATATTACATCTCACTAGAGTATAGAGATGACATTTTATAGATTGGTGCCATCAAGAAATATTACCTATTAGTAAGTCATCCCCCCTTCTCTTTTGTAAAAACAAAAAAAAATATCTTAACCTCTATCTATACTCATATACAGTAGATATACTTCTTTTGTTTTTAACACACTGGCCGTCTACCACTGAGATAGGGTAACCCAAAAAAAGAAATTTTCACCATCACTTACTCCATCATTATCTTTCCATAGGTGCACCACTGCTACAGTTCAAAACATGTATACTGTACAGTAAATGTTACATTTTTGTTTTTTTTTATGCTTAAGCCAGTGTCAGCCCATTCTATTTACTTTAGGGTCAAATAACTAAATTTAATTAAAGTACTGTATTTATAACATTAATGAAAAAAGGGCAAGAATACATAAAGATAAGACTGGGATAAAACTGGGATCTTTCAAGAAGACTGAGGAAGTGCAATATAAACAGTATAAATTCAGTGTTACATTATCATGTCACAACCAATTTAGCAACAGTCTTGGCCATTTTAAGAAAGATATTTGCTTAATAGGATTAATTGCTAAAAAAACATAGCATAAAGGTAAAATAGAAGATTAAGGCTTACAAAATGGATCCCCTAGTGATGGGTATGTAAATTAGAATGACAGACTAATGATAATTGAAATTCCCTTATTACTAGACAGGAGAAAAAGGGCAAATTAGATAACCATATATATTTTAAGATAAAACATATATACATGTAGTTGTAAAAAAAATAAAAAGGAGGATCTCTCAATCTAATAGGGCAACAATTTAAGACTAAGAAAACAGTGGTCAGGAAATTGTCTAGAAAACAGTTTCTCTCAGTGGTAGATAGCTGAAATGTAATGCTAGCAAGAGACAGTGTGTTAAAACTATTGAAGCTTAGAGAAATTGAAAGACAGAATTATTACTGAGAACATGACACTGATAGTAGCTCTTCTATAAATAGAAATTGTTATTTACAAGTGAGTAATTACAGTTTTATTATTTATAATATGTGATAAATATAGGAAGGTTCTGCAGTGCTGGACGAGAGGGAGAGGTGGGAAAAAAGTTTGTTTTTGTTTTTTATAGGTATACTGGGATTGGAGGCCAGAATCGCCCTAATGCGATTGAACTATATGTTGGATGTCTCTCCCAGGCATGTGCGTAACGCAAAAGGCGCAGTACAGTTAGAAGAGGGAAGTCGTTGGAGAGGGATGACTTTACGTGATCCTGCTCATTTAGATGTCCACGATCCTGCCCTTACGTGCCTGGCTGCCCCCACTACTCGTACTGCTGTAAATGGGTACCATAGCAGAGTTGAGGATGGTGCTAGTGGCAGTGTATCTGATGGATCTTTTGTGTCAGCTCGTACCCAAGGTCTTCGAACTATTAGAAGACGACGTCTAGTGAGGGCAGGAGCTGGTCTCTGTGCCGGACTTAGACGAGGGGGCGGGGGAGGACGTATTCCTGCTGTGCAGTGCAAGTGTGTTCCGCCTCTTACATGTGTGCTATGCACACGTCTTCAAGGCTTGGTCCCCCCTGCAGCCCCACCAGATCCCCACACACAACCAGCAAGTGAGCGTCATGCACGCGTTGACCCCACTTATCATCCAGTGCTCTCACAACCTGTTGGTAAGTGCTCTACTACATTTTTTAAATTGTTTTCATAAATTTCAAGTAATCTTTATTAAGAAAAACTAATGATTTTTCAGTCATAGCCACAAGCATTTGTATGTTAATATTGATTTTTAGCAACATTCAGAAATAACTCTAAAAGCTCTCTAGTATGTTTAACAATAATGCTCTAGTATGTGAAACCTGTGTGACAAATATGATCATTAACATTCTCTTAATAGCATGTCCAGAATATTGAAGTCCAAAACTTGTATACAGTACTGTAGTCTATGTAATGGATCTGATGGAAACAAAAATGTAATAGGAATGTTACATGGTAATGCTAAGTAAATACTTCACTGTATTTTGGTATAGGATTTTAAAAGAAATAAATTTGATAAATTTGTTGAAAGTTTATGTAGTATGTTGAAGGTAAATAGCATACTGCTCACAGTAGTGAAGAAAAGACACTTGTTGCAGAAGCATTTATTAAGATAACATCTTGATCTGTTATTATCTTGATTGTTGTGTAAAGTGCCTTAATTTGTATATTAAATGTGTAATATAACTAATGTTTTTCAGATGTTTCACTGTCAGAAAGATTTGATGCTATGTTAAAGACAACGGATTGGCAACGCCAGATTCTGACAGCCAAAACTATTCAGCCTATTCCTGTAGCAAGAAATAGAGAAACCTCACATATGGAGAAGAAAAAGAAGAAGGATAAGGAGCGTAAAAAAGATTATAAAAAGCATAAGAAAGAAGGAAAAGGAAGAATAACTTTAAGTGAGTACCAGTACCAATGTTTATTTTTAATTTGATCCCTAGCTATGAAAAATATTGTTTATCATGTACTACTTTATTGAATTTGTCATAACTAATTTTATTTTCAATGAATTTAACATATTCTTGAACTCCATTTGTAAAAAAGTACTTGGGATCAAAATTCTCAAATCTGTGATGGTATATAAAAGATGAGGTGAACCATTGAATTGATAAGGAAGAATAAGGTGGGTGGTGCATTGAGGCATCTGGGAAAACAACAGACATTATCCATGGAGGCAAAAAGGGAGATGTGTGAGAGAATGGGCATGATGCATGGGAGGAGAGAGCTGAAGGCAGTGGAGATGTTGTGTATTAGGGCAATGTGTGGTCAGTGTGCGAAGTATAAAAGAAATCCTGCAGCACACAGTGCATAATGAGAAAAAAAACTTTGACTGTGTTTTTGGATTAAAACAGCGACTTTGCACTGTATTTTCGTATGGTATTTATTGTTGTATTCTAGTTTTCCTGGTCTCATTTTATAGAAGGGAAGACATATTACAGAAATTGAGATGATTTTGACTGATTTTACAATGAAAAGTACCTTAAAATTGAGCTCAAAGTAGCAGAAATGTTCGATTTTTACCAAAGTTCAAAAGTAAACAAATCATGCTATTCATCCAATACATGTCAACTGGTGATTCTAATATTCTTTCACAAGTGCGCTGATATTATTTATACCATTTCTACACTAATGCAGTAGTCTGCATAACAGTAAATCTTCAATTTTTTTGTGAGAATAAAAATTCAAAGTGGAAAGCAAAAGAATGTAAGAGGGGCGTGGGAACATGACTAATGAACAGAGGAAATATTATTTTAGTGCCAGGAATGTCTTTCTTGTTTATTCTGGACCCTATTCAGAAATTGGCATCTTTTGAAATTTGTGTGAAATTGGCAAAATTGCTAAATTCTGACCACTTTATTGGATAGTTGAAATCAGTAAATGGGTGGTTTCTTGTACTCAATGATAGAAAAATGGAGTTCTAGCGAAATAGGTATGACTTTTGTCGACTAGTACACTGGAATTGGCCAAAAATAGGGCTCAAAGTGGGCAAAATCTCCGACGCGTAAACATCGTCGAGACCGCTAACTTTGCGAGAGCATAATTCCATAAGTTTTCCATCAAATTTCATACTTTTGGTGTCACTATGATCGAGAAATGATTCTCTATTTTTTCGTAAGATTTTTTTTTTTTTTTTTTTTTTTAAATTTTGCGACCCTGAGAACAAGTCTCGGAGAGGGCCTGGCGACCCTGAAAGGGTTAAGCCCAGTCTGAACTGGTTTAAATATTAATGATTTTGTCAATGGATCTGATGATGCTATTTGTTAACCAAGGGCTATTTATTTTCTTTGCTGTAATTTTTTTTTTTTTTTAACATGGTGGCAGTCTCCCACCAAGGCAGGGTGACCAAAGAAAGAAACACTTTCACCATCATTCACACATAATCACTGTTTTTGCAGAGGTGCCCAGATACGACAGTTTAGATGACACTCCAAACAGCAAATATTTCAAACCCCTTCTTTAACCCTTTCAGGGTCCGTCCCGTAGATCTACGGCTTTACGTTCAGGGTCCAAACCGTAGATCTACGCCATGAGCTCAGCTCACTCTGATAAACTGTGAGTGGTACATTTGGGCCTAGATATGAGAGAATACATCTATGTGGTATGTGTGCACCACATAAAACAGATCCTGCAGCACACTGTGTATAATGAGAGAAAAAAACTTAAATCATGATTTTTCGATTAAAACAGCAACTTTGCAGTGTTTTTTCGTATGTTTTTTATAGTTGTATTTGCGATTTCTTGGTCTCATTTGATAGAATGGAAGACATATTACAGAAATAGAGATGATTTTGATTGGTTTTAGCACTGGAAATGGCTTGAAACTGAGCTCAAAGTAGCGGAAATGTTAAATTTTTGCCGATATTCAAGAGTAAACAAACGACCTCACACGTCTAATACACGTCAGCTGGTGGGTCTAATATACATTCACAAATATGGTGATGATATTTATACAATTATTACAGTATTGCATAACAGTAAATCTTCTATTTTTTGGTGTGAATAAAAATTCATCATGTGAATAAAAAATCAAAATGGAATTTATTTGTAAAGCCTCAAAACATAACTAATGAACAGAGGAAACGTTAGTTTAGTGCCAGGAATGCCTACATTGTTTATTCTGGACCCTATTTTGAAATTGGAATATTTTGAACTTTGTGTTAAATTGGCCAAATTAACAATTTCCGATCACTTTATTTTGTAGTTGAAACAGTTGACTTGGCGATTTCTTGTGCTCAATCGATAGAATAGAAGTAATACTAGTGAAATAGCTAAGAATTTGGTTGATTGGAATAATGTAATTGGCCTAAAATGGGAGTCAAAGTCGGCAAAATCGCCGATTCGTAAATGTCGCTGACACATCAAAATTCGCGAGAGCATAATTTCGTCAATTTTCCACCAAATTTCGTACTTTTTGTTTTATTACCTTCACAAAAAGATTCTCTACGATTTCATAAGAAAAAATAACAAATTTTTTTTTTGAAAATTCTTGGACACTGGTGCGTGACTCCAGATTTGGGCCTTGGACCCTGAAAGGGTTAACGTGCAGGCATTGTACTTCCCACCTGCAGGACTCAAGTCTGGCTAACTGGTTTCCCTGAATCCCTTCACAAAATACTGTATTACCCTGCTCACACTCCAACAGCCTGTCAGGTCCAAAAAAATTATTGGTCTCCATTCACTCCTATCTAACACACTCACACATGCCTGCTGCATGTCCAGGCCTCTTGCACACTAAAGCTCTTTTACCCCCTCCCTCCATCTTTTCCTAGGATAATCCCTACCCCTCCTCCTCTCCACTACAGATTTACACACCCTCCAAGTCATTATATTTTGCTCTATTCTCACTAAATGACCAAACCACCTCAATAACCCCTCTTCAGCCCTCTGAATAATATTTGTAAGTGGAATTTTATCTTATGTTATCTCTTCTAATATGCACTAAATTTTATGAAAATTGTGTGTAACTGTTAACCTGTGATAAATTTTCCCACTTAATCATTAATAATAGCCGTATGGCATTAGGTTCTCATACTCTGTTAAATTTTTGCCTCCACACCTCTTAATTTCCACACTATGAATTCTCTGCATAATACAGTGGACCCCTGGTTAACGATATTTTTTCATTCCAGAAGTATGTTCAGGTGCCAGTACTGACCGAATTTGTTCCCATAAGGAATATTGTGAACTAGATTAGTCCATTTCAGACCCCCAAACATACACGTACAAACGCACTTACATAAATACACTTACATAATTGGTCGCATTGGGAGGTGATCGTTAAGCAGGGGTCCACTGTATTTACACCACACATTGCCCTTAGACATGACATCTCCACTGCCTCCAGCCGCCTCCTTGCTGCAGCATTCACAACCCATGCTTCATACCCATATAAGAGTGTTGGTACCACTACATTCTTGTAAATTCCCTTCCTTGCCTCTGTGGATAACATTTTTTGTCTCCACAGACACCTCAATACACCACTTACCTTTTTTACTTCATCAATTCTATGGTTAACCTAGTCTTTCATAAACCCTTCTGCTGGCAAATCTACCTCCAAGTATCTGAACACATTCACTTCAACCATACTCCCTCCAATGTGATATCCAATTTTTCTCTACGTAACTCGTTTAATACCCTCATCACCTTGTTCTTTTCTGTGTTCACTTTCAACTTTTTCTTTACACACCCTGTGTCACCTCCCATTTTGTATTTGATTCCCCATAATTTAATCCCACTACTCTCCCCAACACCCTAACATTTACTTCTTTTGCAACTCCATCTATAAATACAGTATATTAAACAACCGTGGTGATATTGCACATCACTCTCTAAGGCTTACTTTTATTGGAGAATAATCTCTGTCTCTCCTACAAACCCTAACCTGAGCCTCGCTATCCTCATAAAAACTCTTCACAGCATTTAGTAACTTACTACCTATTCTATACACTTGCAACATCTGCCACATTGCTTCCCTATCCACCCTATCATATGCCTTTTCTAAATCCATAAATGCAATGAAAACATCCCTATTTTTATATAAAGATTGTTTGCTTACATGCTTCAATGTAAACACTTGATCTACACAGCCCCTTCCCATTCTAAAGCCTCCTTGTTCATCTGCAATTCTGCTTTCCATCTTACCTCTAATTCTTTCAATAATAACCCTATCATACACTTAACCTGGTATACTCGGTGAACTTTTTTTTTTTTCAACAAACCGGTCATATCCCACCGAGGCAGGGTGACCTAAAAAGAAAAACGAAACTTTCTCTCGGTAAATTTAGTAATATATACAGGAGAAGTGGTTACTAGCCCCTTGCTCCCAGCATTTTAGTCGCCTGTTACGACACACATGGCTTATGGAGGAAGAATTCTGTTCCACTTTCTCATGGAGATAAGAGGAAATTAGCAAGAGCAAGAACTAGTAAGGAAATAGAAGAAAACCCAGAGGGGTGTGTATATATGTGCTTGTACATGCATGTGTAGTGTGATCTAAGTGTAAGTAGAAGTAGCAAGATGTACCTAAAACCAGCAATCCAAACGTCATGTAAAACAATTACAGGCTTCCGTTTTACACTCGCTTGGCAGGACGATAGTACCTCCCTGTGTGGTTGCTGTTTACTAACCTACTATCTAGAACTCAGTAAACTTCTTCCCCTGTAATCTTTACAATTTCTCTTGTCCCCCTTTCCCTCATATAAAGGAATTATGCACACACACTGCCAATCCCTAGGTACCTTCCCCTCTTTCAAACATTTATTGAACAAAAGTACTGACCACTCCAAAACTATTCCCCCCCCCCCCCCTGCTTTTAACATTTATGTCATGATCCCATCAGTTCCAGATGCTGTATTCCCCTTTCATTCTACCCACTGCCTCATGCACCTTCCCCACACTCACATCCAGCTCTTCTTCACTCCTAAAAGATGTTATACCTCCCTAGCCAGTGCATGAAATTACTACCTCCCTCTCTTCTTCAACATTTAACAGTTCCTCAAAATATTCCCACCACCTTCCCAATATCTCTAACTCCCCATCTACTAACTCCTCTATTCTGTTTTTAACTGTCAAATTCATTCATTCCCTATGCTTTCTTAACCTATTTATCTCTCTCCAAAAATTTTCTTATTCTCAGCAAAATTTGTTGACAGAGCCTCACCCACTCTATCATTTGCTCTTCTTTTGCACTCCATCACCATTCTCTTGACCCTCTCTTTTACTCTCCGTATACTCCACCCTTCTTATATCACATCTGCTCTGTAAGAATCTCTCATATGCGACCTTTTTCTCTTTTATCACACCCTTTACATCATCATTCAACCAATCACTCCTCTTTCCTCCTGCACCCACCCTCCTGTAACCACAAACTTCTGCTTCGCATTCTGACACTGCCTTTTAAAACTATCCTACCCCTCTTTAGTCCCCATACCATCTATACTCTCATTATCTCACCTTTCTCCCAGTAGTTGCTTACATCTCAACTTAACTTCCTCCTCCTCTAGTTTATAAACTTTCACCTTTCTCTTTACTTGCTGTTGCCAAGTAACTACTGTAACTACACTAAATAATGATCCAACCCATTCATGAATTTCCCAGTTGATGAGATCTTTCTAGTGTCATATGGTAATTCACATAAGTTTGTAATGAGAAAGGTGGGGTAGTGTTATCTGTGATTATCCCTGGTTTGAGAGGAGATATTATATTGGTCCAGATATGATCAAATAAGGAAGCATTTATCTTGGAAATTCTTGTAGGCTTAGTTGTAGATGGAAATAGTAAGCAGTTGCTCATGTTGTTTGTTAAGTCAGGTACTTGAGCATCTTCTGCATGGATGTGGTTGATGTTGAAGTCACCAGCAAGTATTAGGTGATGTTAACATGTCATTCCTGTTGGGCCTCATCTTGCCTGAGAGATGTAGCATACATAGCAGCAGGATAAATCTGTTGAAGATTATGAGATCACTGAAGGCCAGTGTATCAATTAGGTGGTCAGTTGATTAAATATTGTTTTGATACACATGTGGCATCAGCATTATTTTGGCCTCCCCCCCCCAAAAAAAAGGATACATCTCTGCCACATTTGTGACCTTCCACTGGTGTGGCCAAGATTGTGGTGAAACCAATGTATTTACCAGTGTATATTTGAAGTACCTGTTGGTTCCCTCACTATAATTTGCATCATTGGTCATCAAAATACAGTTCAAAGAATTCATGTTCACTGGCATCATTTCTCAGGGTACAGTTAAGCTAGATTCTACTATGTACCATCAGATTGATCGGGATTGGGCTCAAAATTTGCATCCTCCCAGTCCCAGATTCAATCTGGTGGTGGGTGCTGGATGTTAGTGGCTGGTTGTTTCAGTTGTACTAGTGGTGGCTGTGTTGGGGTAGTGGAGGTGGTTGTGGGTTGTTACAGTGTTGGCTGTGGATTGTGATTCCAGTCTTGGGCTTGCACTGGTGCCGTTCACCTCTGTGCCACCACTTGCTGCTGCATGCAGTGCTGGCATTTCCCATAGCCTACTATCCATTTCATTCAATGCACCAACTGTCTCACTATCACTGTCTGTTGCCGATGTTGGGTCCTGGGATATACTTCATCACCTGGGGATAGCAATAATCATATTACCTGACAGTGTGCTGTGCTGTATACATGTAGTATATTGATGCTTCACAGGTGAATAATTTGCATCATTATCATTACTGGACTGGTTATCAGTTGCTAGGAACTCCAGACATGGAGTTGGTTCATCTGGATGGTTATAGGTCATCAGGGTTTTCAGCAATATTTACAGCATCCTGAGCATTACTTTTGGTCATTAAACATTTTAAAACAAAGAACTCATCCCCGGTTCCATAATCCTCATTGTTGGAGCTGACTGTCAGTACGGAATAAAACCCAGTCAGTTCTCCAGTGGATCACTGTACAGTACGTATTTGAAAAATATAGGTCATGAAAAATCTGTCAAAAATATGAGTTTTGTTTATAGCTATAAGACAGTAATGTGATTATAAAATATTCCTAGTATTAGAATAGGAAAGTGTTAGGAATACTTTTAGCTATATTTCAGATACCTAAATTATGAAAAACAAAGTGTATTTAACTTTTTCCTTTAGCTATATATATTATTTTTATGAAAAGTAACTGACAGATATGGGCACCTTACTGGAAGGATACCTGAAGGATGCTTCCAGGAGTCAGCACCACCTGGAGGATCAAGGCCTGATCAACCAGACTATTAATGCTGGCCCCCCCACAGTTCCTTTCATGCATCATTCAGTTCTTTTCATTCATCAGTGTCTACTGCCTTTGTGAACATCTGATATCTGATGTCTTCGCCTGTAGAGGGAGCACCACTCTCAAGTTTACATCTTCTCTTTCACTGTATTGGCAGTGTGTTTCTGGTGCATATTTTGAGCATTAGTGAGCTCGGCCTCCTGACCAACTAGTTTAGATCAGCAGTGGTCTTATTGTCTTCCCAACATATCTTGCAAAGGTCATGATCTATGTGGTCCCAGTTGATGTTCTTGTTGAAATTAAATTTGTTGAATTAGCCCTCATGATTGAACACATTTCTCAGATCCAGGCCACTATGCATGCAGGTCTGAACTTTAATTATGGCGTAGTGCGAGATGCAGTCTTTGACACTTTTATGTCCTGCACCAGATGAGGTTTATGGCATTCCAATTCTGGTCGGCTAAGCAGTCAGCTGGCTGAGGTTTAGCAATTCTGTGGTGTGACTGTTCCTCCAAACTAGCTCCAGATACTCCATTTACAATTAAAGTCTTTCTTACATAGTTTCATTTGAGTTGCCTCATATTAAAATATCCAAGCAGCAGGATATTTGGGACTGGGTTTGATAGGTTTTCAAGACAATTCTCAATCTCCAGTAACTGGAGTTGTATCCCATAGTTTTTTTCACAAGAACAAAAACTAGGATCTGATTTTTCAATTATTACTGCCAAAATTTCAGCTACGTACATCATTTATGGTGCTTGGTAACTCAGTGTGTATGAGTGACTTGCTAACACAAAGGCCTACCTTCCCCTTGTTGCCTGTTTTTCTAGTCACATTCTAAATAGCTTGTATCCAAGAATCCATATTTCATTATCAAATTAATCTATGTCAGTCTTCCTGAAAGCTTCAAACATTTCATTTGACCCGATTAGAAGACCATGGATAACAGTATCTTATTGTTTTTTCTCACCTTGAGACCTTGTACATTTCAACCATAAAAGATGTGCTGGGTTTCAAACAGATAGACCAGTACATTTGAAATGTATATTTTTTTTTTTTTTTAACAAGTCGGCCGTCTCCCACCGAGGCAGGGTGGCCCAAAAAGAAAGAAAATCCCCAAAAAGAAAATACTTTCATCATCATTCAACACTTTCACCTCACTCACACATAATCACTGTTTTTGCAGAGGTGCTGAGAACACAACAGTTTAGAAGCATATACGTAAAAAGATACACAACATATCCCTCCAAACTGCTAATATCCCGAACTCCTCCTTTAGAGTGCAGGCATTGTACTTCCCATTTCCAGGACTGAAGTCCAGCTATATAAAAATAACCGGTTTCCCTGAATCCCTTCACTAAATATTACCCTGCTCACACTCCAACAGATTGTCAGGTCCCAAATACCATTCGTCTCCATTCACTCCTGTCGAACATGCTCATGCACGCCTGCTGTAAGTCCAAGCCCCTCACCCACAAAACCTCCCTTACCCCATCCTTCCAACCTTTTCGAGGATGACCCCTACCCCGCCTTCCTTCCCCTACAGATTTATACGATCTCCATGTCATTTTACTTTGATCCATTCTCTCTAAATGACCAAACCGCCTCAACAACCCCTCTTCAGCCCTCTGACTAATACTTTTATTAACTCCACACCTTCTCCTAATTTCTACACTCCGAATTTTCTGCATAATATTTACACCACACATTGCCCTTAGACAGGACATCTCCACTGCCTCCAACTGCCTCCTCACTGCTGTATTCACAACCCAAGCTTCACACCCATATAAGAGTGTTGGTACTACTATACTTTCATACATTCCCTTCTTTGCTTCCATAGATAACGTTTTTTGTCTCCACATATACCTCAACGCACCACTCGCCTTTTTTCCCTCATCAATTCTATGATTAACCTCATCCTTCATAAATCCATCCGCCGACACGTCAACTCCCAAGTATCTGAAAACATTCACTTCTTCCATACTCCTCCTCCCCAATTTAATATCCAATTTTTCTTTATCTAAACCATTTGATACCCTCATCACCTTACTCTTTTCTATGTTCACTTTCAACTTTCTACCTTTACACACACTCCCAAACTCATCTACTAACCTTAGCTCTTCATTATTTTATGAACACATTGGCCGTTTCCTACCAAGGTAGGGCGGCTCGATAAAGAAAAACTTTCATCATCATTCACTCCATCACTCTTTTGCCAGAGGCACATTTACACTACAGCTATAAAACTGCAATGCAAACAGGTGAGTACAAATAGGAAGGGCATCTTTATTGCAGCAGACGGAGGATCAAGCCTCCACCACGTCTTGCGCTGAATGACCCACATGGGTTTAGCACTGAACATGAATTTATTTTAATTTTTATAAAGCTGCAACATTAACACCCCTCCTTCAGAGTGCAGGCATTATACTTCCCATCTCCAGGACTTGAGTCCAGTGTGCCGAATGATATATATTTAAGATATTCCATTTAGCCCCAACAACTACATGGACAGTCACCATCCTGGTTTTCCATACTTCTTTTTGTGGTGGTTAATGGGGAGTTTTGGAGGTTTTGGGTGAGTTTGGTGGGAGAGAGTAAGTGGAGGGTGAGTGTTGGTGGGCCTAATTGGGGGACTACAGTATTGTGACTGACACCACCAGTCACTGAGGCAAAAATTACTTCCTTTACACTTAATCCATGTACTGTATATTATAACTTTGTTTTGGTTTATCTGTGTTAAAATTGTGCAACCATAATTTTGTAACTTTTATGACTATTAAACTTTTGAGCTTTAGATTTGATGCAGATGTGCACAAAAAATATGCAGAGGTGCATCATTAAATTTCATACCAATGCTCTTTTATTTTTCAGAACTTAAGAAGTCATTATTAACAGGAGAATTAGTAAGAGACGGAGAATTCAAAAGAAAAAGAATGTCAGCTCGGGATGCAATATGTAAGTTAGCTTTTGTTTTAGTTTTTTAATTACAACTTTTTTCCCAGCAAGGCCAGCTGACTCAAAGACAGGAAACATATGTAGTGATATAAATATTTTGCTATTTTAATTTTCTTTTTTTTTTCTTTAATTTTTTGTTAACTTTTGGTTGTGTAGCTTTGACAACTTGTATAGTTATATTGTTAGTTATATGGCACCAGTATCATAACTCTGTGTAGTGTGCATGCTTCACTGTGACACTCCTCTGTGCTATATTGATGCTGAATATAGGAAGATGAGATGTATGGGTAAGTCTCCTTATGCTAGCTATGCCTGTTCCTCTTAACAGTAAGTAGGTGCTTGGGTGTTAGTTAAATAAGTGAATTGCATCCTGGAGAAAACATAAAAATTAAAATATGCAAAGAATAATAATAAATGAGACAGAAGCATAACTCTGCTTCTCTAAATGGTGGATGGTAATCACTTAGCTAATAACAAAAATTTTAACTTGTCAGTTATTTCCCAACAGGTAGGTGACATAAGGGAGAGCACTCGCCATTATATTGTCTCTAGTTTTATTTCCATGATTGACAGACATTACAATTGAAATTATGATCCAAGCCATAACATCCTCATATATTCTTCAGTAGGCTGGCATTTTATTTCCTGCTTCCAGAACTGGCTAACTGGTTTTCCTGAGTCCCTTCATAGGTCCTGTATAACAGTACAAAATGTTTATCAGTAGATGCCAAAAAAAAAACAAAAAGATTGTATCAGAGTATATTGGTGCCAATGGAGCGAAACAGAATGACTTCAAGAGTGTATCAGTCTGTAGTGGAAGGAAGGCGGGGTAGGGGTCGGCCTAGGAAGGGTTGGAGGGAGGGGGTAAAGGAGGTTTTGTGTGCGAGGGGCTTGGACTTCCAGCAGGCATGCGTGAGCGTGTTTGATAGGAGTGAATGGAGACAAATGGTTTTTAATACTTGACGTGCTGTTGGAGTGTGAGCAAAGTAACATTTATGAAGGGATTCAGGGAAACCGGCAGGCCGGACTTGAGTCCTGGAGATGGGAAGTACAGTGCCTGCACTCTGAAGGAGGGGTGTTAATGTTGCAGTTTAAAAACTGTAGTGTAAAGCACCCTTCTGGCAAGACAGTGATGGAGTGAATGATGGTGAAAGTTTTTCTTTTTCGGGCCACCCTGCCTTGGTGGGAATCGGCCGGTGTGATAATAAAAAAAAAAAAAAATAATTTTTTTTTTTTGGATGCTGGACATAGTCCTTGAATGTTGCATCAGGATATCATGTTTGAGATCAGTGTGGTTTATGAATTGTGCTGAGAATAAGGAGTAAGGTTATGAGGATAACAAAAAGATTAGGTGATGAAAGATTGAATATCAGATTGGAGGGAGAGAGTATGGAGGAGGTGAACGTATTCAGATATTTGGGAGTGGACGTGTCAGCGGATGGGTCTATGAAAGATGAGGTGAATCATAGAATTGATGAGGGAAAAAGAGTGAGTGGTGCACTTAGGAGTCTGTGGAGACAAAGAACTTTGTCCTTGGAGGCAAAGAGGGGAATGTATGAGAGTATAGTTTTACCAACGCTCTTATATGGGTGTGAAGCGTGGGTGATGAATGTTGCAGCGAGGAGAAGGCTGGAGGCAGTGGAGATGTCATGTCTGAGGGCAATGTGTGGTGTGAATATAATGCAGAGAATTCGTAGTTTGGAAGTTAGGAGGAGGTGCGGGATTACCAAAACTGTTGTCCAGAGGGCTGAGGAAGGGTTGTTGAGGTGGTTCGGACATGTAGAGAGAATGGAGCGAAACAGAATGACTTCAAGAGTGTATCAGTCTGTAGTGGAAGGAAGGCGGGGTAGGGGTCGGCCTAGGAAGGGTTGGAGGGAGGGGGTAAAGGAGGTTTTGTATGCGAGGGGCTTGGACTTCCAGCAGGCATGCGTGAGCGTGTTTGATAGGAGTGAATGGAGACAAATGGTTTTTAATACTTGACGTGCTGTTGGAGTGTGAGCAAAGTAACATTTATGAAGGGATTCAGGGAAACCGGCAGGCTGGACTTGAGTCCTGGAGATGGGAAGTACAGTGCCTGCACTCTGAAGGAGGGGTGTTAATGTTGCAGTTTAAAAACTGTAGTGTAAAGCACCCTTCTGGCAAGACAGTGATGGAGCGAATGATGGTGAAAGTTTTTCTTTTTCGGGCCACCCTGCCTTGGTGGGAATCGGCCAGTGTGATAATAAAATAATAAAATAAGGAGTAGCAAGGAGAGTTATTAAATGGAGAGTTAGAGGTATTGGGAAGATGGAGGGAATATTTTGAGGAATTGTTAAATGTTGATGAAGATAGGGAAGCTGTGATTTTGTGTATAGGGCAAGGAGGAATAACATCTTGTAGGAGTGAGGAAGAGCCAGTTGTGCATGTGGGGGAAGTTCGTGAGGCAGTAGGTAAAATGAAAGGGGTTAAGGCAGCCGGGATTGATGGGATGAAGATAGAAATGTTAAAAGCAGGTGGGGATATAGTTTTGGAGTGGTTGGTGCAATTATTTAATAAATGTATGGATGAGGGTAAGGTACTTAGGGATTGGCAGAGAGCATGCATAGTTCCTTTGTATAAAGGCAAAGGGGACAAAAGAGAGTGCAAAAATTATAGGGGGATAAGTCTGTTGAGTATACCTGGTAAAGTGTATGGTAGAGTTATTATTGAAAGAATTAAGAGTAAGACGGAGAATAGGATAGCAGATGAACAAGGAGGCTTTAGGAAAGGTAGGGGGTGTGTGGACCAGGTGTTTACAGTGAAACATGTAAGTGAACAGCATTTAGATAAGGCTAAAGAGGTCTTTGTGGCATTTATGGATTTGGAAAAGGCGTATGACAGGGCGAGATATAAGCGACTATTGGCAGAAAGGTGGGCTAGTGCAAAGATGAGTAGTGGGGAGGTTGAAGAGGGTTGGAATAGTTTTAAAAATGCAGTATTAGAATGTGGGGCAGAAGTTTGTGGTTATAGGAGGGTGGGGGCAGGAGGAAAGAGGAGTGATTGGTGGAATGATGAAGTAAAGGGTGTGATAAAAGAGAAAAAGGTAGCTTACGAGAGGTTTTTACAAAGCAGAAGTGTTATAAGAAGAGCAGAGTATATGGAGAGTAAAAGAAAGGTGAAGAGAGTAGTGAGAGAGTGCAAAAGGAGAGCAGATGAAAGAGTGGGAGAGGCACTGTCAAGAAATTTTAATGAAAATAAAAAAAAATTTTGGAGTGAGTTAAACAAGTTAAGAAAGCCTAGGGAAAGTATGGATTTGTCAGTTAAAAACAGAGTAGGGGAGTTAGTAGATGGGGAGAGGGAGGTATTAGGTAGATGGCGAGAATGTTTTGAGGAACTTTTAAATGTTGAGGAAGAAAGGGAGGCAGTAATTTCATGTACTGGCCAGGGAGGTATACCATCTTTTAGGAGTGAAGAAGAGCAGAATGTAAGTGTGGTGGAGGTACGTGAGGCATTACGTAGAATGAAAGGGGGTAAAGCGGCTGGAACTGATGGGATCATGACAGAAATGTTAAAAGCAGGGGGGGATATAGTGTTGGAGTGGTTGGTACTTTTGTTTAATAAATGTATGAAAGAGGGGAAGGTACCTAGGGATTGGCAGAGAGCATGTATAGTCCCTTTATATAAAGGGAAAGGGGACAAAAGAGATTGTAAAAATTATAGAGGAATAAGTTTACTGAGTATACCAGGAAAAGTATACGGTAGGGTTATAATTGAAAGAATTAGAGGTAAGACAGAATGTAGAATTGCGGATGAGCAAGGAGGCTTCAGAGTGGGTAGGGGATGTGTAGATCAAGTGTTTACATTGAAGCATATATGTGAACAGTATTTAGATAAAGGTAGGGAAGTTTTTATTGCATTTATGGATTTAGAAAAGGCATATGATAGAGTGGATAGAGGAGCAATGTGGCAGATGTTGCAAGTACATGTATATGGAATAGGTGGTAAGTTACTAAATGCTGTAAAGAGCTTTTATGAGGATAGTGAGGCTCAGGTTAGGGTGTGTAGAAGAGAGGGAGAATACTTCCCAGTAAAAGTAGGTCTTAGACAGGGATGTGTAATGTCACCATGGTTGTTTAATATATTTATAGATGGGGTTGTAAAAGAAGTAAATGCTAGGGTGTTCGGGAGAGGGGTGGGCTTAAATTATGGGGAATCAAATTCAAAATGGGAATTGACACAGTTACTTTTTGCTAATGATACTGTGCTTATGGGAGATTCTAAAGAAAAATTGCAAAGGTTAGTGGATGAGTTTGAGAACGTGTGTAAAGGTAGAAAAATGAAAGTGAACATAGACAAGAGTAAGGTGATGAGGGTATCAAATGATTTAGATAAAGAAAAATTGGATATCAAATTGGGGAGGAGGAGTATGGAAGAAGTGAATGTTTTCAGATACTTGGGAGTTGACGTGTCGGCGGATGGATTTATGAAGGATGAGGTGAATCATAGAATTGATGAGGGAAAAAAGGTGAGTGGTGCGTTGAGGTATATGTGGAGTCAAAGAACATTATCTATGGAGGCAAAGAAGGGAATGTATAAAAGTATAGTAGTACCAACACTCTTATATGGATGTGAAGCTTGGGTGGTAGATGCAGCAGCAAGGAGACGGTTGGAGGCAGTGGAGATGTCCTGTCTAAGGGCAGTGTGTGGTGTAAATATTATGCAGAAAATTCGGAGTGTGGAAATTAGGAGAAGGTGTGGAGTTAACCCTTTCAGGGTCCAAGGCCCAAATCTGGAGTCACGCACCAGTGTCCAAGATATTTAAAAAAAAAAATTTGTTATTTTTTCTTATGAAATCGTAGAGAATCTTTTTGTGAAGGTAATAAAACAAAAAGTACGAAAATTGGTGGAAAATTGACGAAATTATGCTCTCGCGAATTTTGATGTGTCAGCGATATTTACGAATCGGCGATTTTGCCGACTTTGACTCCCATTTTAGGCCAATTACATTATTCCAATCAACCAAATTCTTAGCTATTTCACTAGTATTACTTCTATTCTATCGATTGAGCACAAGAAATCGCTAAGTCAACTGTTTCAACTACAAAATAAAGTGATCGGAAATTGTTAATTTGGCCAATTTAACACAAAGTTCAAAATATTCCAATTTCAAAATAGGGTCCAGAATGAACAATGTAGGCATTCCTGGCACTAAACTAACATTTTCTCTGTTCATTAGTTATGTTTTGAGGCTTTACAAATAAATTCCATTTTGATTTTTTATTCACATAATGAATTTTTATTCACACCAAAAAATAGAAGATTTACTGTTATGCAATACTGTAATAATTGTATAAATATCATCACCATATTTGTGAATGTATATTAGACCCACCAGCTGATGTGTATTAGACGTGTGAGGTCGTTTGTTTACTCTTGAATATCGGCAAAAATTTAACATTTCCGCTACTTTGAGCTCAGTTTCAAGCCATTTCCAATGCTAAAACCAATCAAAATCATCTCTATTTCTGTAATATGTCTTCCATTCTATCAAATGAGACCAAGAAATCGCAAATACAACTATAAAAAACATACGAAAAACCACTGCAAAGTTGCTGTTTTAATCGAAAAATCATGATTTCATTTTTTTTTCTCTCATTATGCACAGTGTGCTGCAGGATCTGTTTTATGTGGTGCACACATACCACATAGATGTATTCTCTCATATCTAGGCCCAAATGTACCACTCACAGTTTATCAGAGTGAGCTGAGCTCATGGCGTAGATCTACGGTTTGGACCCTGAACGTAAAGCCGTAGATCTACGGGACGGACCCTGAAAGGGTTAATAAAAGCATTAGTCAGAGGGCAGAAGAGGGGTTGTTGAGGTGGTTTGGTCATTTAGAGAGAATGGATCAAAGTAGAATGACATGGAAAGCATATAAATCTATAGGGGAAGGAAAGAGGGGTAGGGGTCGTCCTCGAAAGGATTGGAAAGAGGGGGTAAAGGAGGTTTTGTGGGCGAGGGGCTTGGACTTCCAGCAAGCGTGCATGAGCGTGTTAGATAGGAGTGAATGGAGACGAATGATACTTGGGACCTGACTATCTGTTGGAGTGTGAGCAGGGTAATATTTAGTGAAGGGATTCAGGGAAACCGGTTATTTTCATATAATCGGACTTGAGTCCTGGAAATGGGAAGTACAATGCCTGCACTTTAAAGGAGGGGTTTGGGATATTGGCAATTTGGAGGGATATGTTGTGTATCTTTATACGTATATGCTTCTAAACTGTTGTATTCTGAGCACCTCTGCAAAAGCAGTGATAATGTGTGAGTGTGGTGAAAGTGTTGAATGATGATGAAAGTATTTTCTTTTTGGGGATTTTCTTTCTGTTTTGGGTCACCCTGCCTCGGTGGGAGACAACTGACTTGTTGAAAAAAAAAAAAAGTATGACAGGGTGGATAGGGGGGCAATGTGGCAGATGTTGCAGGTGTATGGTATAGGAGATAGGTTACTGAAAGCAGTGAAGAGTTTTTACGAGGATAGTGAGGCTCAAGTTAGAGTATGTAGGAAAGAGGGAAATTATTTCCCAGTAAAAGTAGGCCTTAGACAAGGATGTGTGATGTCACCGTGGTTGTTTAATATATTTATAGATGGGGTTGTAAGAGAAGTAAATGCGAGGGTCTTGGTAAGAGGTGTGGAGTTAAAAGATAAAGAATCACACATAAAGTGGGAGTTGTCACAGTTGCTCTTTGCTGACGACACTGTGCTCTTGGGAGATTCTGAAGAGAAGCTGCAGAGATTGGTGGATGAATTTGGTAGGGTATGCAAAAGAAGAAAATTAAAAGTGAATACAGGAAAGAGTAAGGTTATGAGGATAACAAAAAGATTAGGTGATGAAAGATTGGATATCAGATTGGAGGGAGAGAGTATGGAGGAGGTGAATGTATTCAGATATTTGGGAGTGGACGTGTCAGCGGATGGGTCTATGAAAGATGAGGTGAATCATAGAATTGATGAGGGGAAAAGGGTGAGTGGTGCACTTAAGAGTTGTGGAGACAAAGAACTTTGTCCTTGGAGGCAAAGAGGGGAATATATGAAAGTATAGTTTTACCAATGCTCTTATATGGGTGTGAAGCATGGGTGATGAATATTGCAGCGAGGAGAAGGCTGGAGGCATTGGAGATGTCATGTCTGAGGGCAATGTGTGGTGTGAATATAATGCAGAGAATTCGTAGTTTGGAAGTTAGGAGGAGGTGCTGGATTACCAAAACTGTTGTCCAGAGGGCTGAGGAAGGGTTGTTGAGGTGGTTTGGACATGTAGAGAGAATGGAGCGGAACAGAATGACTTCAAGAGTGTATCAGTCTGTAGTGGAAGGAAGACGGGGTAGGGGTCGGCCTAGGAAAGGTTGGAGGGAGGGGGTAAAGGAGGTTTTGTGTGCGAGGGGCTTGGACTTTCAGCAGGCATGCGTGAGCGTGTTTGATAGGAGTGAATGGAGACAAATGGTTTTTAATACTTGACGTGCTGTTGGAGTGTGAGCAAAGTAACATTTATGAAGGGGCTCAGGGAAACCGGCGGGCCAGACTTGAGTCCTGAAGATGGGAAGTACAGTGCCTGCACTCTGAAGGAGGGGTGTTAATGTTGCAGGTTAAAAACTGTAGTGTAAAGCACCCTTCTGGCAAGACAGTGATGGAGTGAATGATGGTGAAAGTTTTTCTTTTTCGAGCCACCCTGCCTTGGTGGGAATTGGCCAGTGTGATAATAATAATAAAAAAAAATGAGGAGTAAAGATGGCTCGTGGCTCAGCATTGCACCTTCAGCTTGCAATCATCATGGAAATGTGTACATTTCCTTAAACCCATTTGCTTAGCAGTAAATAGAAATCCATGTGTTAGCCAGATGTAGATGGCATCCTGGGGAAATGGTAGTATACCTTAGGTAGGGCTGGGGTTTTAAATGAGTTGAGGTAGGATAACATGTCTTTATCAGTAATTTAAATGGGTGTAAAATGATGTGGTGTAATTGTTCATTCATGAAATGGGTGGGATTCCAAACCATGGGAAGCCAGTTCCAAAACTAGCAGGCTCTTAACTGCTGTATCAGTTTGATATAATAAAAAATTTCAACTAGGCATGTTTTTATATATAGTACTAAGAAAGTTAGCATGAATCTTTGATTACTGTATTTAGAAACCATGCAGCAGGCTGTGTTAACCAAGATGTATAAATATGGTATGGATGGGTGGTAGTGTAGGGAATGATTCATGAATGGCAAGGGGCTTTGACTAGTCCAGGCTTGAGTATGCAGCAGGCATGTGTGATGATGTTAGATCAGAGTAGTAGAGAAGTATTTTTCTGGAATTTGATATGCTTTTAGTGTGAAAGTACAAGCAAAGTAACATGATGGGATTTGAGGAAACTGGTTAGCCAGAAGTACAGTGCCTACAGTTTGAAGGATAAGAGAGGATGGTGCATTTTAGTAGATTGTAACATATGTATCAGTTACAGTATTCAAAACTATATTCCCATGTGCTTTTAGCCCCCCTCTCATTTAAACTCATAAATCTCTGCTGTTTTATTAACTTTTAACTTGCCTAATGCACCATAGCATGGCAGCTCAGTCAGGTTGTGGTGGCTTTATGGGTCACCAGCAGCAATATACTGGTTAACTAGGAAGCAAGGAAATTTGGTTTCTCTTGGGTAGTGAGGGTAGAGGAACTCTTGAAACCAGTCACAGTTAACATACTGTATTACTCTTTGCCCCATGCATGAGCTCTCGATCTTTTTTTTTCATCTCCCACCTCACCCCTCCTTTAGAGTGTAGGAATTGCCCTATCCACCTCTTAGACTCGAATCCAGCTAACTGGTTTCCCCTGAATCTTCTTAAAAATATTATCTTATTCACACTAACATCACAGTAAGCATTTAAAATTGCTGCTTCTTCTTTCAACAAACCGGCCGTATCCCACTGAGGCAAGGTGACCCAAAAAGAAAAACAAAAATTTCTTTTTTTTTTTTTTACTTTAGTAATGTATACAGGAAAAGGTTACTAGTCCCTTGCTCCTGGCATTTTAGTTGCCTCTTACGACACACATGGCTTACAGAGGAAGAATTCTGTTCCACTTCCCCATGGAGATAAGAGGAAATAAACAAGAACAAGAACTAGTAAGAAAATAGAAGAAAACCCAGAGGAGTGTGTATATATATGCTTGTACATGCATGTTTAGTGTGACCTAAGTGTAAGAGGTAGCAGTAGCAAGACGTACCTGAAATCTTGCATGTGTATGAGACAGAAAAAAGACACCAGCAATCCTATCATCATGTAAAACAATTACAGGCTTTTGTTTCACACTCACTTGGCAGAACGGTGGTTCCTCCATAGGCGATTGCTGTCTACCAACCTACTAGTACCTAGAACTTTTGGCATATATGTACACAAATCCACGTGTGTCGTAAGAAGCAACTAAAATGCTTGGAGCATGGGCCTAGTAACCCCCTTCTGTATAAATTCCTAAATGTAAAAAGAGAAAACCTTTGTTTCTTCTTTTTCGGGCCACCCTGCCTAGGTGGGAGATGGTTGGTGTGTTAAAAAAAAAAAAAAGTTATAGTCATATGTTTTTAACATATGAGCTTGTGTTATGTCACATAGTTAGCTTTTTTCAATCATTGGTAAGCCTTCTAGTTTTAACCTAAAGACTTATCTGACTTTATACTGTAGTCATTATCAATCTTAATAATGACTTTACATTACTTTTGATTTTACTTCACAGCTTCACATTTATAATCTATATTGTTTGTATGTTTATTAATATGCAATTATGTTTTAGTTTTATTTCATACCAAAATTCTGTACATTTTATAATATTTTTCATCAGCATTATATATACATGTATTAGTAATTCATGCAGGTAACTGGATCTAATAATGTTTTGTTTAGTAATAAAGAAATTATCATTGATAAATAGTTGGACACAGTGATATGATGAAGTACATTTGGAAATTACTAATGAAAACCCTATTCTCAAGCTGTATTTTGTCTATAATAAGTGGAGTATCTGTGAGCAATTCTGTATTGTGTGTCCATACTTGGCATATGGAAACAGATTTTGTATATGTGTAGTGAATTGCATATCAAAAAATATTTTAATTCAATGATTTTTTCCATAGTAACTATGAAAAGAGTGCGGCTGGAAGACGATGACGATGCGAGTTCAGTGTATGGTAGTAGCCTCCACTCTTCTCCCTCAGCCAGTCCAGCTCCCATTGATCGCACTGCCCATAAAAGACATTCTACAAGCTCCAACCAGAAAAATAAACAGGTGTTGATTATTCTCTTGATGTTATTTTCCTTATCTTAAGTAACAAGTGCACTCAACCCATCTATGAATGCAAGCATTAAATATATTTGTGTTATAATGTTTTGAATGAATGAAGTAAGTTCTGAGGCATTGAGTATTGATGTTTTACTTTTCGGATATGCAAAAGACTTCATGGAACTAGGAGTTGGTTAGCTGAGAATTTTCTGTCCATGCTTTTTATACTGCCTTAAATTATTTACACTTCGTGCTTCACAATGCTTTAAGAGCGGAATAGATTGCATTATAGAAATAATAATTATTTTTATTACAGGTCTCTGATATTCTGCTTTATCGGGGTGAATGTTCTCTTGCAATGTATATATTGCATACATTAGTATCTTGCCCTATCATTAACCTGCCCTAATATTAAATTGTGGAAATGGTCATAAACAAATGTCCGAGTAGTTTACTTGTAGACAGTTCCGGGCGTCACCGCTCCTGCGGCATGATCCCAGACCAGGCATATTTTGAGATACTTCTTTCTTTGAAGTACAGTAAAAATATGATATAAGATAAAGTAGGAATATCTAGAGGATGTACGGTATTCCTGTTGTAAACGTTTATTGCTTATGCAAATTAGAAAAGTCCAAATGAAATATAATTTAATGAAGTTACAGACTATAAGAATGTGTGATAAAAGAACGTGCTTATGAAATGAGTTATTCTCTCAGCCAAATTTTTTTTTATTTCACAAGGTGGTGGTACACTAGCAGACACACACATAATGGTATGCTGTACTATAACTTGTGCTACTATTCAGATAAGGTGACAAGGAAGACTTTTTGACCTATGGTACTATCTCTTTGAAAAGCATTGAAATTTCTGGAAGTGGCCATTAGAGAAATGTTGATAAAACACTTATAAAGCAAAATCATGCTAATTGGCAAACAACTTGGTGAAGCAACTACATCACTGGTTGGCTGAGGTCCACCATCATTTGTATATCATATCTCTGAATTCTCATCACAACTCAAAACTGAATTTCTTTATGTGGGTAAATTCTAACTCAAAATTATCATAACTCAAGCTCAACATAAGTCAAGGGACTATTGTATTTGCACATGGTGCAAAAATCTAATGCAAAATAGTAAATAAAAATGTATATTCCTGCAGGAGAACCTGGACACACACAGCAAGTGGAGTGATAGATGGATGATGGAGTTTAATGTGCATAAATGCAATATTATAGAAATAAGAAGAGGAAATGACAAAAATGAAACATACCACAAATATTGTAAGGTACCATAAAATATAGACATGAGAGATAGATTGGGTCATAGGAGTCCTCAGTGACCAAAGTATATCACCAGAAGAATCTTGTTAATGAAATAGTGAAAAACTCTTGTGTGACACTGGCCCACTTCAAAATTGTGGTTAGATATATTGATGGGGAAATGTTTCAAAAGCTGTTGGCAACATGTATACCTTCGACCAAAATTGGAATATGCAGCCATCATATGGTGTCCATGCTTTCAAAAAAAAAAAAAATAGATGAGTTAGAAAAAGTCCTAATATGCTACAAAACGACTCGAGAGCTAAAAAAAAAAAAATGAAATAAAAATTTAAATGGGTCTGAAAACAGACATAATGAAGAAGAGAGGTGGTGGTGGGTGGAGGGGACCTGATAATGATATGTAGTCTGACATCTAAAGTTTGGCTTGATCGGGGTGGGAGTTATTCTGAATTTGTGGTGAATAGGATTGAGGTTCATGCTAGGCTGTGGGGGTAGATAATCCCTCCAAACTGATCGCAAGTTTGTTACAGATAAGGAAATTCTGTGAAAAATAAGAGATTTAGATATACAGTGGAGCCTCAAAAATCAAACTTAATCCGTTCCAGGAGCTAGTTCTAAATTCGAAAAGGCTGAAATTCGAAGCAATATTTCCCATAAGAAATAATGGAAATACAATTAATCCATTCCGGAAACCCAAAAATATTCACACAAAAAATACATTTTATAGAGATTAATTACAGTTTTACATACAACAAATACTATAGTTTTTAATTATGTATAGTAATACATATAAAATAACATTTTTACTTACCTTTATTGAAGATTGGTGATGGCATCTGGAAGATAGGGAGGAGGAGAGAGGGAGTTGGGGTTAGTGTTTGGAAGGAGAATCTCCCTCCATGAGGACTTCAGGTAAAGCCCTCTCTGGGGTTACTTCCCTTCTCTGTCTTTTAATGCCACTAGGACCAGCTTGAGAGTCACTGGACTCCTGTCTCACAAAATAACTGTCCACAGTCCTCTGTTTCTGGCACCTCTTTAACATTTCCCTAAAATGGGACATGGTTCTGTCACTGAACTTGTTGCAAAGATGGCTTGTTTCAGCTTGCTCAGGGTGGTACTTCTGCACAAACATTTGGACATCATTCCACTTGGCACAAATCTCCTTAATCTTTGAAGAAGGCACCTCATCCACTCCCTATATTAACACCTTTCGCAACATCAGCTTCCTTGATTTGTTCTTTCTTTGACAGGATAGAACCGATGGTCGACTTGTTTTTCCCATACATCCTGGCAAGCTCAACAAGTCTCACACCACTCTCATTCTTCTGTATTATTTCCTTCTTCACATCTATGGTGTTTCTCACTTTCTTTACCACAGGGGTACCACTAGCAAGTTTCTTTGGGCCCATGGCAGCTTATTTCACAGTCCCACAAGCACTAAACACAACGAAGTAATCGTAAAATGCGTGAATGAGAGCGCAGGTTAGTGTTCACTCAAGCATAAACAAAGCTAGACTGCTCACGGCACCTGCACGGGGATGTGGACAGAGCTGGCGGCAGACAGGTCCCGTACCCGCCCGTCTGAAAATAGGGGCGCGTTCGATAATAGGGACACAGTTTGTCCGAAAAAATGGTCCTATTTTCGAAATGTTCTGTATGTGATACATTCGATTTTTGAGGTTCCACTGTACTGATATACTTTTTATCAAACTTTTAATTATGCGTTATTATGCACTAATGTATGTGCAAGCAAGGCTTATGGCTATAAATATTTCCTTGATTATACCTGGCAATCACAGGTAAACAAAGAAGATACAAGGATGAATCCCAAGTAAAAGGTGACATTTATATCTTGTCTTAATTATTGCTCACTGGGGCAGCAGCTAACTCATATCCCCAACTCTGGTGGTAGTATTTTTTCCCCTCAGTATATCAGCCATCTCCCACCTAGGGTGAACCATTAAAAAGGAAACAGTCTTCTCATTCATTGAATAGCTGTGTTGCTAGTAGTGTGCATACATCACAGTTCCAATGATCCTCCAAACTGTAACATCCCTATGCTTTGGGAGTGTAAGCTATGCACTTCTCACCTCCTGGACTAGTCTGACTAATCAGTTTTCCCTGGATTCCTACATGAGTATTATTTTGCTCATATGCCAGCAGTATGTCAACTCCCAAAAACTTTGTTTCCAACCCCCTAGCACTGAAAAACTTTCACACCCTCCCTCCAACCTTTCCTGCTACTTTCCACCCTGCATTTATACACCTTCTTGGTTATCCTCCACTGCTTCATCCTCTCCAAAAGCCCAAACCACCTGAACAACCCCTCCTCTGCCCTTAGAATAATACCTTTCATAACCTCAATGTCTTCTAGTTTTATTCTCTGCACTCTTAACATAATGTTCACATCTGGAGTTTACCTGGAGAGAGTTCCGGGGGTCAATGCCCCAGCGGCCTGGTCTGTGACCAGGCCTCCTGGTGGATCAGATCCTGATCAACCAGGCTGTTACTGCTGGCTGCACGCAAACCAACGTACGAGCCACAGCCCAGCTGGTCAGGAACCGACTTTAGGTGCTTGTCCAGTGCCAGCTTGAAGACTGCCAGGGGTCTGTTGGTAATCCCCCTTATGTATGCTGGGAGGCAGTTGAACAGTCTCGGGCCCCTGACACTTATTGTATGGTCTCTTAACGTGCTAGTGACACCCCTGCTTTTCATTGGGGGGATGTTGCATCGTCTGCCAAGTCTTTTGCTTTCGTAGTGAGTGATTTTCGTGTGCAAGTTCGGTACTAGTCCCTCTAGGATTTTCCAGGTGTATATAATCATGCATCTCTCCCGCCTGCATTCCAGGGAATACAGGTTCAGGAACCTCAAGCACTCCCAGTAATTTAGGTGTTTTATCTCCGTTATGCTCGCCGTGAAGGTTCTCTGTACATTTTCTAGGTCAGCAATTTCACCTGCCTTGAAAGGTGCTGTTAGTGTGCAGCAATATTCCAGCCTAAATAAAACAAGTGACCTGAAGAGTGTCATCATGGGCTTGGCATCCCTAGTTTTGAAGGTTCTCATTATCCATCCTGTCATTTTTCTAGCAGATGCGATTGATACAATGTTATGGTCCTTGAAGGTGAGATCCTCCGACATGATCACTCCCAGGTCTTTGATGTTGGTGTTTCGCTCTATTTTGTGGCCAGAATTTGTTTTGTACTCTGATGAAGATTTAATTTCCTCGTGTTTACCATATGTGAGTAATTGATATTTCTCATCGTTGAACTTCATATTGTTTTCTGCGGCCCACTGAAAGATTTGGTTGATGTCCGCCTGGAGCCTTGCAGTGTCTACAATGGAAGACGCTGTCATGCAGACTCGGGTGTCATCTGCAAAGGAAGACATGGTGCTGTGGCTGACATCCTTGTCTATATCAGATATGAGGATGAGGAACAAGATGGGAGCGAGTACTGTGCCTTGTGGAACAGAGCTTTTCACCGTAGCTGCCTCCGACTTTACTCTGTTGACGACTACTCTCTGTGTTCTGTTAGTGAGGAAATTATAGATCCATCGACCGACTTTTCCTGTTATTACTTTAGCACGCATTTTGTGCGCTATTACGCCATGGTCACACTTGTTGAAGGCTTTTGCAAAGTCTGTATATATTACATCTGCATCCTTTTTGTCTTCTAGTGCATCTAGGACCTTGTCGTAGTGATCCAATAGTTGAGACAGACAGGAGCGACCTGTTCTAAACCCATGTTGCCCTGGGTTGTGTAATTGATGGGTTTCTAGTTGGGTGGTGATCTTGCTTCTTAGGACCCTTTCAAAGATTTTTATGATATGGGATGTTAGTGCTATAGGTCTGTAGTTCTTTGCTATTGCTTTACTGCACCCTTTGTGGAGTGGGGCTATGTCTGCTGTTTTTAGTAACTGTGGGATGACCCCCGTGTCCATGCTCCCTCTCCATAGGATGGTAAAAGCTTGTGATAGGGGCTTCTTGCAGTTCTTGATGAACCATGAGTTCCATGAGTCTGGCCCTGGGGCAGAGTGCATGGGCATGTCATTTATCACCTGTTCGAAGTCATTTGGCGTCAGGATAACATCAGATAGGCTTGTGTTAACCAAATTCTGTGGCTCTCTCATAAAAAATTAATTTTGATCTTCGACTCTCAGTCTGGTTAGCGGCTTGCTAAAAACTGAGTCATATTGGGACTTGAGTAGCTCACTCATTTCCTTGCTGTCATCTGTGTTGGACCCATCTTGTTTAAGTAGGGGCCCAATACTGGACATTGTTCTCGACTTTGATTTGGCATAGGAGAAGAAATACTTTGGGTTTCTTTAGATTTCATTTATGGCTTTTAGTTCTTCCCGTGATTCCTTTAGCTTAAGTTCGATGCTTGCTATTTCTCTGACCAGCGTCTCCCTACTCATTTCAGATATATTGACCTCTTTTAGCCGCTCTGTTATTCTTTTCCGTCGCCTGTAAAGGGAGCGCCTGTCTCTTTCCATTTTACATCTACTCCTCCTTTTTCTTAGAGGAATAAGCCTTTTGTATACATCGAGTGCCACCGAGTTAATCTGTTCTAGGCATAAGTTGGGGTCTTTGTTGCTTAGTATATCTTCCCAGCTTATATCGGTTAGGACTTGGTTTACTTGGTCCCACTTTATGTTTTTGTTATTGAAGTTGAATTTGGTGAATGCTCCCTCGTGACTAGTCTCATTACGTCGGTCTGGGGCTCCACGCATACATGTCTGAACCTCAATTATGTTGTGATCTGAGTATATTGTTTTTGATATGGTGACATTTCATATCAGATCATAATTGTTAGTGAAGATGAGGTCTAGTGTATTCTCCAGTCTAGTAGGCTCTATTATTTGCTGGTTTAAATTGAATTTTGTGCAGAGATTTAAAAGCTCGTGTGAGTGTGAGTTTTCATTGGAACTGCCTCCTGGTATTATTTCTGCAACAATATTATTTGCTGTATTCCTCCATTTTAGGTGCCTTAAGTTGAAATTTCCCAGGAGCAAGATGTTGGGTGCAGGAGCTGGCAGATTTTCCAGACAGTGGTCAATTTTTAACAGCTGTTCCTGGAATTGCTGGGATGTTGCATCCGGAGGCTTGTAGACTACCACAATGACTAGGTTTTGGTTTTCGACCTTTACTGCTAAAACTTCCACTACATCATTTGAGGCATTAAGCAGTTCTGTGCAAACAAGTGACTCTGCAATGTACATTGTTCTTACACCAAATATCTCCCCCAGCCTCCTCCTCATTGCAGTGTTTAAAAATCCATGCCTGACAACCGTATCAAAAGGTCGATACCACTATTATCTGGTACATTCTTCGTTTTGCCTCCACAGAAAAAAAAAAATTCACCTCAGCACTCTCTTTTCCTTTTTTTTGCATCATCTTCATTGTTCCCTTCATCTTTTCTATACTATTTCATATACATAAGGAATTAGGCATCAAGTCACATGAACATCCAAGCCATCATGGCAGTAGCTCCCCTACAAATTTAAACTTTTTAACCTTTTGAGGGTCCAGACCCCTGATCTGAAACTTGTCCACGGGGTCCAAAAATTTAAAAAAAAAAAAAAATTTATGAAATGGTAGAGAATCTCTTTCTGAAGGTAATAAAATAAAAGGTATGAAATTGACGGGAAATTTATGAAATTATGCTACTGAGAATTTTTGTGTCAGCAATATTTATGCATCGGTGATTTTCCCACTTTGCCAACTAATTTAGGCTAATTACATTGTTCCAGTTGACCAAATTGTTAGCTATTTTGCCAGTATGTCTTCTATTTTACTGATTGAGTAAAAGAAATTACCCAGTCAACTATTTCAACTACCCAGTAAAGTGATCAGAATATTCCAATTTCAAAATAGGGTCCAGAATAAACAATGCAGGCATTCCTGGCACTAAAATAACATTTCCTCTATTCATTAGTTATGTTTCCAGGCTTTACAGATAAATTTCATTTTGAGTTTTTTATTCACACAGAATTTTTATTCACACCAAAAAATAGAAGATTTTACTGTTATCTAATACTGCAATAATTGTATAAATGATATCAGTGCATTTGTGAATGCACATTAGACCAACCAGTTGACGTGTATTGGATGCGTAATCAAAAATCGTCTCTATTTCTAGAGATGATTGCGAATACATGGTTGTGAATACAACCATAAACACAATACGAATGACACCACAAAATCGCTGTTTTAAACCAAAAACACTTGCATTTTTTTTCTCATTATGCTCTGCTTGTTTCAGGATTTTTTTTATATGGTGCACACTTACCACTTAGACCCATTCTCTCATATTTAGGCCCAAATTTACCACTCAGTTTATCTGAGTGAGCTGAGCTCATTACACAGTACTACGGCACAGACCCTGCCTTTAAGCCCATAGAACAACGGCATAGACCCTGGCAAGATTTTTAACTCTAACTGTGAAAGACCCAGAAAAAAAAAAAATTGTGTGTGGGGTTCAAAGCGTGCATGAGCGTATTAGATAGGAGTGAATGGAGGCGAATGATACTTGGGACCTGACGATCTGTTGGAGTGTGAGCAGGGTAATATTTAGTGAAGGGATTCAGGGAAACCGGTTATTTTCATATAGTCGGACTTGAGTCCTGGAAATGGGAAGTACAATGCCTGCACTTTAAAGGAGGGGTTTGGGATATTGGCAGTTTGGAGGGATATGTTGTGTATCTTTATACGTATATGCTTCTAAACTGTTGTATTCTGAGCACCTCTGCAAAAGCAGTGATAATGTGTGAGTGTGGTGAAAGTGTTGAATGATGATGAAAGTATTTTCTTTTTGGGGATTTTCTTTCTTTTTTGGGTCACCCTGCCTCGGTGGGAGACGGCCAACTTGTTGAAAAAAAAAAAAAAAATAAATGAGTGAAATCTGATAAACACTTGCGATTTTATGATGCGTCAAAGTTGGTGAAAAAATGATAACTGATTGGCAGCAGTGGCATAAAAGGGCCCGTGATATTTACATTTTACAGTTTATTGATGCCAAGATATGGTTGTTTTTGTTTTTATTATTTTTAATGTTTAATACTATGTATACTAGTTTCTTAACCCTTAAACGGTCCAAAGATATCGACGTTCAAATTCGTAGTTTTTTTTACATATTTTTACATATTTTTTTTACATATTTTTAAATAAAACCAAAAAAAAATGTAGATAGAAGTTTTTTTTACACGTTTTCACATGTAAAACAAAAAAGAAGATCTACATTTTTTTACATACTTTCAGATGTTGAAAAAACGTATGTATACGTTTGGACCATTTAAGGGTTAATGATATTAGATATGTTTCACGGTGTTTTAGTACTTCAATCATTGTTTCAGTTGGAATAATCAATATATACACAGTATAATTGGTTTATATTTTTTTCTATTTTGATCTTCTAAGACTATGGACAAAAAATATAACAATACAATTGTTTCAGTGTATTACTTCTCAAAACATGGAAATAAGTCACATTGATTGACTTGACTTGGTTATATACGTATATGTGGTATATATACTATATAACTGTTTATTTGTTTTCTTTTCTTTTTACTATTTTGGTCTTTAAAGGCTATTTACAAGAAATACTTATAACAGTGCAATTGTTTCAGAGTGTATTGCTTCTCAAAACATGGAAATATATTATAATGATTGACTTTATTGAGTTATATACATGGTATGTATACTGTACAGCCTCTCCTCACTTAACGATGGGGTTCCATTCCTAAGAGTAGGACGGTAAGTGAATTGGTCGTTAAACAAGTAGCACACTATACTGGTAGTGGGTTTGTGTCAACCATCTTCAGATATTTTTTTAATGTCACCTTTGCACCATTTATAACATTTCTGGTATATTTTTAAATGTTTATACAGTAGTGTACTGTATACTGTATTAAACAGAATAGAGGAAATCATCTCTAATATTCATTGTTTAGGTTTGCATACTGGTTGGAGAGCTGGTCGTAAGTCTGAGTGGTCGGTGAACGAGTACGTCGCTAAGCAAGGAGAGGCTGCATAACTGTTTATTCTCTTTTTGTTTACTATTTTCTTATAAGGATATGTATAATGAATACTTACAATATTACAATTATTTCAGTGTAATACTCCTCAAAACATGGAAATTATTCACATTGACTTGACTGGGTTATCCTGGTTTTAATATACCTAGTGTACTTTGTGGCTGAATCCCATTTTAACAAGTCGGCCGTCTCCCACCGAGGCAGGGTGACCCAAAAAGAAAGAAAATCCCCAAAAAGAAATTACTTTCATCATCATTCAACACTTTCACCTCACTCACACATAATCACTGTTTTTGCAGAGGTGCCCAGAATACAACAGTTTCGAAGTATTTTTTTTTTTTTTCAACAAGTCGGTTGTCTCCCACCGAGGCAGGGTGACCCAAAAAAGAAAGAAAATCCCCAAAAAGAAAATACTTTCATCATCATTCAAAACTTTTACCACACTCACACATTATCACTGTTTTTGCAGAGGTGCTCAGAATACAACAGTTTAGAAGCATATACGTATAAAGATACACAACATATCCCTCCAAACTGCCAATATCCCAAACCCCTCCTTTAAAGTGCAGGCATTGTACTTCCCATTTCCAGGACTCAAGTCCGACTATATGAAAATAACCGGTTTCCCTGAATCCCTTCACTAAATATTACCCTGCTCACACTCCAACAGATCGTCAGGTCCCAAGTATCATTCGCCTCCATTCACTCCTATCTAACACGCTCATGCACGCTTGCTGGAAGTCCAAGCCTCTCGCCCACAAAACCTCCTTTACCCCCTCTTTCCAACCCTTTCGAGGACGACCCCTACCCCTCCTTCCTTCCCCTATAGATTTATATGCTTTCCATGTCATTCTACTTTGATCCATTCTCTCTAAATGACCAAACCACCTCAACAGCTCCTCTTCTGCCCTCTGACTAATGCTTTTATTAACTCACACCTTCTCCTAATTTCCACACTCCGAATTTTCTGCATAATATTTACACCACACATTGCCCTTAGACAGGACATCTCCACTGCCTCCAACCGTCTCCTCGCTGCAGCATTTACAACCCAAGCTTCACACCCATATAAGAGTGTTGATACTACTATACTTTCATACATTCCCTTCTTTGCCTCCATAGATAAGATTTTTTGCCTCCACATATACCTCAATGCACCACTCACCTTTTTTCCTTCATCAATTCTATGATTCACCTCATCCTTCATAAATCCATCCGCTGACACGTCAAGTCCCAAATATCTGAAAACATTCACTTCTTCCATACTCCTCCTCCCCAATTTGATATCCAATTTTTCTTTATCTAAATCATTTGATACCCTCATCACCTTACTCTTTTCTATGTTCACTTTCAACTTTCTACCTTTACACACACTCCCAAATTTGTCCACTTACCTTTGCAATTTTTCTTTAGAATCTCCCATAAGCACAGTATCATCAGCAAAAAGTAACTGTGTCACTTCCCATTTTGTATTTAATTCCCCATAATTAATCCCACCCCTCTCCTGAACACCCTAGCATTTACTTCTTTTACAACCCCATCTATAAATATATTAAACAACCATGGTGACATTACTCATAAATCTGGACTAAATAAGTCATCTTTGTACCACTTGCACACCCTGTCTGCTGGTAGATGAAGCTGGTGGTGGAACATCATCTCCTGGTTCATTGTTTACTTTTGCTAGTGAGGTATACAAGTATATGGGACATACAGTCATCACCTGAATAGTTAACCATGATACATTGTGTGCACACTGCTAGCCTTAGATCTTTTTCAAATGTATGAATAGATGGAAGAAGACCTTAAGAGTTGTGCTGAAGTCAGAAATATTGGCAGGTGGCAGATTTGTGGTTACGAAAAATTGTGCATACTAGTATGTAAGACATCACTTGCATACTAGTATGAAGGACACAGTTGAAAGGTTAAAATCCATTCCAGAACCATGTTGGGTAGGACATAAACCAGTGGTTATCACTCTTATAAGTGGCAGAAGACTCCATCATTTGCATTGAGCTGCTTACCATCACAAATAATCAAAGTCAGATTTTGCCTACTTTGAGTCCTATTTTAAGCCTATTACATTGTTTCATTCAACCAAATTCTTAGCTATTTTGCTAGTATTCCTTCCATGCAATTATTTCTTCTACCCTATGAAGTGCACAGAAGTAAGTAATTTGCCAATTTTGCCCAAAATTAAAAAAAAAAAATACCAATTTAAGAATCTTTCAACACACCGGCCATATCCCACCAAGGCGGGGTGGCCCAAAAGAAAAAACGGAAGTTTCTCCCCCCCCCCCTTTTTTTTTTCTTCTTCAACAAATCGGCTGTTTCCCACCGAGGTAGGGTGGCCCAAAAAGAAAAACGAAAGTTTCTCTAATTAAATTTAGTAGTTTGTACAGGAGAAGGGGTTACTAGCCCCTTGCTCCTGGCATTTTAGTCGCCTCTTACAACACGCATAGCTTACGGAGGAAGAATTCTGTTCCACTTTCCCATGGAGGTAAGAGGAAATAAACAAGAACAAGAACTAGAAAGAAAATAGAAGAAGACCCAGAGGGGTGTGTATATATATGCTTGTACATGTATGTGTAGTGTGATCTAAGTGTAAGTAGAAGTAGCAAGACGTACCTGAAATCTTACATGTGTATGGGACAAAAAAAAGACACCAGCAATCCTACCATCATGTAAAACAATTACAAGCTTCCGTTTTACACTCACTTGGCAGGACAGTAGTACCTCCCTGGGCGGTTGCTGTCTACCAACCTACTACCTAGTCCATAATAAAATAGTCCATAATAAAAAACATAAACATTCCTGGCACTAAAACACCATTTTCTCTGTTCATTAGTCACATCCCCAGGCCTCTCCTATATTACACTTTCCTTCTGTTTTGAATTCTTATTCACACAAATTTAGAAGATTCACTCAATTTCTCAGATAATAAAATATAACCAGAAAAGATTGGTGATGGTCTACAGCATTCCAGTAATTGAAACAGATCTATTAAAAGGCCATAAAACAGACTGGGGGTTGTAGGGGGTCCTTACCCATCCTCTGGAATCTTGACAGATGTCAAATATTTCCACTACTTTGACCTCAATTTCATGCTATCAAAATCATCTCTATTTCAGTAGTATGTTGTCTGCTATCTCAAATGATAACAAGAAACAGCTAATAAAACCATAAAACCATCCAAGAAAACACCTCAAAGTTGGTATATTAAACCATACACACAGTCACAGCTCTGTTTTTCTCATCATGCATTGGGTGGGGTAGGATTTTATTTACACTGTGCACAGTCATTACATAGACCCAGTCTCTCATATCTAGGTCAAAATTTATTGCTCACAGCTTATCTGAGCGAGCTGAGCTCTTGACGTAGAACTATGTCAGGGACCCTGGCCTAAATGATGTAGTTCTATGTGACGGGCAGTGAAAGGACTAAATAAAGAACAGCATGTGTGTGTGTGACCTTTTTCAAACCTGGCAAAGCATCGAGTTAAACTTGCAAAATGGTTCGGAAAACATTCGGCGACGTAGCGGTGGGTTGGACAGTGTTTTGAATGGTTTTCTCGATTCAAAGCAGGACAAACATCAGTTGAAGATGATGAATGCTCTGGTCGTCCATCAAACCTTAAACTGAGGAAGATTATTCAGGAAAATCATCATTGTAAGTGTCAAAGCATTTTAACATAAGGCGAGTGGCTGCAAAAATTGTCCTGGCTTGCTAACTCAAGAACAGAAAGACCATCGTTTTCTTGCAAAGATAACATGGAAGTCATAACCCGCCCTCTCTACTCCCCAGATATAGCCTCCCCCGTGACTTTTCTTTTTCCAAAAATAAAAATGGCACACAAGGAGTGGCAGTTTAACGATGTGGAGATTTGAGCAGAGTCATTGGCCTCTCTAGACACCATTAGGAAAGGAGATCCAGAAATGTTTTGAGAAGTGTCAGAGACACTGGGATGTGTGTATAGCTTCCCAGGGATATACTTCAAGGGTGACATCTTCAACTAGGTGATTAGGTAAGCCTACATATATATTTTTCTTGTGGCAATCCAAGAACTTTTGGTAGCATCTTAAATACTGTGCACACTCATTGTACAGACCCATTCTCTCATGTCTAGGCTAAATCAGCAATTTCACCCACTTTGAGCCCTATTGTATATCAATTTCATTTGACCAAGTTGTTAGTTATTTCTTTAGAATGCCTTCTGTTCTATCGATTAAGCACAAGAAACTGCCCATTCAACTATTCCGGCTACCCTTTATAGTGCACAGAAGTTGACAGTTTAGCCGGTTTTAAACAAAAAAAATATTAATATAAAAATAGTTTTTAAACAATGTAGACATTCCTGGCACTAAAACAACATTCCTCTGTTCATTAATCATCCCCAGGCCTCTCCTAAATTACACTGGCCTTCCATTTTTAATTCATAATCACACAAAAATAGAAGATTTACTTTATTGCTTGGATAATAAAATATAACCAGGAATGATTGGTCATGGTTTTGGTTTATAGTGTCCCTATACTTGAATCATACCTATTAAAACCCCATAAAACAAGTATAAGGGGTGTAGGGGGGCCTTACCCATCCTCAGGGATATTGGCAAAAAATGGTTGTAGTTCTAGGTGCAGTGATGGCTATAGTACTGTATGCAATCCAGGCTGTGGTGGTGGCTGTGATGATGACTGTGGGGCTGTCTGAGGAGTTGACTGTGTGGTGGTGGCTGTGATGTTGACTGTGGGGCTCTCTGAGGAGTTGACTGTGTGGTGGTGGCTGTGATGTTGACTGGTGGTGATGACCGTGATGTTGACTGTGATGCTGTCTGAGGAGTTGGCTGTATGGTGGTGGTGGTGGCTGTGATACTGACTGTAGGGCTGTCTAAGGAGTTGGCTACATGGTGATGCCTGTGATGCTGACTGTGGGGCTGTCTAAAGAATTGGGTGTGGTGATGGTGGCAGCTGTGATGCTGATTGTAGGGCTGTCTGAGGAGTTGGCTGCTTGGTGGTGCCTGTGATGCTGACTGTAGGGCTGTCTGGAGAGTTGGCTGTGTGGTGGTGGCTGTGATGTTGACTGTGATGCTGACTGAGGAGTTGACTCTGTGGTGGTGGTTGTGATGTTGATTGTGATGCTGTCTGAGGAGTTAGCTGTGTGGTGGTGGCTATGATGCTAACTGTGGGGCTGTCTGAAGAATTGGGTGTGGTGGTGCTTGTGATGTTGACTGTGGGGCTGTCTGAGGTGTTGACTGTGTGATGATGGTTGTGATACTGACTGTGGGGCTGTCTGAGGAGTTGGCTGTGTGGTGGTTGCAGCTGTGATGCTGACTGTGGGGCTGTCTGAGAAGTTGGCTGTGTGGTGGTGGGTGTGATGCTGACTGGGGCTGTCTGAGGAGTTGACTGGTGGTGGTGGCTGTGATGCTACTGTGGGGCTGTCTGAGGAGTTGGCTGTGTGGTAGTGGTAGCTGTGATGATGACTGTGGGGCTGTCTGAGGAATTGGCTGTGGTAGTGGTGGCTGTTGTGAAGAAGTCTGTTATTGTCCTTATCTTGGCTGAATGTTGAAGTTTTAGGTAAAGTTCTTCGTAGGGTAGAAGAGTATTGTCACTGTTCTCAGGAACTTCAGATTCCTCTCCATCAGTAAGTTTATTCAGGTATACACAAATACAGTTACGTTGATTATCATACATAGCAGCGTGTGTGTAGAGAACCTAGGATAACTCAAAAAGTCAGCCAGAGTGACTTATTTCCATTGAGGTCCTTTAGTAAATAATCTCTCTACATCAGACAGTATCTGCCTTACACTTAGATAATTTTATAGTATTTTCTTAGATCTTACACCTGCATCCTTATCGTTACTGTCTTCTTGTTCTTAAAACTTAACCTTGTCATCTTTTGAATGTCCTCTAGCAACACATTTTGCCATGTGATGTCTCTCTGATAACCTTGAACCCTTCCCCTCCTATTTGATATGTCATCTTTATAATCATAGTCATCTTCTTACTCTTGTTAAAAAGACTGCTAAACTCATTCACTGCTTCTGGCCACAACTTCTTCCATCATACATTCAGTTTAGGTAACTTGATCTTGTCCTGTGTTTCCTTGACATTAATTATCCAGTTTGCAATATTGTAACATTTTGCATACTTTCACATTGTTAGGCTTCTCATTATTGATCATGTTCATGGTGTGTTGTAAACTGTGAGTCCAGTATTAACATTTTCAAGGCAGCAATAATCTTTTAATCTGATGGCTGCAGTAGAGATGCTCTTGTGGGCATAAACTCTTGTCAAGTTATTTTATCATTTGTGATCTGGGTGGGGAGGCACACTAAGAGGAGGAGAACTTTGAAAGGTAATTATTTTTTTGGTATCAAATATTTTACTCCTGAAGGGGGAACACAGTTATAACACCTGTCCTGAAACGTGATTTTCATGGCAAGCTCATCATATTTTGAGTCATGGTACACAGTAATTTGAATAGGGAACAGACAAACCCAATCTTTGCTGCCTATAAGCATTACCTTTCAGAAGATGGTAGACTCGTAAGCCTTAAACACATGATCTGACATATATCCCTAAATCTTTATGGTGGCCTTCTACTACTAGCAGTAAAAGTACTACAACTACTATTCTCACCACCCAGGCTTACCAGTTTGTTATACAATACCTTAGCTTTTGAATATAATAGGTTAGTGTTAACAGTAACCACATTCCTAATGCATATCCACAGTCCACAGATTTAGTCTGATCTCCATCTTAACCCTTAAACTGTCCAAACGTAGATCTACGTCCACGTGTAGGGGGGCTCTGAACGTAGATCGTTTTTTTTACATGCTTTCAAATGGGGAAAATCAAGGTCGGAGCGCTACGCACGTGAATGTAGATCTACGTTTGGACAGTTTAAGGGTTAATTATGTTCGGATCACATTTAAAGGATCCACCTTAGCACCTTCTGTGCTTGCCACCACACTGCAATAAATTTACAATTTTTTTTTCCATCACAGAGATTAATTTTTTCCATAAAGTCTGCAAACAGTGGCTGCACTTACCCTTAGCAACTGTGTCTGAATACTCAACTATTAAATTTCATCATAACTTTCTTTTTAAGCAAAGACTCACCGTTACCATTCTTTCTGCACATAATGTACGTACGTTATACGTGATTCAAGAAACACTGTACTGTATGTGACTGGGGAAAACCAAAACATGACAAGCATCAGAGGGCTGTGATTGGCAGACCTGGCTGCAACAACTGTACCGTCACTTCATGTTTCATAAAATATTAATTGAAATTAATTTGTGAATTATTAGCATTAAATTATAGTATGTTCCTTCAGATTTTCTTTCTACATGAAGACCCATGAGTTGTTGAAAAGTACAAGGTTCTTTACTGTGAATCACAGTATACAAAATACTTAAGCATTTCATAAAAAAGACAAGAAGCCATTTTGAAAATTCATGTGTTGTGATTATTAATTCTACAACTCTTGAACATGGTGATTAAGGCCTTTGCACTATCTTGGAATTTTCCATATTAATGAGTCATGGTTGGAGTGGCTAAGACGTGAGCCTGTGTGTTTGTCCTGTGTGGTGCTACCCACCTTAATTGTACTGCTTGTCATTATGGTCATAGACATACTATTGAAGTAGGATCAAGCAAGGCACTGAAGGGAAAGCAATCTCTTGTTCCAATGCTGCTATTTTTATTTAATAATACCTTTCCTATTCCTTCAAGGAAGGTACTTTGATACCATTGAAGGACTTGTGTTATAAAGAATTTTTGTTACCCTCCCTTTCCTTGAATCTATTGCCTCCCATTTTCCTGGTGCCTGCTTTAAAAGGGGCTCTTATTGTACAGAAATTCAGTATTCCACTTTAGAGAGAACAAGCAACTAAAAATCATCATTCACTTGATATCTATTGTATTGAAAGTTCTTGTTACACAGCCTGTCATTTATCTTGCAGTTATGATAGTTACATTGTTTTGACACTTGAATGGAAGATTTGACATTGTCACTCCATTAAGTAATTTGAATGTTTTAAGCTCTGTTCCAGCTTTTATCTCCTCAGTTTTGCCGATGTGGAATAACATCCTTATCACCATCTGCTATCCACAGCTCTGCGTTGCAAGACTGTCATCCTTCCTTACACGACTATTCAACAGTCATTTACAGAATGTACTGATGATATATGTCACCAACAGAATAATAACTTTTACCTATCACCAAAGTAGATATAGTACTTTGTTAATTTAAAATAATGTGCTGATGATATATGCCACCAACTGGAATATTAACATCTACCCATCACTAAAGTAGATAGTTACATCCTGTGTATAGTTGATGGCAATATTCAGACATCTGCCAAATCCACTTCAGACAAGTATGCTCCCCTCATTAATCTATTTAGCAAGTCACTGTCTTGCTCTAATGGAACTTTCCCAATCCCATAACACAGTCACATTTGCTGGCTTGTTAGGCATCCTGTTAACTACTGTAGGTCACTTGATGAATGTCCCATCTACATTGACATTAATCATAAAGGTTACTGATGCAAACTGCCCATCCTTATTGCCAAAGTTGATCCCATGTATCAGAAATCTTCCCTATGAGGATAGGCTGAGGGCCCTGAATCTGCATTCTCTCGACAGGCGTAGAATTAGGGGGATATGATTTAGGTGTATAAATGGAAAATAGGAATGAATAAAGGGGATGTAAATAGCGTGCTAAAAATATCTAGCCTAGACAGGACTCGCAGCAATGGTTTTAAGCTGGAAAAATTCAGATTCAGGAAGGATATAGGAAAGCATTGGTTTGGTAATAGAGTTGTAGATGACTGGAACAAACTCCTAAGTACCATTATAGAAGTTAAGATGTTGTGTAGTTTTAAAAAAGGTTAGATAAATACATGAGTAGGTGTGGGCAAGTGTGAGTTGGACCTGACTAGCTGGTGCTGCTGGGTCAGATGCCATGCTCCTTCCTTAAGTGGAGGTGACCTGACTGGGTGAGCCATTGGTTTAAGCTGGAGGTTGACATGGACCTGCCCCACATGGTCCAGTAGGCCTGCTGCAGTGTTCCTTCTTTCTTGTGTTCTTATGTCATCTGTGCCTTGTGTATTAGAGAAGTTTGCTTATATGGAGAACAAATAAGTCAAGTTTTATGGCTAAACTTTGACCTACCCTCTCCTCTGACCAGTTGCCAACAATTCTATATTTCTTCATATTATACAGTTATATAGTGTGCAAATTTTATAACCAATCTTTCCAATATTTTCCAAGTATAAATTAGGTTGACTCTATTTTGCCTGCATACTTGAGAATACATTACGAAGGACTTCAACACTTTTAGCAACTTGGGTGCTTGAATAGATACAAGTAGTGAAAGCAGTCTGCATATTCTCTTGTAGTAATATTCTAGTCAACAGTGTCCAAGTACCTTGAGGAGTACTGTCATCAGCTTGCCATCTCTTGTTTTGAAAGTTCTAGTTATATTATCTGTTATATCCAGCCTCTCATTTTCCTTGCCATTTAGATACAGGCACTAGTAGTAGTATTAAATGTATGATATTTTGACATCATTAATCCTAAGTCCCTTACATTCCTTTTCTGCTCTTTTGAATGGTTTGAGTTTTATTCTCTGTTTCATTTTTTATTAGATTTTTCCATAGCAGAACAACTGAAGTTTGTGCCTGTTGAACTTCATATTGTTTTCTGTAACCCACTGGAATATTTGATTAGATTGTCTTGGAGATTTGCCATTTCCTCAATGGATGCCACTCATGCAAATTCTATTATTATTTGCAAAGTATGATAAAGTGCTGTGACCTATGTTTGTCTGTTAGATATGAGGAAGAGAATTAATTAGGTTGATTACTGTGTTTTGAGGAATAGCACCTTTCATTGACTTTTATTTTTTGAATCTGATCTATTAGGAAATTAATGATTCATCTGTCCACTTTTTCAGTTCCTTTTTCACATATTTTGCCAGATCAACCAGGTTGTGATGGATATATGGGTCAACAGGCTACCAATAGCAACAGCCTGGTTGACTAGGCAAGCACTAGATGAGCCTGGCCCATGGCAAAGCTCTGGGAATAGAAGAGCTTTCATAACTCATCAAAGGTATATCAGAAATATTCAACCATGATCACACTTCTCAAGGGCTTTTGCAAAGCCTGTGTATGTTACGGCAGGAACAGTATGCTCTAAACCCATTTTGCCCTGGGTTTTGTGTGAGTGCACTACCATGTGTTTAGCATTCTTGCTTCATAAAACTTCTTAAGAATATTTTTTTGGGTGGTAGGGTTATATATATATATATATTTTTTTTTTAGTTACTACTTATTTGTAGGAGTAGAGTTAATATCATGGTGTCTTATCCTATTTTCAATATTTAGTAGATTTTGTCATAGTTAAACACTACTTCCTTTTGTAAACCATTGAACATTTCTACATCATACCTCTGACTCAACCTTGTTTATTCCTAAACTTCTCTTGTCTCCTTAAATGTCTGTTGACTATGAACTCTGCTCCTTGAACTTTTAATATTGTTTCTTAATCCACCCTCGTTGGTTCCAGATCCTGACTGTACTGATCAGTCACATAGGTAATGTACTTTGTTTTTCTTTACATTTGTCTTTTTAACACAGAAATGATGATAATGCTGGGAATTAAGGAGAGATTTTGGTGCTGATCTCCCAAGTTTCTCCTGTAGGTATTTCCTTACAAGAGCCTAAACTTTGTTGATGGCCTTATTGTCTTTGGCTACTTTATATCACAATCTGTTGACCTCTTACCTTGATAATACAATGAAAAAGCACTTATTGTTCATACTGATGTTCCATATAACTTATTACATATGTAAGTAACTATATTATACTGTTGCCTGTGTATATTTTGATGAGTATTATGCATTGTATTCTTTGTATCTGTCTCTCTCCCCACCTATGTCTCTATATTCTCTATGAACCCTAATCTTATCTTTGCCTAAATACTCTTCCTTTTAGAAAATTTTAGTTGCCATTACTGTCTTTGGAAAGGACTTCATGGTGACTGATTTGAATAATTTTCTTACACCTTTAACTTTTCAACATCTGGTATTTTTCAAGTCCTCTCCCTATTTTCTTGCTCATTCATGACTTAGTAATGGTCAAGGATGGACCAAGATGTTATCTAAAGTTTCTCTTCTAAAATGTAAGTTATTTGGGAATACTGCATTAATACTGGGACTTAACTCATGTGGCCATTCAGATTTATACCCCATTGTGAATTGATTCTGAATTTGGGTACCTTATGTTACACTGGACTTTGATTCAACAGAGGAAAATGATGGAGCTATTCATCTAAAATGTTCTGTGCAGGGCTGTTGTCAGTACAATCATAGCACTGTATAAGTCACTGTTTGTCTTCAAATAAGAGAGGACTCAGTCATGCTGTGTCATGCAGACAGCAAAGCATGTTTGTTGGTATGCCTCAGTATCAGCTCTGAATGCCACTGTGTCAAGTAGGGTGGGGGTGTAGAAGTGTGTGGCATCATGTAGGCACGTACTCTTCTAAATCAGTTCCTTACTTTGTGGAAGTTGATGCAGCAAATGCAATAAAACTTCATTACCTGTGGCTCCTACCTTACTTTATTTCAAATCCTTATAGGAGTCTACTTCACTGGATTTTTTCTCTTGTAGATGAACTCTATACTGTAATACATTATTTATTTACTCATTAGAATTGTTTTTGTTTATGGGTCAACTTATAGCAGTTGGTCTTAATGATACTGTATACATGCACTTGAATCCCTAAATGCTCCTTATTTCTTAAGTCAGACTTGGCCTGAAAATGTTTTACCTCGTTAATGCTAATCTGCCAACATTCAAAGATCATGCATTAAAATCGCAAGTAAAATGATAGGCCAGATGACTAGAACCATCAAAGCAGAGATAACATGCCAATGATGACACTCCTTAAATAATGTGTTCTCTTTAGATTAGAGCATTGTTGTATATTAACAACCCATTTTAAGGCAGGCAATATTGCAGAGCTGGAGAATGTTGAGAAAACCTTCACTGCCTGTATGTATTTGGTCAAGCACCTAAATTATTGGGAATGCTCGAAGTCTCCTGAACTGTACTTCTTGGAACATATGTAAGAAAGATACATCATAATTTACACCTAGAAAATCTTGGAGGGATTGATCCCACATTTACACAGAAGTCACTCCTTTTGAAAGCAAGAGGCTCGGGAGTCAGTGCAAAATGCACTCGTGTGAACGGATCAAGACTTGACACCCTCCATTCATACATAGGGGTAATTACCAAACAGATTTGTAGCTGTCTTCAAGAGGGAACTGGATAAGTTTCAAAAATTTATTCCTGATTAGCTTCATTGGTGCTTATGTTGAACTTAGTGTGGTTAGCACAAACAACCTTGTTGCTCAGACTATGAACCAGGAAGCCTGGTCTGGGATTGGATCACTGAGATACATATTGTCTCCAGTATGTTGTTCACTTCCATGGTCTTCATGATCCTGCAGCTTAAAAATTTTCACTGATATTAGCAAAGCTGATGCTTCCTTCATTGCCTTCTACTGTTACACTAGTTTTATCTCTGTATTCAGATTCTGTGTTCACTCGTCTAATTGTAGAAGTCGCAGTGGTCCAGAATATGTTCCTTCTCTCTTATGGATATACCTGGAGGGTGTTTCGCATATGCCTTTCTTAACCCTTTCACTGCCATGCTTCCAAAATTAAAAGTGCTGACAGTGTTGATTGAGATTTAAAAAAAAAACTTTTGAAATGGTAGAGGTTCTTTTTCTGAAGGTAATGATACCAAAACCTTGAAATTTTATGGAAAACTTATGGAATTACGCAAGCACAAAGTTGACGGTCTGGGCTCAATTTGTGCTTCAGCAGTTTTGCCATTTTTGAGTCCTATATTAAGCCAATTCTGTTGCTCAGTTCTACCCAGTGTCCAACTATTTTAGTAGTATGTCTTCTGTTTTATCAGCTGAACACAAGAAACTGCCCATTCATGGAAGTTGGTAATATGGCTACTTTTATACAATTTTTTTTTTTATTAACATATCAGCCATTTCCCACCAAGGTAGGGTGGTGCAAAAAAAAGAAAAACTTTCATCATCATTCACTCCATCACTGTCTTGCCAGAGATGCACTCATCCTACATTTACAAAACTGCAACATTAACACCCCTCCTTCAGAGTGCAGACACTGTACTTCCCATCTCCAGAACTCAAGTCTGGCCTTCCGGTTTCCCTGAATCCTTTCATAAATGTTACCTTGCTCACACTCCAACAGCACGTCAAGTTCTAAAAACCATTTGTCTCCATTCGCTCCTATTTAACATGCTCACACATGCTTGCTGGAAGTCTAAGCCCCTCACACACAAAACCTCCTTTACCCCCTCTCCAACCTTTCCTAGGCTGATCCCTACCCTCCTTCCCTCCACTACAGATTTATACACTCAAAGTCATTCTATTATGTTCCAGCCTCTCTACATGTCCAAACCACCTCAATAACCCCTCCTCAGCCCTCTGGATAATAGTTTTGGTAATCCTGCACCTCCTCCTAATCTCCAAACTATGGATTCTCTGCATTATATTCACACCACACATTGTCCTCAGACATGACTTTTCCACTGCCTCCAGCCTTCTTCTTGTTTGCAAAATTAACCACCCATGCTTCACACCAATATAAGAGAGTTCGTGTAATTGTGCTCTCATACATTTTCCTCTGCTTCCATGGATAAAATTCTTTGTCTCCACAAATTCCTCAGTGCACCACTCACCTTTTTCCCTTCATCAGTTCTGTGATTCACCTCATCTTTCATAGACCCATCTGTTGACATGTCCACTCCTAAATATCTGAATACATTCACCTCCTCCATACTCTCTCCCTCCAGTCTGATATCCAGTCTTTAGTTACCTAATTTTTATGTTATTTTCATCACCTTACTCTTTCCTCTATTCACTTTTAATTTCCTTGTTTTACATACCCTACCAAACTCATCCACCAACCTCTGCAACTTTTCTTCAGAATCTCCCAAAAGCACAGTGTTATCAGCAAAGAGCAACTGTGGCAGTGCCTACTCTGTGTTACATTCTTTATCTTTTAACCCCACACCCCTAACCAACATCTCTTACAACTCCATCTCTAAATATATTTAACAACCATGGTGACATCACACATCCCTGTCTAAGGCCTACTTTTACTGGGAAATAATCTCCCTCTCTCCTATATACTTTAACCTGAGCCTCACTATCCTTGTAAGAACTCTTCTCTGCTTTCAATAACCTACCTCCTATTCCATACATTTGCAACATCTGCCACATTGCCCCCCTATCCACCCTATCATTTTTTTTTTTTAACAAGTCAGCCGTCTCCCACCGAGGCAGGGTGACCCAAAAAGAAAGAAAATCCCCAAAAAGAAAATACTTTCATCATCATTCAACACTTTCACCTCACTCACACATAATCACTGTTTTTGCAGAGGTGCTCAGAATACAACAGTTTAGAAGTATATATGTATAAAGATACACAACATATCCCTCCAAACTGCCAATATTCCAAAACCCCTCCTTTAAAGTGCAGGCATTGTACTTCCCATTTCCAGATCTCAAGTCCGGCTGTATAAAATAACCGGTTTCCCTGAATCCCTTCACTAAATATTACCCTGCTCACACTCCAACAGCTCGTCAGGTCCCAAATACCATTCGTCTCCATTCACTCCTATCTAACACACTCGCGCACGCTTGCTGGAAGTCCAAGTCCCTTGCCCACACAACCTCCTATCATATGTCTTTTTCCAAATCCATAAATGCCACAAAAACTTCTTTTCTCTTATCTAAATACTGTTCACCTATATGCTTCACTGTAAACACTTGGTCTATACACCCCCTACCCTTTCTTAAGCCTCCTTATTCATCTGCTATCCTACTCTGTGTCTTACTCTTAATTCTTTCAGTAATAACTCTGCCATTCACTTTACCAGGTATACTTAACAGACTTATTCGCCTATAATTTTTACATTCTTTATCCCCTTTACCTTTATACAAAATAAAAGAAATTTAAATTTAAAATTATACAATGTAGTCATTTCAGCCACTAAAGTAACCTTTCCTCTGTTCATTAGTCACATCCCCATCTCTCTCTCTATTACACTTGCCTTCTAATTTGAATCCATCATCACAAAAAATTAAAAGTTCTGCCCTATATCCCAGATTAATGAAATATAATGAAAAATGATTGGTCGTGGTTCAAGGCATCCGATAATTGAAACAGACCTCGTAAAAACACAGAAAACAGACGAGAAAGGTCAATGATGCCCTGCCCTTCCTCAGAAAATTTGTCAGAAATTTAATATTTCCACCACTTTGAGCCCGATTTCAAGCTACTTTGTTTATGACACTGACCAGATTCATCTTTTCTTCAGTTATCTATCTTCTATTCTATCATTTGATACCAAGAAACAGCTGGTGAAACTATAAACACCTTTCTAGAAAATACCTCAGTCATTATTTTAAACCAAATGTACATATTCAGAGTTTTTTTTTTTTATACTGTGCACACTCACCACACATCCATTTTCTCATGTCTAGGCCAAAATTAATCTCTTACAGATTATTCGAGCTCAAAAGGTAAAGCCATATGAGCGACACTGTCAGAGCCAGATTAAGATTTTGTAGGCCCCTGGGCTACAGGTACTGTGAGGCCCCCCAGTGATATTTTCTAAAGGAAAAAAAAAAATGATCACAACAGTCAGCAGTTCATCATATATGTGATGCAATAATGTAGTATAATTATAAACGTTCTCCATGGAGAAGTGGAACAGAATTCTTCCTCCGCAAGTCATGCATGTCGTAAGTGGCAACTAAATTTAAAAAGAGAAACTTTTGTTTTTCTTTTTGGGCCACCCTGCCTCGGTGGGATATGGCCAGTTTGTTGAAAGAAGAATTATGAACTTACAGCAGTAACTGTGAACACTTTTCACTTAATCCCTGGTGGCCCTCCAGCTGGTGGAGGCCCCTGGACTGCATCCCCTAAAGCCCATGCCTTCATCCAGCCCTGGATGCTGGCATCAATGACGTAGTTCTTCATGAGACAGAGAAAGGTTTAAACATCTTCCATTACACTTGTATACTACTACTTTTGGGAACATTGGTGGCTTCAAGTCCTCCATTGAATTGGGATATGACATGATTCAAGAATACCTGTTAGATACAGCCAGTAATTTCATCGAGTTTAGTAACCCAGGGCTTGGTCCTAGAACCATTCCTGTTTCTCGTCCACATAGCAGACATAGACAAGAACATTAACTGCAGTTTTGTATCATCTTTTGCATATGATACCAAAGGTCTGTGTACAAGAAAGTCACCTCATTGGAAGACACAGAACAACTTCAAATAGATATTGACAAAGTGTTCCAATGGTCAGGTGAAAATAACATGTTGTTTATTAGTGAAAAAATTTCAACTGTTTAGGTATAGGAGGAATGAGGGCTTCAAAATGAGTATAGTGGTGATTCCAGGCAAATCATATCATAGAGAATAAGGAGCAATTAAAAGAATTAGAAATATTTTTGTCAAAGGATCTGTCATTTGGAGAACACACTAAAACAAATGCAGCAAAGGCCACGAAAATGACTGGGTACAGTATGAGAACTTTTAAAACAGGAGAAACAATACCACTGATAACACTTTTCAAATACATGTATCTCTATGCTGCCCTTACTGAATCGGTAAATATTCGGAGTGCTTCAAAGCATTTGGATTGTGCTCTTTGAAACAGAGAAGAGAGAGATACCTGATAATATATACTTGGAAGGTACTTGAAGGTCAGGGTTCTTAACCAGCACATAGCTGTAACTAGCTGGAGTGAAAGATATGGAAGAAAATGCTAAATAAAACTCAGTGAAGGCAGAAGAGGGGAAGGTCATGGATACAGTTAGAGAACACTTTGTCAACATCTGTGGCTTTAGACTTTTTCAACATAATGCCAGTAAACATCAGAAATATTACTGGAATAAAAGAAAGGTTTTAAAAAACTGGACAGCTTTCTTCTGCAAGTGCTGGTTCAACCAAGGTTTTGATAGCTACTTGGGCTTGTGGGTTGCTAGCACAAGCAACTTGATTGACCAGGCAGTCAGCAGGGAAGCTCACCTCAGGCTGGGATAGGTGCTGGGTAGAAGGGCCCTCACAGCCAGTCACAGGTGATCATCGCCTTCTTTGTCCTCACTTTTCTTTATTGTAATTGGACACTCTTAAGGTGTGTTAAAAGTGATCTAGAGCTTTGAGTCCTTCCATCCCATCTTCCTTCACATTCAGTGCTGGCTGTGTCACATCTTCCTTCAGCAAGCAGACTGTGGCATTGTAATGGGAGCAAGGGGGCAGGGGGGCAGGCATCCCCGGGTGATACCATCAAGGGGTGATGCCATAGAGCCTCTAAAGGTGACACTAATGCCTAAAACAGTGCTGCAGCAACATAAGTGAAAAATCCTTAGTTTCTATATAGCCTGTTATATGATTACAGAGTACAAATAGGCCTATATAGGGAAAATCATTGATTCTGATTGAAGGCAAGGAAATGTAAGATCAGATTTTATTGGGTTGTTACCTGTACTCAAGGTCAAATTGGAATTAGTGTTTCTCTGATATTGCAGTGTTTTTTGCATTGTTGAAGATGAATAAATGTAGGATCTGTTGCCTGTACTCAAAGTGGTATTTGAGTTTGTTTCCTCAATATTACTACGATTATTTATTTTATCATTAATAAAGTTGAGAAGTATTCTCCTGTTCGGTTAATGGTCCTTAAACATTCTCATTGCTAAACATTAGTCATTGGGCATGCAGTAGTGATGTAACCGGAGTTTACTCCCCCCTATCCCCCCGCTCTTGGATTTCCTGGGGACGACACCAAAGATGCCGCCCCGGGTGAGACCAACCCTACCAATACCACTGAGCACAGACATCATCATCTGGGTCCTTGGACATTCTGGTGTTCATTATTGACTATTCTGCATGTTCCTTCATTCAGGATCTTCCCATCTCCTGCAGGGACTTGACCTTTTTTGACTATTCAGTACTCTCTCTGCATGTGAGTGTGCTGGCTGTGTTGGTGATCAACAAAATGTTTTTAGTTGAACTGCAGTTGTGCTCATGGTCATTCTCCTTCCATTGCTGTTGTGCATGGGGAACCGTATTGTGTGTGACTATGTGTAAAACTTGTGCAGTTTTTGTGGTCATCTTATGGGATGATGTTAGGTGTACATCTACAAGACTTGTCAAGTCTTGTTGACTGTCAAAGATAATCAACAAGACTGAGCCCTAGTTGCCACAATCTTTAATAACCCCATTTGCATCACCGAAACTGACATAGTACAGTGGAACCTCAGTTGTCGACTGCATTACTTGTTGAACAAATCTGTTTTCAAATGAGGAATTCAAGAAAATATGCCCTGGTTTTCGTATGGTTGTCGACCAACAACGTGAACAGCTTGGGTCACATACTCACAGAATGCTCACCAGACAATGAGTTGACAGCATGGGGGACTTAAAGCTTAAGCCCTTACCTGTTTTATTATTCTGAAAATCCACAAGTTTTTAAGAATGATGTTCTGAAAAACAAATTAGATGTAATGTGGAGGGCCAACACGAAAGCTTGGGTAACAAGAAAAATTTTTATTGAGTGGGTTCATGAGGTCTTTGTTCCCACTGTCAGAAATTACCTCATTAAAAAACAATTGCCACTCAGGGCCCTTTTACTTATGGATAATGCTCCAGCTTGCCCACCAAGCTTGGAAAATGAGTTTCTGGAGGAGTTCAGTTTTATAACTGTGTAGTTCTTGCCTCCAAACACCACTCCTTTCATCCATCTGATCCACCAGCAGGTCATTTCTAACTTCAAGAAACTATACTAAAACACTTTTTGAAAGGTGCTTTGAAATCAATTAACAGATTTAACCCTCAGGGAGTTCTGGAAGGACCATTTCAATATCCTCACAAATCCTGGAAAATGTGTCTTCCAGGACCATGCAGTCAGCATGGAAGAAATTGTGGCTTGACTTTGTGGCAGCCAGGGATTTTGAAGACTTTGAAGATGAGCCTGAGCCAGTAGAGGATATTGTGTCCCTGGAGAAGACCTTGGGTCTGGAGGTGACTGATGATGTGAAGGAGCATAGAACTGAATTCATCACAGAAGAACTTGTAGACCTTCAGAAGGAGCAGTAACAGATTGCAGCAGAGGAACTGTTGTACCAATTGCACTTGTCAGGGAAATGTGTGCTAAATGGCAAGAAGTGCAGGAGATTGTTGAAAAATACCATCCAGACAAAGCAGTGGCCATACGTTTCTCTAACATGTTATTTTAGCATTCATTTTTACAGTAGTTGGTACATTTTTAATAAATTATTATAGTGTCATTTGGGGTCTGGAACGGATTAATTCTAACTCAAGAAATCGTAATGACACAATTGCAGTCATGATGATGGCTTTGAGGGCACTTAACTAGAGTTCATCATGGCCATGCTGGCAGGAGGTTCATCTGTAAAAACTTGGATTTGTGGTCATAGTGGTGCCTATGCTAACATTTCTGTTGTGTATAAATATACCTAGTTGGATGAATCTTATTATAGGCAGCTGGCCCAGTGGCAGATGCATTGGTCTGGAGTTTTACAACTCACTCACCCTCAAATTCAATCCCCGCCTGTACCATGGTTTGGATTAATTATGTTTACATTATTCTTTATGGGAAAAATTGCTTTGCTTGTCGAATCAACAACTGGAACGAATTAAATTTGACAATCGAGGTTCCAATGTGTGTGAATTTCTACATTCCTTTTTTATAGATAGATTAAAGGTTTTACACATGCCACACCTGGGTATCTTTAATTAAGATACAGTTTGTCCACCAGGGCTAACCATCTCTTGTGATTAAAAATACCCAGGTGTTGCATGTTTTATTCACTTTTCCTGTTTAGTACATTTCATGTCAGAATCCTTCGATGTAGCTTTCTATGATCTTGACATCAGCATCTGTATGATGACCCTTACATCATGCAGCACTATAAACTTTATATCAGAACCCCTCTGTGTAGTACTGCATAACCCTAGTGTCAGCATCCATCAGTATAGCTCTTATGTGACTGATGTTAGCACTCCTCCACAGTGTGGCCCATTTGGGCTTTAGTGTTTTTTTGTAATGCAGTAAATGGAAGGATTTTGTACACAGTGGGATAATAATGGAATGGCATACATGAGGAGACAGTAAGTGCTACAGCTATTGGAAAGTTAAAATTATATGATAGACTCAACACTGAAGACGGTTCGTGATGAGCATTGCTTTGCTCCTGCAACTGGTAATTACAAATACACAGGCACAAGTAATGGGAAATGTTTTAAGTGAATACAAGAATATCTTACGGAAAGAAAGCAGAGGGTAATGGTAAGAAAGAAAGTATAAGTGGGCATGGATTATAAATGGAGTCCCCTAAGGCCTAGAATTTTTTTTAGTTGACTCAGATATAAGAAAAGGAAGTTGCTAAATCCAGCTTCATAATTTACTTAATATAATTGTACTTTATAAACTTCCTTTTCATTAGAGTATAGAGCGATTTCATAATATTTATCTCTGTCTTGGGGCCTACGATTATGAATGAGCGTTAGGCCTACAAAAACCTTAATCCAACCCTGCCCCCCAGGGATCAGTTCTTGGGCCCCTGCTGTTCCTGATATACATAAATGACCTGCCTGAGGGAACTGATTCCTACGTATCACTGTTTGAGGATGTGAAACTAATAAGGAAGATAACTGGAGAGGACAGGGAGAGACTCCAAGATGACTTGAACAGGCTGCAAACATGGTCAGGAAAATGGCTACTGGAATTCAATCCTGGTAAGTGCCAAGTAATGGAAATAGGCAGCGTGTGAAGACCAGATATAAATTACAGCGCAGGAAATGTCACTGGAAATTACGTGCAAGGAGAAAAATTACCCAGACGTGCAAGTCATGTTTATAACTCTGGTTCACATGCTATACTAGCAAACCTAACAACTGCTGTTAGGAACCTAAAGATTCATTAGGATATTCTATAATACACAAGTTCTGTTAGATTTATCTTGGAGTATTTAGCATCTGGGGAATCCTTTTGAGACACCTACAGTCAAGTACCCAGTGTAATATTTGCACTGTACATAAATTTTATGCAAAGGGACAGAATATATAGCTCCTCCAAATGCTTCCAATAAAACAGAGGAATTCAAGGAAGTGTTCTCTGAAAGGGGTAATATTCCTTCTCTTACAAGTGAGCAATATGCTCCAGTATCTCTAAAGGTCTTTACTTCAGTTGTTTCTGAGTTTTCCTGAAGGGAAATAAGACTCTTGCAATAATAAGGGGCCATACCTTTTTCTACTTCTCTAGGGGACATGTTACTAGGGATATTAGAGATTTTCCCAATGGGTTGGGGTTTATGGGGGCAGTTGGGACGGATGTGACCTACTTTGTTACAGAGGAAGCAGACGACAGGCTTGCCCTTTACTCCCTTCTGACATTGCAAATGGTGTCGTTCTGGCTGGTGTCTCTCTGGATACTGTTGTCGAGATGCGCCATGAGTAGTTTGCCTCTCCGCAGGTGGACCATAAGTTGAGAAGCGTGGCTCACCAGGTGACTTAGTTGGCTGGCGTAGACGTTCTCCCTCCGGCTGGCACTTCATTCTCCAAGGTTGATGATCTCTGCTCATGCCAGGCTGTTGAAAAGAGAGACGGGACCGCTCGGACAAGGAGCGGTTAGTTTCGAAGGTATCAGCCAACCTGGCTGCCTCCAATGCAGTGGTTAAGTCACGATCCTGCAGAAAGACTCGAACCTCTGGTCCCACAGACTCCAGCAGGTTATCAATCAGAATAAGCTGTACCAGCTCCTCAAAGGTAGAGACACTACTTGCTTTATACCAGCTGGTAAAAGCTTTGGTTTGCTGTCTCACAAAGTCCACTAGGGATTGACCAAGCTGTCGTCTGCCCAGCTTAAAAATCTTTTTGTATTTGGCTGGGATACATGTATATGCTCCCAACACTGTGGTCTTCACTACTTGATAATCAGAAAATTCAGCGTCATTTAATACTGACGTAAATTCCTGTGCCTTACCCAATAATGCTGTATGAACCAACGATGCCCAATGCTGTTCCGGCCACCTCAAGGCTCGAGCCTGATTTTCGAAGCTTTCGAAAAATTGCTCTGGTTCGGCCTCATTGAAGCGGGGAACAAGCTGTACTGCTTTTTGTAAACTAAAATCATTTACAGAATGCGAAAACTGCCTCCTTTCTCTTTCCCTATCAAATTCTTCCCTTGCGAATGCTCTCTGTTCCCTAGTTTGCTCAAGATTGATTTTTGCCAGCTCAAGTGCCAACGATGCTGATTCACCTTGAGACAGCCCAGCTGCACTATACTGACCATTTTGCTCCGTAGGTGTATCATCTTCCTCCTGCGAAAACATAGTAGTTTTTGCCCTAGCTCCCGTAGAGGAAGGAGTCTGATGTGCTATCTCTTCTATAAGTTTGTCAGCAATCAGTGAACGCAGTTGCGCAGCTGTGAGAGTGCGTTTATATTTAATGCCAATGGAACGAGCAATTTGCCAACAACGCTGTAGGGACAATTTAGGTAGGTTATGCAAAGTATATGCCGACACCAGACGTCTGACTCGTCTAGGTGGCATAAGTTATTCGCTATGCACAGTACGATTGCAGAATACCCCAACGTAACACGTTAATTTGCAGAACACGCTTAGCTATGCACAGTACGATTGCAGAATACGCATACAAACAAAGCTGACTGCAAAATTCTCCACACCGAACAGGCTAGTAACAACTGACATGCAAAATTTGTAAAACAATGCCAGACAGCTACACTGTTCTAGAAGATTGACCGTAGCGAAGCGAGCACACCGAACAAGCTAGTAGCGAGCTGTTGAACGATCACACAATAGCAAGGCTGACCATAAAGCAACTGACACGCAAAATTTGTAAAGCGTAGGCAAAGCTAATGCAATGCCAGACAGCAAGCTGCACAATGTTCCTGCTACGAGCTTCACCCTAAGCTCGACCATTTCTCTAAGTCCAGCTCCAGCTCTCGGACAGGCTACCCATATTACAACCCAGGATTCCAAATGGCCTGTTATCCCAGGTGTAATGGGAGCAAAATAAACACAGCAGAAAAAGTTTAGACTTATATTATCCTTCACCAATTTAGAACAGCAATATGTACACTATGTACAATGATAAGTATAGTGCACTCCACGGTAAGCAAGGCAGAAATAGAAGCCACAAGATAGCAGACCGTGCTTCAACCAGCTCTAGAATGGGAATGACAAGGGCAGACAGGAGAGTGGTACCCACATAACCTCTGCGATTGCCAAAACCATCTTCTTATTGGCTGGAACCTGGTCACTAGTTGAACGACGGGGCCCCATCATCAACTCTTAGCAACCTGGTTCGCTGGTTGGGGGAGATAGCCTGTAAATGAGGGTGTGTACATGCGCCGAATAAAGGTTACGTACTCTTTGCATGCCACAGACTGTATCTGAGATGAGAGTATCGAGAGCTAGGGGATCACATATGGGATGAAGGATACAGATGAGCCACATGTTTCTCAGGAACTCATTTTTTAGTCTCAGAACAATGGAAATGCAGTACTATGTTAATAATAATAGTATCTTCATTTCTACAAGTATATGTTCAAGGTATACAGGCCTAGCTAATATCAGTGACACACTGCTACATATGTAGAAAGCCCCTTGTTATGCAGAGCAGATCAGGCAAATTAGGTCAGTTTTGTCCAAGGATGCAACCTAGACTAATCATCTAACACCCAGGTACCCATTTTATTGATGGGTAAACAGGGACAGCAAGTGTCTTATGGAGACACATCCTAATGTTTTCCAGCTGTACCCAGTGGATTGATCCCCGAACCTCAGTGTGTGAGCAGTGTGCTAGCGATCGAGCTAAAGTACACCTACGCTGTATGAGACACTATACTGTACACTGTTTTAATATCTGTTATGATCTAGCCCTGGAGGTCAGTAATCAGTTAGTCCTGTCAATAGTAGTTAAAAGGGAATAATGCTAGAAAGTCTATTACAGTGGGTAAATTATTCTTAAGTAAAACCTTGCTAACTAGCAAGCAGCTTAGTTTCAACCAGTCAACTCTTGTACTGTATCAAATCTATTGAGAGGCTTAGCACTTTTTGTGTGGTGTATGATAGCAGTATTCATCAAATTTATTATTAAAGAAATTAATAGGAAAATTGAGTTTATTTGTATTTCAAGAAAGGTTTTGTCCTGTTAAGGAATATTTAAGGCATGTGATAGGGGTGTCTTGCAGTTCTTGATTAACAGAGAGTTCCACGAGTCTGGGCCTGGGTGAGAGTGCAGGGGCATGCTGTCATTGGCTTTTTCAAAGTCTATCGATGTTCTGGTTATGTCAGAAATTTTGGAGATACATTGGCAAGGTTTTAAGTCTCGTTCGTGGAGAATTCATTCAGATTTGACGACCTTCAGTCTGATTAATGACTCACTAATTGACTAATGACTCATATTGAGGCTTCAATATTTCACTCATTTCATTGCTATCATAATGTAAGTTCCATCTTGTTTGAGTTAGGGCCAAAATATGAAACTGGAAATGGGATACTACCGGCACACAGTATCCCTGCTCATGTAGCACAGAAAAATTATGTTAAGTAAGAACATCCAGATAAAAAAAATATACATGGTACATATACAAATATAGCTGGGCAATATAAAATACTCAACCTAAAAATCAGAGAAAAATCCAGATATAGGCTGAATTGAAACCCAACTACAGGTATATACAGCCTCTCCTCACTGAACAACGGAGTTCCGTTCACAAGACCACTTAGGTAAGTGAACTCGTCGCTAAGCAAGAAGCATACTATAATGGTAGTGGGTTTGTGTCAACCATCTTTGATATTGTTTTAATGTCACCTTTGCACCATTTATAACATTTTTAGTATATTTTCAAATGTTTATACAGTAGTGTACTGTATATTGTAATAAACGGAATAGAGGAAATCAGCTCTAATTATTTAGGTATGCATACTGGTCAGAGAGCCCATCGTTTACTGAGTCATCAGTAAACAAGTACTTCGCTGAGTGAGGAGAGGCTGTATTGTATACTGTACTAAATGAGATGGCTGTTTGGGAATAATATTGAGCATAGTATGAAGAAGGGATTGAGCTAGCAAAATGGAAGGTGAAATAGAAATGGAACGGAACTTAAAATAGAAAACACAGAGTAGTGATAATAACTGAAATTTAAAATTATCATGAGAAACTGTTGTTATATAAAGGCTTAACAACACATTGAAGAAAATAATTGGTAAGAATAGTGAGTGACTACTAAATGAACTATTGTATTACAGGAAAGTGATATTAACATTACTGTTATGGTAGATTACATCTTAAAAGGAAATGAACTGTAGGAAACATTCCTCACTGTGATAAATGGATTTTTTTTGTGTGCTATCACATTTTTTAATTAGCAGCTCAGCTCAGTGAGGGAAATATGTTGTTGTTACTAGACCTGATATTCACTAGAAAGGCAAAAGAAATCCTCAAATAATTTTATAAATCCTTTTCCATGGATACATATTCTTTCCACCTTCCTGTATAGACTTTCTCAGTATATATACATGTATACAGGTCTCTCTGCAGTGATAGACCTTTATACACAAATAACCCGAACATAGAAGAGAGGAGCTTACGACGACGTTTCGGTCCGACTTCGACCATTTACAAAGTCACAGTGCGACTTTGTAAATGGTCCAAGTCGGACCGAAATTTCGTTGTAAGCTCCTCTTCTGTGTGCAGGTTATTTGTGTATCGTTCCAGTCACGGTATTGTGCCTTTTTTTTTTTTATTTATAGACCTTTATAGTTTGTATCTTTCATTGGATCTTTGCATCATCTACAAACATGTTCATTATTCATGTGGTTATTTTATTTCTTCTAGCAAGTTATTTACATAAATTAAAAACATGTCAGAATATGTAGTGTTATGAAGATAGATATTACTCATATTGGAATAAAATGTTGTATTGAAGGCTGCTTTATATCACTGGGGAAGTAATGATTGGTTCAGGTGAGAGAGGATTGAGCATATTAGTTATATGCATCTTATTTGTTATCACATAGTATATATAATTATTATAACCTTGTACCACTAAGTTATAGAAAGAATGGTATTATACTACAAGGTTACACCAAACACAATAAAAATACCATATAAATTAAATGACAGTTTTTGGTTCCATCTTGCTTTTGTTCAGTGTAACAATACACAAATAACCCACACATAGGAGAGAGGAGCTTATGACAACGTTTCGGTCCAACTTGGACCATTTACAAAGTCACACTAACAAAAAGGGAGAGAAGGAGGGAGTATAGTGGTCCAAGTCAGACCGAAACGTCATCGTAAGCTCCTCTTCTATGTGTGGGTTGTTTGTGTATTGTTCCAGTCACGGTATTGTGCCTTTGTTTTGTTATTCAGTGTAACTTTTGAGTTTCTGCTTCACTCCTTTTATTTGTGAATAAATTTCTGGCTTATTTGAATCTCTGGTAAGTATCTTGGTTGGTACACTTCCTATATTGTTTCAAAGTCTGTTCTTTCTTTTATCATGTCTCTTCAGTACCTTCTGTTTAACCACCCTTCAAGGCAGGTTTCTTGATGTTACTGAGGGGCTCTTGATCTAAGCAACTGGACCTGTTGTTCCCTTTCTTGGATCAAACCTGACAAACTTCCATTTCCTAGGTTCTATATGATCTGTGTGGGTTTAGTTCTTCCCATAAAAATAATGATAATTCTCTTAAACTCTGTTTTCATTCATGTTATTCTGTTTAATTGGAATGAGCTGTTTGATTTTGTCATGTGTTACAGACCTCAGTATAATATTATACTCCATTTTGTTTATTAGAAATACTCTTTCTTTCATTAAATTGTTGTTTGTGTACCTGCATTTTTTATTTTCCTTCTCAGAGCTTATTTTTTATATAATATTGCCCATGTGTTCTTAAATGGTGGGTTGAGTGCATAATCATTGAGTCTGTCTGTATTTTGATTTTGATTTTTATTTCCACCAAAATTTCCACATTGTGTCAGTTTTAGTAGTTGGTATTTCTTTGATCATTACATTCTATTTTTTCCTTATCTCAACACTGAATGTTACTATAGTTACAACATATTTTTCTAATGTTCCTCACTTGTAGTCTCTCCTATTACTTCATTTATGTTTACATATAAAATACATATAAAATATAACTACTGGTTTTGTTTGTACTTGCATACACAAAACAACATTTCTTGCAATAATTTATTTGTTTGGATTTTTTTTGTATTTTAATTTTAAATAAATAAAATATATTTATTATTCAGGAAATATACAGGATTCATTGCCATGTTTGCCCTGGGTTCCTATCCTGTCTATTTTCCAAGATGTTTACATTAGTGTTATTATGATTGTCTTTAATCATGTGTAGAGTATTATAAAAACAAAATTTTTAATAAATTTAGGTAACTGATATTTGGTTAATTAAAATATTAGTGTATAGTGAATAAAATTTGAAGACCCACATGGGTTTGCAGTTTTTATAAATACAGCATAATGATTAAAAGCTAAAACTTTGAGGTGTTAAAATTAAGAGAGCTCAGAGGTGAAGTTTATAAGTAGTTTGACACCATAATTGCTCTTGTATTATTTATCTTTATGAGTTGTGTGTATTATTTAGAAGTATTGGTGCATTCATTGTTTTATTTCTTGAAATAGTCAACTTTTTTTTTTTTCAGTGACCTGGCTGTATTCCACTGAGGCAGGCTGATCTAAAAAGAAAAACCAAAGTCAACTTTAATTGTTTACCTAAATTAAATTTATTCAGCAGTCCTTTAACATACTATAAGGCTTTTGATGCAGACAAATAATTTACATCTCTACATTCACTAATGTTCAAGATGTGGACAATAAAGAATTCTTTTTAAGTATCATTTATCTTCCAGAGTACGACTTCAAATTCCTACGACATTGACAACATAGTGATTCCATACAGTATGGCAGCCTCAACTCGTGTAGAGAAACTTGAGTACAAGGAGATCCCCACTCCGAAGTGGAGAATAGTTCCCTTAATCCCTAATAATGTGCATAGTGCAACAAGTGGTACTAGTCAGGAAGATGAGGTGAGTTTGTACAGTGTGTGCACAAGAAGTGGTACTAGTTGGGAAGATGAGGTGTGTGTATGTGTGTACGTGTCTAAGAAGTACAGTGGACCCCCGGTTAACGATATTTTTTCACTCCAGAAGTATGTTCAGGTGCCAGTACTGACCGAATTTGTTCCCATAAGAAATATTGTGAAGTAGATTAGTCCATTTCAGACCCCCAAACATACACGTACAAACGCACTTACATAAATACACTTACATAATTGGTCGCATTCGGAGGTAATCGTTATGCGGGGGTCCACTGTAATACAGGTCAAGAAGATGAAGTGAGTTTGTACTTAGTGTGTAAGAAGTGGCATAGAGTAGTGAAACTCTTGAAACTCTTCCAAGGTAAGGTATTGAAGATGCAGTGAGTTCCATGTACAGTTCAAATCTCAAATTCATGAAGGTTAGATTCTTAGAAGTCCTCATGAATTCAGAATTCAAGAATACCACTAAATTTTTTTTTCTGCAACATGTTGCCCATCTCCCACCAAGGCAGGATGACACAGAAAGAGACACATTCACCATCATTCAACACTTTCACCATCATTCACACGTAATATAGTCTTTGCAGAGGTGCCCAGATACGACAATTCGGATGTCACCCCAAACAGCCAATATCACAAACCCAACCTTTGAAGTACTGGCATTGTACTTACCACCACTAGGACTCGAGTCTGGCTAACTAGTTTCTCTGGATCCCTTCACAAAATATTACCCTTCTTGCACTCCATTCATCACCATTCATCTCCATTCATCTCCATTCACTCCTTTCTAACACGCTAACATTTGCCTGCTGTATGTCCAAGCCCCTTGCACACAAAACCTCTTTCACCCCCTCTCTCCATCCTATCCTAGGATGACCCCTACCCCTCCTCCTCTCCATTACAGATTTATGCACCCTCCAAGTCAAACTATTTTAGTCCATCCTCTCTGACCAAACCATCTCAACAACCCCTCCTTAGTCCTCCGAATAATACTCTTAGTAACTCCACACCTCCTAATTTTGATACTATGAATTCACCGCATATTGGCCTTAGACACATCATCTCTACTGCCTCCAGCCTCCTTGCTGCAGCATTTAAAACCCATGCTTCACTCCCACATGAGAGTGTTGATGCCACTATACTCTCGTACATTCCCTTCTTTGCCCTGATGGATAATATTCTTTGTCTCCACAGATACCTCAATGCACCACCACCTTTTTTCCTTCAATTCTGTGGTTAACCTCATCTTTCATAAACCCATCCACTGACAGTCTCCCAAATATCTGAAAACATTTACTTTTCCATACTCCCTCCTCCAGTGTGATATCCATTTTTTTTTTACTTAACTCTTGGTACCTTCATCATCTTACTCTTATCTGTGTTCACTTTCAACTTTCTTCCTTTATGCACTCTCCCAAACTCGTCCACTAAGCTTTGCAGCTTCTCTTTAGAATCTCCCAGAAGCACAGTATCATCAGCAAATATTACTAAATTTTGTCTGTCATAAAAAAAATTATATTTGGGCTATTTTATGGTTTGAATTTTTTTTCCCCCTCAGTGTTGTTCTCTCCTCAAGGCAGGGTGACCCAAAGAAGAAAACACATTTACCATTATTCATTCAGTTGATCCCTCCATAAGTATGCTAGCATCATTAATTTTAACTTCTCTCTTACCAGTTGACACCATTATCCTTGTATGCCATCTACCTCTTACTCTTACTATAGCTACAGCAAAAATAATTTGGCTTATCATTTCTCTAAAAAAAATATGCACATTCTGAAGTCTATTCATCATTGTTTTATCCACCAAATACATAACTTTAGCAAGTGGCTGTCATTGTGCATTTGATCATATCTTGCATACTTATTTTTTATTTGTTAAAAAAATTTGTATCAATTTTTGCAAACTGTCTTAATTTCTCATGGAAAAAATTATTGCAGATTATTGATAATGATTGAGTTGTGTGGCAGGGATTATATAGAGAGAATGAATCTGAACATAATTTAACATACTGTGGTTGTAGAATAAGATAAATAAGAGGCAAGAATATGGTAGTAATAATAGTACATTATAGTAGTGGACAAGTATGGTGAAAATGGTATAGAATACCTATAAGTTGATGAATAAGATACCTGTGCAACACTTGGGACATCTTCCACAATTTTATTGCTTAAGTACTAGTTATGAGTGAGAAGGGTTGAATTCCAGAGGGACTTGCCTGGCATGGGCCTGTAAGCTGTAGTGCTTCTCAGTTCTTGCCTTCTTGCTTCTGCTACTGAATCCCGTTCCCTGCAATGTCTTCGAGATCTTCTGCCTCACCTTCAACAGTATTTAAGACTCCATTCTCGTGCCTCAGCTTTTTATCATTTCAGACCATGGAGCTGAACTCTTGTCCAGGCTGAGGGACTGACCACCTCAAATGCTATTCCTCCAAGGTTGATGGACTGATTACATCATCATTACTTTGCTACTACACCTGCTGTCTCTGGATTTGACTGAAGAAGCCTACTGTGTAGGCAAAATGTTTCAACAATAAAGATACCCAACTGTTGCATGTGTCTTACTCATCAACTAGGTGGACAAGTGTTGTACATCTAGCTCATCATAGACCATGATGTAGGATTGTGATGCTGCCTTTGTGTCACTCTGCTGAAAGTACTTATCTTCTTAATATTTTCTTAACTTGAGTCTCATACACATGACATCACACGTCCTAAGACAGCAACACTTTTATCATCTGAGGTTTGCTAGATGTATAGATGCTTTTGCCTGGCTGTCTGCATCACTTGAAGGATTGTTTCTCAGATATGTTTGAGCCATACTAGGTAGGTATCTACCTCGACCCAGTGATTGTTAAGGGTACCATCACCAGCTTGGGTCATCTTGAATTATGCTTCTGGTTGATAATCTTATCAATCAGGGCATTGGCATTTGTGACAATCTAACATGGGCTGAAAAAAGAGCAGTTTGAAAACTTTTTGTCTCATGAAGCCAGGGATCTTTTAGCAAGTGAAGTTATTACAATCACTTATAAGCTATCCCTTAGTATTCCTAATGTATTAATTCTCTGAATTTGGAATAATTGTATCATCTTGGTTACTTTCTTTTCTCTTTAAAGTGTCATTCAGTGTGCAGATTTGGAAACATTTCTTCTGGTAGCTTCAAGGTGTAAATTCTGATATATTTTTCTCTCATGCATTCCAGGAAGTATATACAGTTTGGAGTGTAGTTGAGAAATCTCTATTTTAAGTTACAATTGTAATATACCCATGGACTGGTTCTTTGTCTGCTCACTGAAACAACTTCCTTACAAAAACAGGAAACAAAGTAGGTAGTGCTAAATAACATTAAAGTACGGAAGTGGATACCTGCCCTCTTGTTACCATTTTCATTTCCAGCATCACTTCTCTTTCTTTCCCCAAGAAATCTAAAAATTTTGTAGTACACTGAGAGGCACTAACTCAATAAGTATAGAGTCTAAGGCATTTCAGTGCTCTTTAAATGGAAGGGAACTTACTAACAGTGAATATATTAAGCAGAAAACATTACTAGATTCTGCAAAATATTCCTCATGAGATGGACTGAGGTACTTTTGTGGGACTGTATGTTACAATCAACAGCAAGCTGACTGACCAGTCAGCCAACAGGCTTGGTCTGAGATCAGACAGAAGGCATGATAAGTCCCAGAGCCATCACTAAGTAGATGGATAGATATCTAGTTTTAAATGTTGTTTATTTGATGAAAGAATTAGCTGATCCTTGTTGTACCATGCTTTTTATATTATTTTTAAAACCAAAGGTAAGAAGACACCAGATTTAATTTTTTTTTTAGGAAACCCTTCACACTTGTAGTTTGAATACTTTCAGGAAGAAGATGTGAGTGAAGAAGCGACAACTGCTCGACACAATCGTAGTGAAGAGTTGGAACGTAAAAAGTTCCTTCAGTACCTCCATATGCATGTAACGTCTAGGTCTTCCCGTTCACGAAGAACAGACTCCTCAGGAACCAATACACCCGGTGAGGATCTTAATTATGGTATAGTATATGACGGGATAATTAGCTCTTACCTTGTTAATGTCTGGCTGTTCAATGCCAGTTGCTGGCCCAACCTTGTAGTACTTAACTTGATAAAGTGAACGGTGCACACATTATGTACAGTGCCACTGTTCCCCGCCAAATTATTTTTAATGTAGCTAATCAAGTTTAGAATTGCATAATCTTAAATGGAGTGCTGTGCGAGGGAAGCCCATTTAAATGGGTGGTTATGGGTTATTTTATACATATTAAAAGGAATACTTATATTGTAAAAGCAACTCATGTGAGCTAATATAATTTGGTAGTCGCTGAATTACATCACACTAATTTGACTATATACAGTGGTCCCTCGCTTTTCGTAGTTCCCGGCAATCGTAAATTTCGCCAATCATAGGGTTATTTTCGTATAAACATGGACTCGCTTTTCGTAAGTTGACTCGCGAGTCGTAATTCGTCCTGGACACGTACCCACGGCGTGAGCCGTGGCGGCAGCCAGTCTGGCATTGTTTACCAGTGAGCGAAGTTCCCCTCACGTGCTCCAGCGAAATGTCATAATATTCCATTTATTTTAGTGCTTGCAAGTACTAAATAAGCTACCATGGCTCCAAAGAAAGCTCCTAGTGCCAAGCCTGTGGTAAAGAAGGTGAGAAATACGATTGAATTTAAGAAAACCATCATTGAACAATATGAAAGTGGTACAAGTGTGGCCAAACTGTCCAGGATGTATAAGAAATCCTACACAACCTTATGTTCCATAGTGGCCAACAAAAATGAAATCAAGGATGCTGTTGTTGCAAAGGGGGTAACTATGCTGACAAAAATGAGATCACCAGTACTTGAAGAGGTTGAGAAGTTATTATTGGTGTGGATAAATGAGAAACAATTAGCAGGAGATACTCTTATGACTTCGATTATTTGTGAAAAGGCTAGGCAGTTGCATGAAGATTTGGTAAAGAAATTGCCTGCAAATAGTGGTGATGTGAGTGAATTTAAGGCCAGCAAAGGCTGGTTTGAGAGATTTAAGAACCGTACTGGCATACACAGTGTGGTAAGGCATGGTGAGGCTGCCAGTTCGGACCACAAGGTGGCTGAAAAATATGTGCATGAATTCCAGGAGTACATAGAGGCTGAAGGACTGAAACCTGAACAAGTGTTCAATTGTGACGAAACAGGCCTCTTTTGGAAGAAAATGCCAAAGAGGACCTTCATTACACAAGAGGAAAAGGCAATGCCAGGACACAAGCCTATGAAAGACAGGCTGACACTAATGTTCTGTGCTAATGCTAGTGGGGATTTCAAAGTGAAGCCATTACTAGTGTACCATTCTGAAAATCCCAGAGTGTTCAGGAAAAACAATGTTATGAAGAGTAAATTGTGTGTGTTTTGGAAATCTAATAGTAAGGCATGGGTCACGAGGGAAATTTTCGTCGAGTGGTTCAATGAAGTGTTTGGCCCTAGTGTGAAGGAGTATCTCCTGGAAAAGAAATTGGATCTCAAGTGCCTGCTAGTAATGGACAATGCACCTGCTCATCCTCCAAACTTGGACGACCTAATTTTCGAGGAGTTTGGGTTCATCACAGTAAAGTTCTTGCCCCCGAATACCAGTCCTCTCCTCCAGCCCATGGACCAGCAGGTCATTGCAAACTTTAAAAAACTCTACACAAAAGCAGTGTTTCACAGGTGCTTGACTGTGACCACAGACACTCACTTGACCCTAAGGGAATTTTGGAGAGAACACTTCAGCATCCTCCATTGCATAACCCTTATAGGTATGGCTTGGGAGGGAGTGACTACCAGGACTTTGAACTCTGCCTGGAGAAAATTGTGGCCAGATTGTGTCGACAAGGGGGATTTTGAAGGGTTTGGGACTGACCCTGATGAGCCTATGTCTGTTGTAAAATCAATTGTGGCACTGGGGAGTTCCATGGTGGTTGGATGTGAGTTTGGAGGATGTGGAAGAATTGGTGGAAGACCACAACGAAGAGCTCACACTGAGGAGCTGCAAGAGCTTCAGCAGGAAGAGCAACATATCACAGCTCAGAATCTTGCTGCAGAGGAGGAGGAAGAGAGATGGAAGAAGGTGCCTTCTTCAGAAATTAAAGAGATTTTTACTATGTGGGGTAAGATGGAAAGCTTTATGGAGAAACATCACCCTAACAAGGTTGTTGCAAGCCATATTGGCAACATGTACAGTGACAAAGTCTTGGGCCATTTTAGGGAAGTGTTAAAGAGACGCCAGAAACAGAGCTCTCTCCACAGTTATTTTGTGAGACAGGACTCCATTGACTCTCAAGGTGGTCCTAGTGGCATTAAGAAACAGAGAAGACAAGCAACCCCAGAAAAGCAATTGGTACCTGAGGTGTTGCTGGAAGGGGATTCCCCTTCCAAACTATAAACAATCCACTCTCTCCTCCTCCTCCAGTCTCCCATACACTAAGAAGAATCTCCAATAAAGGTAAGTGTTATGCTGTTAATGTTTCATTCATCATTTCCCATTGTATTGTTTATGTACTACATGTATATTTCATGTAAAAAGTTTTTTGTTTTAATACTTCTGAGTGTCAGGAACGGATTAATTGTATTTACATTATTTCTTATGGGGAAAATTGATTCGTAAATCATAAATTTAGTTTATAGTAACGGCTCCAGGAACGGATTAATTACGAAAAATGAGGGACCACTGTACTAAGATTCTTATTTGTAATACTTATGGAAAATATTGTTTCTTTCAGACCACCCATTATCCCCGCGAGCTCCTGATCCAGCAAGTGACACAATCTCTCCTATGGCCACACCCCCCACCACACCTCTAGCTCCTTCAGAGGACTCTAATCAATCATCGTATCTCACAAACATTTCTAGTATATCTAATTCCTGCAGTAATGCTATCTCGGTTGTACCTAGTTCTAACTTTGCCACACTCTCCTCACAGCCTGGGCTGGTTAATAGTTCATCACAACTCTCGCTCTTTCCTGCCACATCCCACACATTATCCAATCAGCTCTTTATTCAAAATTCTCAGCTTGGAAGTTCTATGTGCAACCAAGTTCCAAGTTCAGCTTCATTATCCACTCAATCCTCTCTCTGTACATCTGCTTCTGCCTCAACACTCTCGTCACTTCTTCCTGGGAGTCGGCGTAATCGTACTCTCAGCAGCAGCAGCAACAGTAACAGAACTCGTGGTTTTCTTGGGACCGAGGAAAGTTTAGCAGAGAAGTTGGAGGTAAGTTTGGTTTGTGATCCATTATCAAGTGACTCATCCCATGGAGAAATCAGGTGTAATAGTAAATTATATTTTTTTAATATGTTGGCCATTAGGATATTCATAATCATACCTTGACTTACGAGTGCTCAACTTACAAGTTTTCTAAGTTACGGGCCTTCGCTCGGTCAGTAATTTGCTTTGAGTTACAAGCGAGCTTCAAATATGCCTCCACTCACAGGAGATACTAAGGAAATATCAAAAACCTCAATAATAACCAGTGTGTAACAGCCTTTGAATTTTGATACCACTGGTAGTGTCATCCTGCCAGAATGTTCTATAACGTATGCCCTAGGTAAAGAGAAACAATTCTGGAATGTGTAATACGTGTTCGGCAGGCCGGCTGGTTGGGTGGCTAGCTGGCTGGCTGATTTGCTTTGGTTGTCTCTATCTCTGTCTCTGTCTCACAGGTACACATAAATACAGTTATACATAGTGTAAATTACCTAGGATATCCCAAAAAATTCAGACAAAGTGCTATACTATGCTTGTAGATATAAGGCACAATAAGCATGACTGGCAAGTAATACACATTTTCATTTGTTCAGAAATCAGAGGTGACGACTCTGCATCGTGTGTAATACCGGTTGGGTCATGAGCAGCTCTCTCTCTGAGACAGAGAGACAAGTAGAGAGACAGGAAGACAGATAAGCAGAGACAGAGATAAACATAGACAGAGCTAGACAGGCAGACAAATAGACAGAAACAGACAGACACAGACAGACATGTTTATGTGTAACAGTGAAAAATAAAGCCAAGGAAGTGCACAATCATCAACTGTCACTCCACTGCTGCACTGTCAGCAGTGGAGTGACACTCATCTTACACCGTGCTTCAAGGAGTTTCATATATACTCCAGCATTTCTAAAACATTGCTGGAACCTGGCAAAAAAGGCAAAAATCATTTATTTATAAATACATTTTTCTTATTTAAAAGCCTGTAACAAAAAAATTTGGATGGATTTTTGGGAGCTGGAATGGATTAATGGCATTTAAATTAATTTCAGTGAGGAAAATTGATTTGATATACTAGCAAATTGAGTTATGAGCTCAGTCATGGAACGAATTAAACTCGCAAGTCAAGGTACGACTGTATCTTACTTTGTCTTTCTTCCTAATTAGTTTGCACTACTAACTATTTCATATCATATTTGAAGTTTTTTTGAAGCTTAACCACCTATTTTTTAAGGGTAAATACAATATAGCATATTGTAATTTTGGTCTAAAATGTTAAATTTTCTTATCATGGTAACACACACACATCTTGGTCCATCACAGTCATCATTACTGAACATTGATTCCCTCCATCATCATTCATTCAATAGCTGCCTTGTCAGAAGTGCTGAAACATCACAACACAGGTGCCCTTCCAAACTGCAAATATAATGTGGATTAAATGGATTAAATAGTGACAAGATGAGTACATTCATAGTTGTGGTTGGAGCTATTAATTAGTTAAGTAATAACAAGGAGGGACTTTGTGTACTTGATCATTATTGATTCTTTACTGATGATGCACACTACATGACTTACACTCATTTCTCACCATCATTTACCCACAGGGTATTGGAAACCAGGAATCACTGAAGCTGCTTGTTAGTAGTTAACAAACCCAGCTAGATGAGTACCCTGCCTGACTCCTTGCTTGTCTTTCCTCTTTTTTTTTTTTTTCTCTTGGACACAAATGCTTCTTACCTTTTTTAATTTTTACATTATTAAAAGTGCTTACTACTTGAGTATTATTTTTGTTATGGTAATTACAGTATAACACTAACATTTTCTGCTGTATAAGACTGGCTTTGAGTCTATCTTTTTCCGAGGGCCCAGTAGTTATTCTCCACATTTTGTTAGTGTAACATAAATTTTTAGAACGAAGCCTAAAAAAATTACAAAAGTCAAGTATTGTGGTGGTTACTGTTGCTAAGGGGTTAGGATGTCTTTTTGATACCTTTGACATACCTTTAAAGGGCTTTGATAGTTTTCCTATGTCTGCTGTCTGGCCCTGGCCTAGTTTGCCTTATCAACCTGGCAGACAGCATCTGCTGGCCCACATACCTTCACAGACTGGTGGATCCCTTTGACATCCTCTGCACTTGTTCTTGCATGTTTGTGATAAAATGTTAAATTCACATATAGACAGCATTGGAATTGTGGACCATAGTCCACAATTAGTCACAGCTGGCCACTATGACAAGTGGCCATGAGGAAGGTCTATTTGTGGGCTAGGATATCATGGCACTCTGGGAGAGGAAGAGAGAGAGAGAATATAGTCAGGTGAGATCCACTATAATGGACTAAGAATTTGTAGACCATGAACCAAGCAGAGTGGATCTAGAGGTACAAGCAGAAAGTGCTTCACTGTACGTGGCTGGTGGGGACACCACCCATCAGAAGGGCTGTTGACTACCCAGTGATGGTGATGGGTTGCAAATTATTTCACTGTCCACACCCCTGAAATTAATATGGGTCTCGTTGTCTACACTTAAAAAAAATAATTTCTTAAATGGTAAAGAAACTTTTTCTGAAGTTAATGACATCAAATGTAGGAAATATGATGGGAAACTTACATAAGTACACAGATGCAAAGTTGATGGTCTGGGTGTAGTATATGCATTGGCAATTTTACCAACTTTGAGTCTTATTTTAAGCCAATTCCATTGCCCCATTTGACCAAATTCTTAGCTATTTCACTAGCATGCTTCCTATCTATTGAGCACAAACAACTGCTCATTCAACTATTCTCACTACCCTGTAAAGTGCATAGAAGTCAGTAATTTGGCTAATTTTACACAAATTTAGAATAGTCCAAAATGAACCATGTAAACATTCCTGGCACTAAAACATTTCCTCTGTTCATTTATTATGTACCCAGGCCTCTTTTATATTACACTTTCCTTCCATTTTGAATTCTTAATCACACAAAAATAGAAGATTTTCTCTTTTCTTTGGATAATATAAACAGGAATGATTGGTCGTGGTTTATGGTGTCCCATTAATTGAATCATGCCTATTAAAAACCCATAAAACAGACTAGGGGAGGTGTAAGAGGGGCCTTATCCATCCTCAGGAATATCAGCAAAAATCAAATATTTCTGCTACTTTGAGCTCAATTTCAAGCTACTTCCAGTCCTGAAACCAATCAAATTCATCTCTATTTCAGTAGTACGTCTTCCATTCTATCAAATAATACCAAGGAACAATAAAAAACACAAAAAACATCCAAGAAAACATCTTAATCGCATTTTTAAACGTCTACACACGATTGTGGTCTTATTTTCCCCGTTATGCACCGTGTAGGGCATTTTTTTTTTTTTTTTTTTTTTTTTTTTTTTTTTTTTTTTTTTTTTTTTTTTTTTTTTTTTACTGTGCACACTCGCCACACACACATTCTTCTCTAGTTAAAATTTACCACTCACAGTGTATCTGAGTGAGCTGAGCTCATGATGTAGGACTACATGAGGGACCCTGACCCCAATGACATATGTAGTTCTATGTGATGGCCACCGAAAGGATTAAGCATTAATACCACTTTGAGTTGAAAAAATAACTGTTTTTGGTACTAAACAAAGAAGAGCCCACTAGACCTATACTAAGTATCTTTATATAAAAAATGACTGCACTTCATAGTTACAGCCAGGGAAAAATATAATACATATAACAATTTATGGGCTTGGGGTAATGTAATTAGTAGATTATAAGAACATGGTCCCTGGGGTAATATAATTAATAAATTTCAAGAGCATGGCTCCTGGGGTAATATAATTAATAGATTATAAGAACTAAGGGAGGAGGAAGTTCGGGTGAGATATAAGCGACTATTGGCAGAAAGGTGGGCTAGTGCAAAGATGAGTAGTGGGGGGGTTGAAGAGGGTTGGAATAGTTTTAAAAATGCAGTATTAGAATGTGGGGCAGAAGTTTGTGGTTATAGGAGGGTGGGTGCAGGAGGAAAGAGGAGTGATTGGTGGAATGATGAAGTAAAGGGTGTGATAAAAGAGAAAAAGGTAGCTTATGAGAGGCTTTTACAAAGCAGAAGTGTTATAAAAAGAGCAGAGTATATGGAGAGTAAAAGAAAGGTGAAGAGAGTGGTGAGAGAGTGCAAAAGGAGAGCAGATGAAAGAGTGGGAGAGGCACTGTCAAGAAATTTTTATGAAAATAAGACAAAATTTTGGAGTGAGTTAAACAAGTTAAGAAAGCCTAGGGAAAGTATGGATTTGTCAGTTAAAAACAGAGTAGGGGAGTTAGATGAGGAGAGGGAGGTATTAGGTAGATGGCGAGAATATTTTGAGGAGCTTTTAAATGTTGAGGAAGAAAGGGAGGCGGTAATTTCATGCACTGGCCAGAGAGGTATACCATCTTTTAGGAGTGAAGAAGAGCAGAATGTAAGTGTGGTGGAGGTACGTGAGGCATTACGTAGAATGAAAGGGGGTAAAGCAGCTGGAACTGATGGGATCATGACAGAAATGTTAAAAGCAGGGGGGGATATAGTGTTGGAGTGGTTGGTACTTTTGTTTAATAAATGTATGAAAGAGGGGAAGGTACCTAGGGATTGGCGGAGAGCATGTATAGTCCCTTTATATAAAGGGAAAGGGGACAAAAGAGATTGTAAAAATTATAGAGGAATAAGTTTACTGAGTATACCAGGAAAAGTATACGGTAGGGTTATAATTGAAAGAATTAGAGGTAAGACAGAATGTAGGATTGTGGATGAGCAGGGAGGCTTCAGAGTGGGTAGGGGATATGTAGATCAAGTGTTTACATTGAAGCATATATGTGAACAGTATTTAGATAAAGGTAGGGAAGTTTTTATTGCATTTATGGATTTAGAAAAGGCATATGATAGAGTGGATAGAGGAGCAATGTGGCAGATGTTGCAAGTATATGGAATAGGTGGTAAGTTACTAAATGCTGTTAAGAGTTTTTATGAGGATAGTGAGGCTCAGGTTAGGGAGTGTAGAAGAGAGGGAGAATACTTCCCGGTAAAAGTAGGTCTTAGACAGGGATGTGTAATGTCACCATGGTTGTTTAATATATTTATAGATGGGGTTGTAAAAGAAGTAAATGCTAGGGTGTTCGGGAGAGGGGTGGGATTAAATTATGGGGAATCAAATTCAAAATGGGAATTGACACAGTTACTTTTTGCTGATGATACTGTGCTTATGGGAGATTCTAAAGAAAAATTGCAAATGTTAGTGGATGAGTTTGGGAATGTGTGTAAAGGTAGAAAGTTGAAAGTGAACATAGAAAAGAGTAAGGTGATGAGGGTATCAAATGATTTAGATAAAGAAATATTGGATATCAAATTGGGGAGGAGGAGTATGGAAGAAGTGAATGTTTTCAGATACTTGAGAGTTGACGTGTCGGCGGATGGATTTATGAAGGAAGAGGTTAATCATAGAATTGATGAGGGAAAAAAGGTGAGTGGTGCGTTGAGGTATATGTGGAGTCAAAAAACTTTATATATGGAGGCAAAGAAGGGAATGTATGAAAGTATAGTAGCACCAACACTCTTATATGGATGTGAAGCTTGGGTGGTAAATGCAGCAGCAAGGAGACGGTTGGAGGCAGTGGAGATGTCCTGTCTAAGGGCAATGTGTGGTGTAAATATTATGCAGAAAATTCGGTGTGTGGAAATTAGGAGAAGGTGTGGAGTTAATAAAAGCATTAGTCAGAGGGCAGAAGAGGGGTTGTTGAGGTAGTTTGGTCATATAGAGAGAAAGGATCAAAGTAGAATGACATGGAAAGCATATAAATCTATAGGGGAAGGAAGGAGGGGTACGGGTCGTCCTCGAAAGGGTTGGAGAGAGGGGGTAAAGGAGGTTTTGTGGGTGAGGGGCTTGGACTTCCAGCAAGCGTGCATGAGCGTGTTAGATGAGAGTGAATGGAGACGAATGATACTTGGGACCTGACGATCTGTTGGAGTGTGAGCAGGGTAATATTTAGTGAAGGGATTCAGGGAAACCGGTTATTTTCATATAGTCGGACTTGAGTCCTGGAAATGGGAAGTACAATGCCTGCACTTTAAAGGAGGGATAATGGCAGTTTGGAGGGATATGTTGTGTATCTTTATATGTATATACTTCTAAACTGTTGTATTCTGAGCACCTCTGCAAAAACAGTGATAATGTGTGAGTGTGGTGAAAGTGTTGAATGATGATGAAAGTATTTTCTTTTTGGGGATTTTCTTTCTTTTTTGGGTCACCCTGCCTCGGTGGGAGATGGCCGACTTGTTGAAAAAAAAAAAAAGAACATGGACTCTGGGGGTAATCATATAGAAACATGGTAGTCAAGAGATGTAATAGTATTACTATCACAACTTTAAGGAAACTGTTAGGCTGGATAACAAGAATTTTCAAAATACTTTGATGCCTAGTCAGTAATCATGCTGTACTTTTTAAAGCACATGTACTCTGTAAATTAGAATATGTAACTAGATTAATGCTGTAAACTAGTGGTTCCTTTTAATGCAAGCAAAATTAAATATGGGAGCCTTTTACATATCTTGAATGAATGGAAATATATTTCAGTAAGAGGCTAGCAGATGTTTAGTGGTAGTGTATATAACACACACATTTTTACACTAAGAGAGAGACACTAGAAACTAGTACAGTAAATTGCTCATTAAATGAACTATTGAGAGGTAGTAAGTGGCCAATTATGGTATTTGTGGTGGATAGCAATAGATTGTTTTCCTGTGATTCTCAGTTTTGTAGGACTTTGTCCATTGGTTACGAATCAGTTGATCCAGCAGATTTTGTCCTGTATTTCCAAAGTCCATTATATTGAAAGTTTACTGTGATATCACTTACAGAAAAGTTTATTCAGATATTTCTGTATATTCATTGGCTAAGTGGTGAGTGCACTGCATAAAATATCAGAAAAACTAACATCAGATCTCACTTCTTCCTAGTTGATTGTTTTTGTTGTGTATTGCCTCTGCTCTACCATGGTTTCCTCATGAACTCTCTCATCCTTCCACTCCAACATCTTAATGCTCACCTATACACATTTACATTTCTCTAATTTATGTGTAGGCAAATTCTACCTGATTGACATGTCTTATAAATAAATAAATAATTTATTTCTTTGCAAAGGTTACTGTGTGTGTTTACGTATCATAATATGATTGGAGCAAAGAAAGCCACTATCATGCCGAGGCATTTCGGGCAGACTTAACCTAATACTTATTGACTACTTAAGTTTAGACAGATGAAAAGTAGTAGATTACAAATAGTCAATATTTCACTCTGTTATTAGTATGAGGTAGTACAATTTATGATACAATCATAAATTTTTAAGTTCGTAATTAAGTTATTTTACAGTGGTAAAATACAAATATTCTATATTTCACTCTATTATTAATGTGTAAGGTATTACAATTTATGATACAATCAATTTGTGATCAAATCAGTCATACATTTTTAGTTTGTAATTAAGTTCATTTACCCTGTAACAAATGTTGGTACAACAGAAAAATGTAATTAACATAAAGGTGGAATCATTGGACATACTGAGTTGTGATCTTTGAATTAATTTTAATGAAATACTGATCATTTTCAGGGTTTCCTTCCATACGAACAGCGTGTCTTCCCATTAAATGATACAGAATATATGATTATGACAAAGGAGACAGATGACTGTGATATTGGCCCCCTAAGCCCACCCAGGGATTCCTCCATTCTTGAAACCAACAATATTGATGAGGTTTGTTAGTTTTTTCTTTCCTCACATCTTGCCTATATTAACAGTTTTTCTTTTTTGCCAGTTATTGTGTATATTTACAAATGACATACACACTGTATCTTAAAGATATTCCCCCACTACACAGACATGCAGCACCAGTTTGGAACCCACACCTGGTCAAGCATGTCAAGAAATTAGAGAAAGTGCAAAGGTTTGCAACAGTACTAGTTCCAGAGCTAAGGGGAATGTCCTATGAAGAAAGGTTAAGGGAAATTGGGCTGACGACACTGAAGGACAATAGGGTTAGGGAAGACATGATAATAACATACAAAATACTGTGAGGAGTTGATAAGGTGGACAGACAGGATGTTACAGAGATGCAACACAGAAACTAGGTGTCACGATTGGAAATTGAAGACTCAGACGAGTCAAAAGAATGTTAGGAAGTATTTCTTTAGTCATAGAGTTGTTAGGAAGTGGAATAGTCTGGCAAGTGACATAGTGGAGGCAGGAACCATACATAGTTTTAAGATGAGGTTTGATAAAGCTCATGGAGCACAGAGAGAGGGAGAGAGGACCTAGTAGCAATCAATGAAGAGGCAGAGCCAGGAGCTATGACTCAACCCCTGCAACCACAGATAGGTGAGCCACACATGCGCACGTACACACACATGCATGCACTCAGATGAATCAAAGGGATTTTAGGAAGTATTTCTTCAGTCATAGAGTTGTCAGGCCGTGGAATAGCCTAGAAAGTGATGTAGTGGAGGCGGGAACCATACATAGTTTTAAGGCGAGGTATGATAAAGCTCATGGGGCAGGGAGAGAGAGGACCTAGTAGCAATCAGCGAAGAAGCGGGGGCCAGGAGCTATGACTCAACCCCTGCAACCACAAATAGGTGAGTACACACAAGAGAGGGGGGGACACGGACGGATGAGACATCACATATAGTTTATATCTTAACCCTTTCCTCCTCCAGATCCCTGATCTGAAAATTGCTCTCAATGGCCAAGAATACCCCCCCCCTCCCCCAATTTGTGAAATGATGGAGAATCTTTTTCCGAAGGTAATGAAACCGAAAGTACGAAATTTGATGGAAAACTTATGGAATTACACTCTTGCAAAGTTAGCAGTCTCGACAATATTTACACATCAGCAATTTTGCCCAATTTGAGTGCTATTTTTAGCCAATTCCATTGTTTCAGTCAACCAAACTCCTACGTATTTTGCTAGTATTGCTTCTATCTATTAACCGAGTACAAGAAACTGCCCATTTGCCTATTTTAGCTACCAAATAAAGTGATTGGAAATAAGTAATTTGGCCATTTTCCCACAAAATTAAAAAACTGCCAGTTTAAAAATAGGATCCAGAAAAAATAATGTTGACATTCCTGAAACTAAAAAACATTTCCTCTGTTCATTGGTTACATTCCCAGGCCTCTTCTGTGTTATGCTTCCTTTCCATTTTGAATTTTTATTCACACAATAAATAGAAGATTTACTGCTATTGAGATCACTGCATTATTGTAATAATTGTATAAATAATGTCAGTGCTATCCTGAACATGTATTAGACCAGCCAGTTAGATGCGTATTGGACAAGTGACGTAATTTGTGTACTCTGGAATATTGGATAAAATAGAACATTTCCACTACTTTGAGCTTAATTTCAAGCTGTTTTCAGTCCTGAAACCAATCAAGATCACCTCTATTTCTGTAATATATCTTCCATTCTATCAGACGAGACCAAAAAACGGAGAATACAACCATAAAAATCACGTGAAAGCACATTGCAAAGTCGCTCTTTTAAACCAAAAACATGGTCGCATTTTTTTCTTATTATGCAATGCATGCTGCAGGATTTTTTATGTGATGCATACTTGCTGCATAAACATTCATTCTCTGCATTCTCTCACATCTAGGCCCAAATTTACTGCTCACAGCTTATCTGAATGAGCTGAGCTCATGGCATAGTACTACAGCACTGACAGTGATCTCAAACCCATAGTACTATGGCATGGGCAATGAAAAGGTTAAGGGTGAATTTCAAAATAATGTTTGATTTCCATTGTCCCTGTGAAATGTTTAAATTATGTGTAGTAACTGTGAGAGCAGATTCTATGAATTTTTGTTTGTAGTTGCAGTGTGATTTGTGCTTGATGGTGGCAGTTTCCCAATGAATACATCAATATACAAACATTAATACATTCTTGCCATGTTTCTTAATTGTCAGTGTTATACAGCCTCTCCTCACTTAGCAACATACTCGTTTACCGACAACTCGGACTTACAACGGGCTCTCTGACCAGTATGCATACCTAAATAATGTATATTAGAGCTGATTTCCTCTACTCTGTTTATTACAATATGCAGTACACTACTGTATAAACATTTACATATATACTAAAGATGTTATAGATGGTGCAAAGGTGATGTTAAAACAATATCAAAGATGGTTGAAACAAACCCACTACCTTTATAGTATGCTCCTTGCTTAGTGACGAATTTGTTTACTGACGTGGTCTTAGGAACGGAACTCCGTTGTTGAGTGAGGGGAGGCTGTACTTAATATTTATGTAATGATTACTTCTTGCAGAGTGGTCGTAGTTCCCCTATGAGTGAAGTAACAGATTCAGCACCAGAGGATGATGGGAGATATGATGATACAACAGCTACACCTAAGTGGACCATCTCCGGGCTTAAGGATGCTACTGGCCAGTGTGTATTACAAATACACCGTAACTGACGGTGGCAAACCTCGGATAAATCGGACTCTAGAAATTAAATTATAAAATGTACAAAATTTAATGAGCCAAATTTGGTTAAAGAGCCTGTAACCAAAGATTCAGAAGTGGGCTTCATAGATGCTGTATTGGATATTTGATTAAACCAGATTTTTAAGTAAAGAAGTGTTTTAACTTCAAGCCTCGGGTCAAAATCCTTGAGAAGAAAACTGGGCTTTAATATTCAATATGGCTATAGTGAGAACTTAACAAGCTTGTAACAGCTTTTATTTTTGGTATCATTTTATTAAATTATACTGGTTTAATTGTGGCCTTTATTAGGCTCAGTAAAATATAGTTAGGCATGCAGTGTGAACCAAAATTATCAAAAGGTCAATTAATCTTATAACGGGTGTCAAGGGCTTCGGATGGAGCCGAGAAGACAAATTCCTCTCGTTTTTTGAGGGGCAGTTATCATTCTGTTTTCAATGAAAGCTTTGTTATTTAGTTTCTTAGTAACAAGGATTTATACCAAAAACAAAAAATATCTTGGTAACAATGACTAAGTCATGTTTATAATATGTGGTACAGATATTTTCCAGTCTATTTAATTATGATAGCATATCAGTGCTCTTGTGTGAGTGTAGGCAGAGAGATTGACGTGCAACATGTAGGAGTGTAATGATGCTTGGACAAAGTCAAAATTTTTTTTAAACATGGATTACACGATTGAAAGCCTCGAACAAGTAGATGACCATTTTATTGATGAGTGTTATAGCATGTAGTAGAAGAGAATAGTCTATTGCCTTTATACTGGTAGGAATAAGTTAGGTAGTTTAGGTTATCCAGGTGTAACTGATGTGAATGATGTGAGCTTTGAAAATTCTGGGAAAGTTTAGAGAGAACCAATAGGAGTGGGTAGCTTTCAAACTTTTATTGGAAAACATTATATTTAAGAAATTTGGAATAGGAGAGCAGTAACACAGGAGTTATTAAAATACACATCAATTTGGTATAATGTAGAATGTATAAATTTTAGCTGTGAACAGTTTTATCTTACAAAGGTTAAGTGTACATTAGGTGACAAGAATCAAGCATGTGCAAGTGCAGTGGTGATTGTTAAATACATTCAAGATTTTATTTACATTATAGTTGATATTTAATACGATGCCAAAGTGTTCAAAGTGATTTCAAAATCTTTAATTTACTACTAAATTTCCTGTACAGCCCACTACCATATACAGAAATCATTTAGATTTATTAAAATTTTATATATACATATATTCTTAAAGGAGGAAGCATATAATTTGTCATGGCTACCTAACTGGGGTATGTTTTTGTTGCAAGAACTTGCTGGGAATAGTGTTTACAGTATAGTAGCAGCAGTAACAGTCAGGTGCTTCTAATTATATGGGTTGGCTTGAACTTGTTTGATAACTACCAGTGTTAACACTATGATATAGTATTTTCTACACCAAAAGCAGTTTTATTCAATGCACTGTGGGTCATTTGTTATCACGGCCCTGTGCTTTTATGGACCCAATGCTTAAGTCATTGCTGCAGTTTGTTACTGAAGTTGGAATACAGGGAACTGAACTTCTAAGCAAATCATTTGCTTAGCTGACCATTCTAATGTATTTCTTGATATTTAGTATTTTATGGAAAAGAAGTGAGTATGCATCCTTGATCTGCAGCCATTACTCATTAGGTATTGCAACAACTAATAGGACTTGAGAAAGAGAGGACTACCCGTTTGTAGAAGTACATGGCCTCGAGTAAAACTCCTGCGGTCCTCTAACTTGCTGTGCTTCTCACCTAAAATGGTTACACAGCTAAATATACGCTTATGTAATTGTGTCATGGACTCTCCTAATAGACCATTTTACTTATTCATTTCCACAAAGGAAGTGACGAGTGTTCAACTTTATTCATTAGTGTTTCCCTTCAATTGCTTTCCTTGATGTATATGAACTCTGTACCAGTTTTTCTCTTTTAGTCTAGAGGACTAATAAAAGTTTTCTTATTGTTTGCTCTGTTCAAAAAAAAATGTTGCTCCCTTGGGGGCCTTGTAATAAAGTATTTGTAAAATATCGATAGTGATTGACATATTTGTACCTTGTTACCATTGCCCATCTGAGCTGAAATAAACGTATATTTGGTTTCACAAATTACTACAAAGAAATTCCTTCATTAAAACAAATAGTTTTTTATTTGTTTATAATTCAAGTCCTTATGATAGGATGGGTACAATGGCATATTTGTAAATAATGTATAGAATCCAATTTGAACACAAGTATTTATATTGTTCAATGTTTCATTGAATTTAATACTTGTTGCCTGATTGAAAAAAGCACTGTCCTAAGTCATTCAAAAGAAAAGAAAAAATACAAACTGATTATTGTGTGTTTTCTTTTTCCACATATTGGAAAGTGACCCTTATGCAAGTGGAAAGTTTCCTGGGGGAATGGGGTGAATAAAGAAATGGCAGGCCATCAATATGGATGTTTTCCTTGACACAGGTGTGAGCCAGAAGAAGCAGTCTACACATTTTCTAAATCAAGTTGTTTGGTAAGCGTGATTTAGAAAAATAAATTGTGCATGTATATTAATCAAGGGTATTTCTGAAGGGCTATCTTCAAGTGGGGGCTCCTTGGTGCAAAGAGGCTCTTGGTCTGAGGAATTAGACCTTTTGGTCTCCTTCCTCAGACCGAACCTAATTACCCCCCAATCCCCCCCTTCCCTATCCCATCCTCTCTTTCCTCCCCTATTCCCTTCCTATTTTCATCCTTTGGGATTCTTCCTATAGGCACTCTAGTTCCTAGGTAGGGGGAAGGGTACCAGGGTCCATCCCATTCTGTTGAGGTCCTTGGCGGCAGTGTAGTTTGCTGTGGAATTTTGATCACCTGGAAGTGTCCCAATCCCTCTCCGGTCTCCTTGGAGTGGCTTTGGGTGTCTTTCAGGTGATGGGTGTATCTCTGGAGGCTGCCTGTCGGATTCCGGGGGAGGGGGGGAAGGCCAATGGAAGCATGTTTTGTGGTGGGTGTCCGGCCGCCCGCTATTTTGTCCACTGAGGTGGCTCGGCAGATGTGAAGTCGCTATCCCAGATTGCTGGTTTACTGGCATGAAGGGTAGGGTATGGCACGGGTTCCATGCCACATCTGCACTACTTAAATTTGGGTCCTCTTGGGCGCAGAGGGGATTTACGGCCCTTTTTTGCCTCCTAGGAGCTATTCCTCCACATTCTCTCCCTTTTTTTTCTACAAAACATCAAGAAAGAAGTGACATAACCATGGAGTCCCAAATCCATGAACCTGCTCCCCCAGGCCCCTTACTGATACTGCACCCTGTTTTGATCCTACCTCATTCTTTGACCACTCTTTGGATATTCCTACTGCCCCTGTACCTCTTGCTGGTGCTGTTTTGTCACTCGCTTCAGGTACCGGGATTTCGACTGATTCCTTTTGATTATAATAATCGACTGATTCCTTTGATACGTCTGACCTCCGCTCTTCTTTGACTATGCTTCTGGCTTTTCCCTCTATGGTGTGGCAGTTTTTGGATCGCCTACCCCTACCATGTCGGACCTACTCTGGTCCCACACCTAAATACCCAGGACCATTCCATGATGATACTTCTTCACTTCCTTCTCATTCTTCTCAGAAACGACTGGCACATCATGCACTCCCTTTACATGTTATGCTTCAAAATACACAGTGGACTAAGTTTTTTACTCTACGGCTGACTTCCTCTGCTGCCTATCTTTCCGACCATAGCATTGGCAAGGCGCTCCTACGCCATGTTGGTAGAGATATATCCTTCCATGCTCTCAAGAGTGGTACACACATCATCACTGTCCAGAATACTATCCAGGCTCACGTTCTTTCTCTCCCTACAACTGTTGGTACTATTCCTGTAACTTTTGAAAAACATCATTCCCTCAATTCTTGTAGTGGTACTATCATTCTGCCCCATACCATTGTCCAACAATTTCCAGACATGTGGTGATGACATTCTGGAACAGCTAGAACTCCAAGACCTCCCAATCCTCAAAGTAGACACTTAAGTCCTCCCTACCTGCGGGCAGAGATGATACCCTTGCAAGCTTGCTTAACTGTTGACTGCTGTGAGCTTCCTTCCTCTGTATATATTGTGGGATACCATTTACAAGTACGAAAGGTGATCCCTACACCGCAGCAGTGTAGAAAGTGCTGGCATTCTGGTCATCCAGTAAAATATTGCAGGTCCGTGGCCGAATGCCCAGTCTGTGGTGCTGACAATCATGCCAATACGACTTTTAGTCTACCTCCCTCTTGCCTTAATTGTCACGAGGCTTGCCCATCTTACTCTCGCCGCTGCCAAGTTTACTTAATGAGCATGAAATCCGTTGTCTCAAAGAGGCAGAAGGCCTCCCATATGCTATGGCAGTCTCTCACCTACGTCTCCAAGGAAAACTTCCCTGTACAGTGAAACCTCAAATATCAAACTTTCTTCGGTCCAGAAGTCTGTTCGAGTGCCTTTACCGAATGAATTTATTCCCATCAGGAATAATGTAAATTAGATTAGTCCATTTCAGACCCTTAAAAATACACTTATAAAAGCACTTACAAAAATACACTTACATAATTGGTTGTGTTGGGAGCAGTTCGATTTTTGAGGTTCCACTGTATTTCTTATTCTCGAGTTACTAAACATCCCCCCTCCTCTGGGATCCCAACTTCTGCAGCCTCCTCTGTGGTCACCTGTCTAATTCTTTTGCTGTTCTGGACTCGGAGGTCCCTACCTCGGCACCTCATTCTGTTCTCGTCTCTTCATCTTCTCGCTCGCAAGTTTGTGTGTCTACAAGACTTCATGCACCACCTACTCCCCATTGCTACTCTCCTTCTCTGAAATCTAAAACATTCCCATTGTTAAAATCTCCTTTAACCCCTCCTTCCCATCTGCATCCTGCACATTTTTGCCTCCCAGTCTCTGTATCCGGTTCTTCACCTCTTAACTGGCTCTGTTACAAGTGTGGAGGCTCATCCTCCTCATCGTACAGTACCTTCTTACCCTGTCCCCTCCCAAGCTTCTTCCTCGGTTCCCTCTACCCTTTCGTCCCCCCCTACTTTGGTACAGTCCATCGTTACCCCAATCTTTACTCACCCTCCTCCTTCCATCTCCAATATTGTACCACATACAACGTCCTTGTCCTCTGAAACACTTGAAACTATCTCAGAATATATTGAGGAGACTAGATCATTGATGGACACTGATCCACTTTCTGTTCCTTCTCTTCACTCTTCTCCATCTGCACAACTCTTTTCTTCACAGCATCCCAATCCTTTGCTGCTTAAAAGTTTTCCGCTGCCTCCACATGTGGACTTTTCTAACCCTACTAGTCCGTAGATACCTCTACCTTCAGATTTTTTGTATCTTTCTCTTGGCAAATCATGGCTTATTTCAATGGAATATCTGTGGCCTCAGAGGTAACCGGGGTGAGCTTCAGGTGTTGCTTTCCCAGTTTTCCCGTTTGTGTTTCTTTACTATAACCCAAATTACACTCCGCTGTTTTCCATCCCATCTCGGGCTATGATTTATTATATTCATTGGATCCTTTATTGAAAGTGCACTTCTTATACGCACTGGTATTCCATACCATCAGCTCTTTGTTCATACTTCGCTGCATTACACTGCAGCCTGTATCCACTTGAATAAGTGGTATACAATCTGTTCTTTGTATCTCTCTCCTTTTCGGGCATTATCTATCCCAGATGTTGCCTTTCAGGTTTCTTCCTTCCTGCCACCACTTCTGTTACTTGGCAATTTTAATGCCCACCATTTCCTCTGGGGGAGTCTCACTGTGACTCCTGGGGCATTCAGTTGGAGGCTTTTCTCGCTTCTCTCCCCCTCCATGTTTTAAATATGGGTGCTCCCGCCCATTTTGATCCTCGTACTCATTCTCTCTCTTGCATCGATCTCTGTCTGATCTTTTTCATATGTGCTAGACTTAACCCGGTCTGTCCTCCCGGACTTGCATGACAGCAATCATTTTCCAATCATCCTTACTTCCTCATATTCACCACCACCTCATAGTCCACACTGGCAATTTGACCGAGCAAATTGGGACCTTTACTCGCATGTAACTGCTTTTAGTGAGGGTCCTTCTTCATCCACCATTGATGAGCGTTTACAACTTTTCTCGACCTCAGTTTTACATTCTATATCCCAAACCTCGGACAGGCATTCTCAGAAGCGCATGCCTTGGTGGTCTCTTGCTTGTGCTCAGGTAGTATATTTGAAACATGCTGCGTGGAGCAGGTACCGGTACAATAGAACCACAGAGAGAGAGAGACTCCTTGGTTTTAAAAAAGCAGAAGAGAGTAGTCGCTCGACGTGTCATCCATGACACTAAACACACTTGCTGGTGGGATTATGTTTCTACTGTCACTTCTGCTTCCTCTATGAGTGCAGTCTGGAAAAAAAGTACAGAAACTGAGTGGTACATACTCTCTCAACCCGGCTTCTGTTCTTCGGGTTGCCGGTGTTGATATCGCAAACCCTCTTGCTGTTGCCACCGAAATTGATAATCATCTTGTCTGTATCTCTCAGGGGCTTCATCTATGCCCCTCGTTTCATTCCTCAATCTGCCGGAGAGTTAGAGCCCTTAAACTTTTCTTCTATCAGAGAGGAATCTTATACAGTGGACCCCCGGTATTCGATGGCATCGGTATCCGATAAATCCGATATTCGATGCATTTTTAACAAAAAAATTCGTCTCGGTATCTGATCGAAAACCCGGTATTCGATGCGATTCATACGAGACGTGTCCACGTGTGGCCTGAACTGCCCCGTGTGTGCCATTGTTTACAAGCCAGGCAGTGTGCACGCATCTAAGGATACATTTGGTACATTCCATATTATCACTGTTTTTGGTGCTTGTTTCTGCAAAATAAGTCGCCATGGGCCCCAAGAAAGCTTCTAGTGCCAACCCTGTGGTAAAAAGGGTGAGAATTAGTATGGAAATTAAGAAAGATTTTGAAGGGTTTGGGGCTAACCCTCAGAAGCCTATGCCAGTTGTGGAATCTATTGTGCCTACTTCAAAAATTAAGGAAATGTGTGCACAGTGGGTTGAACTGCAAACCTTTATGGATGAAAATCACCCTAACACAGCTATTGCAAGCTGTGCTGGTGACTATTACAATGACAATGTTGTGGCCCATTTTAGACAAATCTTAAAGGAACGGGAGGTACAGAGCTCTATGGACAGATTTGTTGTGCGACAGAGGTCCAGTGACTCTCAAGCTGGTCCTAGTGGCATTAAAAGAAGAAGGGAAGTAACCCCGGAAAAGGACTTGCTACTTCAAGTCCTAATGGAAGGGGATTCCCCTTCTAAACAGTAACAACTTCGACACTCTCCCCTCCTCCCATCCCATCAATTATCACCAGATCTTCATTAAAGGTAAGTGTCAATTATTCTATTGTTAGTGTTGTTATTGTAATTATTCTATTGCATTAAACTTAATATTTCATGTGGTAAATTTTTTTTTTTTTCATACTTTTGGGTGTCTTGCACGGATTAATTTGATTTCCATTATTTCTTATGGGGAAAATTGATTCACTTTTCGATGAGCTCTCAGGAACGGATTAATATCGAATACCGGGGGTCCACTGTAATGTGTCTTTTACACTTCTGGTACTGGAGGTAACACTCAGCGGGAGCTGGGCCTGATTGCATTCATATGCTACAGCATTTACGTTGGTCAGCCCTTGCAGTCCTCTTATGACTCTCTATCTTATTTAGTCACAAGAAGTTCTTCCCCAGCTGTGGAAATCTGCCATTTACGCAAATCAGGTACTACGGGACATGATGCCTCCCGCTATCGTCCCATTGTTCTTGCCAGTGTAGTTTGCAAGGTGATGAAACGTCTGGTAAGTAGACAGTTGATGTGGTATTTAGAGACACACAACAGTCTCTCCGGCTTTCGTAAGGGCCGTTTTACCATTGACCCCTTACTACGCTTAGATACGTATGTCTGTAATACCTTTGCCAATAACCATTTAGTTATTGCCATCTTTTTTGACCTTGAGAAGGCATATGACACAACTTGGAGGTATAATATTTTGGCAGATTGCAGGTTAAGTGTAATGTGATTATATCACTCAAAGAAGCCTTCATTGTCGTCTGTACTGACGACACCGAGGCCGAGAAACTGCTCACCACTACTGCTGTGTCCACTTTACAAGATCATGGATTCTCTGTTCTGAATTCCCCAGCACTGAGGGCCAGAAGAACTGTTCCTCAAGAGACTCGACAGACTCACCACTACACAGACTACCGAAGAGATCAAGTTGTCCATTGAAGCAAAGAATCCCTGGGCCAAGGTGGAATTTCTTACCAAGATACCCAACGCCTCCTCCATGCTGAAGGTCACCTTCAGTGACGTCAACATGGCAGCCAGAGCCCTCACTGAGGGCCTGGCTATACACTACTTCCATATCAATCCAGCCTTCATTGAAGCAGAAAAATACCAACAAATCCCACAGTGCTGTAACTGTTACTCATACCAGTATATCACCAAAAACTGCCCTGCCAAAGACAAGAAGTACTGCTCCTGTGGCCTTGAGGGTCATGACTTCAAGAATTGCACTACTGCTTCCCCACTGAAATGCTTGAACTGCAAGGATGACCACCATACTCGTGCTGCCAGGTGCCCTATCAGAAGGGACATACTCAAGAAACAACAACAACAAAAGAAGTCTAAACCACAAGCACCCACATATTCTGCTATTGCCAAGATTCAAGCAGACACTACCAAGATACTACAAGTCATGCAAGCTGCTCCTACCACTTTCCTCACAGCACCTGCTGCTGATCCCACCAACATCCTATGTTGCATCATGTATGCTCATGTACAGAATGCAGCTGAGCCTGGCTCCATCAACGAAGTATTCAAACTAAACAACATGCCTGGACTCACATTCCCTGCATCACCACCTTCCAGTGAGATCCTACAAACCACTGCAAATATTGCCAGCATAACTGCTGTTCCACCACTGACACAACCTCCACTCGACATAGAGATGGACCAATCTGAGACCACTGATACGTCGGCAAATCCCACCAATGAGAGTCCACCACCGCCACCGCAACTATCCAAGCCGAGGCCTTGCCTCTGACACTTCAACCGCCAGCCAAGAAAGCTAAAACTCAAGAACCAAGGGCTGCAACTACCCATACTGCTCCACCACAACAAGGAGCCAAGGTCAAGACTGCCAAAACTCAAGAACCAAGGGCTGCAGCTCCCCAGGCCACTACCAATCCCCCACGGCAACAAGAAACCAAGGGCAAGAGTGGTGGACACTGCACAACCAACCAGAAGAAGAACCCAATGCGAACTCCAGAATGTGAGCAAGACATCAACGACATTTTGTCACCCAACTTGGAACGCTTTGCCAACCGTATCTACACCACCCTCAGCAACGCTGGAATCGACTATGAAGCACTGAAGAACAGGCTGATACCTCCAAATCAGAGTGGTGCAGAGGGTACATTCCTCTAGCACTATCATCAAGACAAGTTTCCCCAGCACTTTGCTGTCTGCTAAAGCTGGGGTGTGGCTCCAATGGGACCCTGTTTTCTGCCTCTGCCCAACTGTGACACTGAAGATCCCAAGCGAGAAGACACTCCCCACTGGGGGAGTCAATGCAAGATAGAAGAAGTTACCCTCCAACCGGAGGGCCCAAGAGAGAAGATAGAAGAAGACGAACGACACCCCCGGGGGCCACCGCCGGGTCACCATCTGGAGAAGACCCGGGCCGGAAGTACCGGCAAATCTCTAATGAATGAATCCTTAAGAACTTCTTAATTGAAAGACATTTTCCAGTTCGGGTTAATAATATGCTTTTCTTGGACTTTATCCAAGCTGAAAGTGTTCCCTGGGGGTGTGTTCTGAGCACAACACTTTTTCTCCTGGCTATTAATGATATGTCCACTATTCCATCCAATATTTGGTCATCACTCTATGTTGTTGACTTCGCTATAGCTTGTGCAGGAGCTGACTGTCACCTCATTGCAGTTTCTCTCCTGCATGTGGTCAACTGTGTTTCCAATTGGGTCACCACTCATGGGCTTAAAGTTTCTAGTACTAAAACTCACCAAATTACTTTCACTATATGTTCTGTCATCTCTGATCACCCATTGTACCTATATGGCTCATGTATCCCAGAACGTGATACGGTCAGGTTTCTCGGCCTTCTATTTGACTGTAGGTTATCCAGGAAACCTCACATTACCTTTCTGAGGGCAACTTGTCATAGCTGGCTGAACCTTCTTAAAACTCTTGCTCGTCTTTCATGGGGGGCTGATCGTAGAACTCTTCTTCGACTACATTCAGCCTTAATTTTATCAAAACTCGATTATGGCAACCAGATATATTCAGCGGCCTCTCCTGAAACTCTAATCTTAATCCAATCCATCACCAGGGATTATGTTTATGCCTCAGTGCTTTTTGCTCTTTACCAGTTGAGGGCCTCTATGCAGAGGCTAATATTCCATCCTTGTCCAATCACTGTGATGCTCATTGCCTTCACTGTTATGTTTGCTCTCATGACCTCTGCAATCCTTCCATACATAGGATAGTCACTGATGTTAGTAGACTTTCTTATTTGTTTGCCGCCTGTTTACTCCGTCCCTTTTCTCTATGCCTACATTCACTCATCTTCCCTTCAGTTACCCCCTTTTTATGTTCATGTATCGTTCCTCCCCAGAAGTTCCGATGGTTCGTGTCTGTTCTTTCCCACTGCCATACGCGAAAGCCCAATTGCCTTCCCGCTCTCTTTTTCTTAACCACTTCTGATCTCACTCTCATGCCATCGCAGTGTATACCGATTATTAAGTCTTCCGACGGCGTCAGATATGCAGCAGTGTTTCCGGACAGTGTCATGCAAGGGCATTTATTTTCCCCGGCTAGCATTTTTACTGCTGAATTGTATTCCATTCTCGTAGCACTTATCTGTATTGCATCTATGCGTGCATCACCATTTGTGGTCATTTCAGACTCTCTTAGTGCTTTACATGCTATACAAAAATTTGAGTCGTCTCATCCCCTGGTTCTTTGTATCCAACTTTGGTTGCACTGTATCTCTAGCAAGCACAAAGATATTGTTTTTTGTTGGGTCCCCGGTCATGTTGATGTACAGGCAGACACTGCTGTGTGGTCAGCAGTACATGACCTCCCAGTTTCGTATAGAGGTGTTCCATTCACAGACTATTTTGCTGTAATTGTTACCCACCTTTGCACCTGTTAGGCAATAGTGTTGGTCTGATGTGCTCCATAATAAATTACATTCTATTAAACCGAGTATAGGTTTCTGGCCGTCTTCATATCACTGTCTAGGTTGGGAGACTACTCTCTCCTGTCTTTACATCGGCCACACTTATCTTACGGAGAGGCACCCTGTGAGAATTTTCAGGTTCCAATTTCTGTTAACCTCCCCACTCTATCAATGAGCACGTGGAATTTATCTCCAACATAGTCGCCGCTCTACTGCCCTTACTGAAGATGGATCCTCCTTTAACCCAGACTCTCTCATTGACATCAACTGATTTACTGCATAAACTCTGATGTTGATGCCTCTAGCACTCATCACAGCCCTTTCTACCTCCCCCTCTTGCACCCCATGACTTAATAATAATCCCTCTTGCTACCTGATACCCTTGTAGGTTTAGCATTTTTTTTTTTTTTATAATTCATTGCTCCCTAAGTTGTAGGCCATTCCTGCTCATACATTGTTTAATTTACTCTAGATTTAGAGCATTTTATGTGACTCTTAGCATATAAAGTGCAGTTAACAATGGCTTCTAAAGCAAGTGACAGTGTATAGAGAAAACGTTTAATTCTCAACCATGTACATTATTTTCTTTAGCAGTTTTAAAGTTCCTCTGATAGTAAATGTCACTCCAAGTCGCTGTCACAGCAGTGTACACCATTACTCCACCAGAGAAGGTAAGTAAATTATGTATAGTTAAACCATACCACGGGCGGAGCGTGAAACCCCGGTACGTATTATTATATCAAAAAGAAGCGCTAAGCCACAAGGACTATAGTACAGCGCTGCTGAAACCCCGGTAGAGTCGTAAAACTCCAGACTACTCTGGGTTCAAGCCCTGCCTGTGGTATGGTTTGTTTGCAATATTTAAGAGTTACTTGTAGTTCTGTGAATTTACTATGAAGTATATTACTGTAAGTAGTACTACAGGTTACAATGCTTGTGTTTTTAGTGTCCGGTTATCTTCTGCATCAGCGGACCAAATCCACTACATAAGACAACACGTGTTGGAGGAACTGATGTTAATAGATGCCGTAGATAGTGAGGGGGGAGTCGGAAAAAAATGCACCACTAGGGAATACAAACAGAAATCAAATTCTATGCCTTGGGTATCTGTAGGCATGAATTATCTAGAAAAAAATACATGGGATGTCAAATTTTAATATAAATGAGGTTGTATTCTATGCTTACTGAGGGGATTTTATTATTATTAATTCGCCGGTACTCTCCTGGCCCAGGTCTTTTCCAGATGGTGACCTGGCCTTGGCTCTGTCTTGGGAGTGATTGAGACCTATGTTTGCCATGAGAGGAGGTACAAGCACCTCCTCATCTGGGACTGCCTAGCCCCATTCCCTGCCCTCATGGGGAGAAGCTAGGCCTCTGGTCTGCCATCTTTCCCTCCCCAGGGAGGCTCATGGGAATGGCAGTCTTATGAGCTCTGGCACCTGCCCCTCCCTAGAAGGGCTCATGGGAATAGTGTTCTCTGTATGATTTTGTTACTGGCATCAGTAGTTTTGGTGGGCCACTGGCTGTTTCTCCAGTCCAACAAGGCTCCAAGGTGGTGGACTATTTTCATTTCCTTTCTTGCCACTAAAAAACCACTCAGAGTGGGGTTGTCATAACTAGTTTGTATGTACCTCCTGGTTCCCTTTAGATGGTATGCAGGGCAGCTGGTGTTGTAGCACATTTCTGGGAGGGAGAACAACACACTTCTTCAGCCAGGAGACCAAGACATTTTTGGGATGCTCAGAGTTACATGTCCTATGTTTTTTTCCTGATATTCTATGCTTACGGATACCCCAAACATAGAATTTGCAAAATTTCTGGTAGGTGTGTTCTAGGACTGCACTATAGTCCTCAGTATCCAAGCCAGGGCCACCCTGGCCTGCTTCCAGGAAGATAAGATTTCATTTGGATTTTTAACCCCAGAGGATTAGCCACCCAGGATAACCCGAGACGGAAGAAGACTCCTCCACTACATCTGTAATGTGGGCTATGGTCTTGTGCAATGACAGTTTTATATTTAAAGTTTTAATGGTGTCTGTGGTAGAGTCCGGACTGGCGCTGAGCCTGGGCCAGCACCAGAACTGTGGGATGGGTCTTGATTAGCATTGTGTGTGGGGGAGGGGGGGGTTAACTGACATTTTCATTTCAATGGGTGTATATGCACTAGTTATCTGTTGTGGTATGAGCATTCTGCATTTTTTTGGTTCACTCCACCCATCTCTTCATCACATGTCTTATATATCTTTGGTAGACTGTCCAAGAGTTCATCTTTGTTTAAAATTTCTCGAAGGGTCCAAGTAGCATCACATTTTAATACTCAATTATATTTTTTATTTATATGGTCTACATTTAGGAAATTAAGTAAAAAAATCTCCAATACACCAGAGAAGCAGCAGCAGCTGCCAACTTCAGTCCCAAAAGTCTAGAAAATACGGAGAGCCTGCCCATCAATACATGTTTGTTCCCCATACACTCAGAGGCCTTTGGCTCCTGGGAAAAAGGATGTCATTCTATTCAGTCAATTATAAAACATTTAATTATTAACCCTTTCAGGGTCCAAGAATTTTCAAAAAATAATTTTATGAAATGGTAGAGAATTTTTTCTGAAGGTAATAAAACAAAAAGTACGAAATTATGCTCTCGCGAATTTTGATATGTCAGCAATATTTACCAACTTTGACTCCCATTTTAGGCCAATTACAGTATTCCAGTCAACCAAATTCTTAGGTATTTCACTAGTATTACTTCTATTCTATTGATTGAGCACAAGAAATCACCAAGTCAACTGTTTCAACATCAAAATTGGCCAATTTAATACAAAGTTCAAAATAGGGTCCTGAATAAACAATGCAGGCATTCCTGGCACTAAACTAACATTTCTTCTGTTCATTAGTTACGTTTTCAGGCTTTACAAATGAATTCCATTTTGATTTTTTATTCACAATGAATTTTTATTCATTATTATAATCAAAAAGAAGCGCTAAGCCACAAGGGCTAAATTTTTATTCAAACCAAAAAAAAATAGAAGATTTACTGTTATGCAATACTGTAATAATTGTATAAATAATATCACCACATTTGTGAATGTATATTAGACCCACTAGCTTGTCATGTATTAAACTTGTGAGGTCATTTGTTTAGTCTTGAACATCGGCAAAAATTTAACGTCTGCTACTTTGAGCTCAGTTTCAAGCCATTTCCAATCAAAATCATCTCTATTTCTGTAGTATATCTTCCATTCTACCAAATGAGACCAAGAAATTGCAAATACAACTATAAAAAGCATTTCAAAGTCGCTGTTTTAATCCAAAATTATGGTCTCGGTTTTTCTTCTGTCATTATGCATTGTGCTGCAGGATTTGTTTTAAGTGGTGCACACATATCACATAGATGTATACTCTCATATCTAGACCCAAATTTACTACTCACAGCTTATCAGAGTGAGCCGAGCTCATGGCGTTTATCTACGGTTTGGACCTTGAAAGGGTTAAACGAAGAAAAATTATACAAGATTTTCTTTTAGGCGTAAATATAATTTTTAAAAAATGTTTAATGACAACAAATTCTACTTTTTTAAGTAAAATTCATCATCTTATTTAATTATTAAATAAAAATGTAAGCTTCACAAAGTTTACCATCGACAGAAGTATTGATGGGCAGTACGCGCGAATTAAAAAAAAAATACTAAAACTGAGCTAATCGTATAGAAAAATTTAACTCTTTGGCAATACAATAATGGTATAAGAATCATTCTTGTATTATGTTCCTACAAGGAATTATAGTCATTCATAACACTCATGGTGATGCCAATACCCATAGCGTACCTACTCATGTCCTCAATTTTCATATTTTTTTCCGGGTTTTTTATTTTGTTATATTATTTCTTTCAGGAACTGTCTGGGAACATTTGCTTACGTCAGTGGAATTTCCAAGTCATGTGATTGCCGGGGAATATACTTCATTATAACGCTACTATCAATACTACAGCTTATTTATCTATCACAATTGATATAATAAACAATATAACACAGAAACATGATACATACTCTAGAATGAATGAAATAGGCCATATGACGAGTTGTTGCCTCCAGACCCACCGTTTAAAATAGTTACCACTGTGATCATACCTTCCTCTAGTGTTCTTTGGTCCTGGTATGAGAAAACAATTTTATCTTATCACTGTACGATAAAAACAGCACTACCAACTGCCAGGGGCAGGTGTACTATGAAAATAATAAAGCTTAAGCTCTAGGGCCTCTAATCCTGGTGGGGTGTATTATTATAATAATAATAAAAAAGAAGCGCTAAGCCACAAGGGCTCTGGTGGGGTGTAAATATTATGAAGAGAACTTATAGTGTGGAAATAAGGTGTGGAGTTAATAAAAGTATTATCCAGAGGGATTGTTGAGATAGTTTGGTCATTTATAGAGGATGGAACAAAATAGGATGACTTGGGGGGTGTATAAATCTGTAGTGGAGTGGAGGAGGGTTGTCCTACGAAAGGATAGAGGGAGGGGGTAAAATAGGTTTTGTGTGCAAGGGGCTTGGACATGGTTAGCCGGATTTGAGTCCCGGAGGTGGGAAGTACACTGCCTACACTTTAAAAGAGGGGTTTGGGATGACATCTAAACTGTTGTATCTGAGAACCTCTGCAAAGACAGTGAATGATGGTGAAAGTGTTTTTTTGGTTCACCCTGCCTCAGTAGAAACAGGTCAAGTTGTTTCTGGAAAACTTCCCTTCATTGCTATCTGTCATGGAGAAATTACTTGCAGATACGAATCATACACAAGTTACAGTGTCTATTATTATTTTGTAATGCATCATCTGTTTTCCACCGAGGCAGGGTGACCTGAGAAAGAACAAACACTTTCATCATTCACTCCCTCGCCTACACTACAGTTAAAAAACTGAAACGTATCAACATCCCTTGCTAAACTTTTAGAGTCAAACAGCAATTGGGAAATGTCAAGATGCCCATCACCTCTGTTAATTACAAGCCTGACATTCTCTGCAAAGAATCTTGATACCTTTCTCTCAAAACGCCCTCCTCTTCAAGGGGGGCTCCTTGGCGTGGTGAAGAGGCTCTTGGTCTGAGGAATTAGCCCTGTCGGTCTTCTTCCTCAGACCGAACCTAATTACCCCCCATTCTCCCCTCCCCTATCCCATCCTCCCTTTTTTCCATTCCTCCTCCTCACCCCTCCCTTTTGCCCTTCCTCTTTTTGGCCTTTGGGATTTCTCCCACAGGCGCGCTAGTTCCTAGGTAGGGGAAAGGACACCGGGGTCCATCCCATTCCGTTGAGGTTCTTGGTGGTGGCGTAGTTTGCCGTGGAATCTGGATTGCCTGGGGATGTCCCGATCCCTCTCTGGTATCCCGGAGTAGCTTTGGGTGTCTTTCAGGCGACGGGTGTATCTCTGGAAGCCACCTTTCGGATTCCGGGGGTGGTGGATGAAGGAGGTATGCTTTGTGGCAGATATCCGGCCGCCCTCTCTTTTGTCCACCGAGGTAGCTCGGCAGATGTGAGGTTGCTATCCCGGATTGCTGGTTTACTGGCATGAAGGGTAGGGTATGGCACGGGTTCCATGCTGCATCTGCGCTACTAGCGGTGCTGAGGTCCTCTTGGGCGCGGAGGGAGATTTCCGGCCCTTTCATTCCTCCTGGGAACTATTCCTCCCCGCTCCCCCCTTTTTTTATTCTTTTTTTTTTATTTTCTTTTCTTCTTTTTTTTTCTTAAAAACAAAAAGCAAAGGAGTAACCTAACCATGGAGAACCCAATCCATGAACCCACTACCCCCGGGCCCCTTCTTGATACCGCACCCCATTCTGACCCTGCCTTGTGTTTAGACCACTCTTTGGACACTCCTGATGCCCCTGTACCTCTTGCTGGTGTGGTTTCCTCACCCGCTTCAGGTACCGGGGCTTCGACTGACTCCTTCGATTTGTCTGAACTCCGCTCTCCTTTGACTATGCTTCCGGCTTCTCCCTCTACGGTACGGCAATTTTCGAATCGCCCGCCCATTTCACGCCGGACCAACTCCAGTCCTACTCCTAAACGCCAACGTCAATCTCCTGATGATGCTCCTTCGTTACCTTCCCATTCTACTTGGAAAAGACCGACACGTCAAGCACTCCCTCTCCACTCTCAGTTTCGGAACACACAATGGACTAAATTCTTTACTTTAAGACCGACTTCTGCCTACCTTTCTGACCATAGTATTGGCAAAGCGCTCCTGCGTCATGTTGGTAGAGATATTTCATTTCATGCTCTCAAGAGCGGTATGCGCATCGTCACTGTCCAGAATGCTACCCAAGCTCATGATCTTTCTCTCCTTTCGAATATCGATACTACTCCTATCACTATTGAAAAACATCTTTCTCTCAATTCTTGTAGTGGTACTGTCATTCTGCCCCATACCATAGTCCAACAGAATTTCCAGTCATGTGGCAATGACATTTTTGAACAGCTGGAACTCCAGGATCTCCCAATCCTCAAAGTAGACACTTATGTCCTTCCTGCCCGGGGGCGGAGACGTTACCCTTGCAATGTGGCTCGGTTAACTTTTGACAGCCGAGAACTCCCGTCCTCTGTATATGTCGTGGGACATCGGTTACAAGTTCGAAAGGTGATACCTACACTGCAACAATGTAGAAATTACTGGCGTTTTGGCCACCCAGCGAAATATTGCAGATCTATGGCCGAATGCCCAGTCTGTGGTACCGACAACCATTCTAATACATCTTGCAGTCAACCTCCATCTTGCCTTAATTGTAATGAAGCTCACCCTTCGTACTCCCGCCGTTGCCAGGTCTACTTAAATGAACGTGAAATCCGTTGCCTCAAAGAGGCAGAAGGTCTCCCTTATGCTATGGCAGTTACTCATCTCCGCCTCCAAGGGAGACTACCCCGTGTTTCTTATTCTCGTGTTTCCATCCCCCCACTTCTGGGGTCCCATCTTCTGCAGCCTCCTCTGTTGTTACCCCTCCCATAGCCACTCCGGCATCTAAGCCTTTTGCTGTCCTTGGCTCTGACGTCCCGACTACAACTCAGTCTGTTCTCACATCTTCTCGTCCTTCCTCACAAGCCCCAGTATCGACAAGACCTCGTACGACACCTAATACCAATCGCCCCTCTACTTCTCAGAAGTCCAAAAAATCCACATTGCTCAAATCTTCTTTGCCCCTTCCTTCCCTTATTCCACCTCCACACTTTACCTTTCCAGTCTCTGTACTTAGTTCTTCCCCTCTCTCTGGCTCTATTACAAGTGTGGAGATTCATCCTCCTCCTCGTACTATGCCTTCCACCCCCGTCCCCTCCCAAGTTTCTCCCTCTTCTGCCACCTCCCAGGTTTCTGCCTCTTCTGTCCCCCCCCACACTTCATCTCCAGTTTCTTACACTCTTCCCTCCCCCTCTACTTTGGTACAGTCCATTACTGTCCCAATCTTTACTCACCCTCCTCCTTCTATCTCCAATATGGTCTCCCATACATCTTTGAATTCAGAAACACTTGAAGCCATTTCAGAATATATTGCAGAGACTAAACCTTCAATGGACACTGATTCACTTCCTGTTCCTTCTCTTCCCTCTCCTCCATCTTCACAACCCCAATCTTCGCAACGCTCCGTTCCTTCGCTACTTGAACGTCTTCCAATGCCACCACACGTTGACTTTTCTAACCCCTCTAGTCCGTAGGTGCCTTTACCTACAGATTCCTGGTATTTTCTTAATCGCCAATCATGGCCTATTTACAGTGGAATATCCGCGGCCTCAGGGGTAATCGGGGTGAGCTTCAGATGTTGCTTTCCAGGTTTTCCCCTGTTGGTGCTTGCTTACAAGAACCAAAATTACACTCTGCTGTCTTCCAACCTATCTCGGGCTATAATTTATTGTATTCTTCGAATCCTTTCTCAGATGGGACCTTTAATGAAAGTGCCCTTCTTCTACACAATGATATTCCGTACTGTCAACTATTTGTCCATACCTCGCTGCATTACACTGCAGCCCGTATCCACTTGAATAAGTGGTTTACAATATGTTCTTTATATCTCTCTCCTTCTCGAGCATTTTCTATCCCAGACTTTGCCTTTCTTGTTTCATCCTTACCACCACCACTTCTGTTACTTGGTGATTTTAATGCCCACCATTTCCTCTGGGGGGGGGGGGGGGGGGTCTCATTGTGACTCACGTGGCATCCAGTTGGAGGCTTTTCTCGCCTCTCACCCCCTCCATGTTTTAAATACGGGTACTCCCACCCATTTTGATCCTCATACTCATACTCTCTCTTGCATCGATCTATCAGTCTGCTCTTCCTCCACTGCACTAGACTTCACCTGGTCTGTTCTACCGGACTTACATGACAGCGATCATTTTCCGATCATTCTTACTTCTCCTTCCTATTCACCACCTTTCCGTAGCCCTCGCTGGCAATTTGATCGGGCAAATTGGGATCTTTATTCACACCTCACTGCTTTTAGCGAGGTTCCTTCTTCATCCTCCATTGATGAGCTCCTACACATCTTCTCGACGTCAGTTTATACCGCAGCTTCTCATTCTATACCCCAAACCTCAGGCAGGCATTCTCAGAAGTGTGTGCCTTGGTGGTCTCCTGCTTGTGCAGTACGTTTGAAACGTGCTGCATGGGGCAGGTACCGGTACAATAGAACCGCTGAGAGACTTCTTGATTTTAAGCAGAAGCGTGCGATCGCTCGCCGTGTCATCCGTGAAGCTAAACGCACTTGTTGGCGAGACTATGTTTCCACCATCACCTCTGCTTCTTCTATGAGTGCAGTCTGGAAAAAAGTGAGGAAATTGAGTGGTAAATACTCTCCTGACCCGGCTCCTGTTCTACGGGTTGCTGGTGCTGATGTAGCAAACCCTCTCGACGTTGCCATTGAACTTGGCACTCATCTGGTCCGTATTTCCCGAGGGCTCCATCTATGCCCCTCGTTTCTTTCCTCAAAGTCTGCCAGAGAGTTAGTACCCTTGGACTTTTCTTCTCTCAGAGAAGAACAGTATAATGTGCCTTTTACACTTCAAGAACTGGAGGCAACGCTCTCAGCTTGCCGATCATCGGCAGCTGGGCCTGACGACATTCATATTCATATGTTACAACATTTACGTCGGTCAGCCCTTGTAGTCCTCTTACACCTCTTCAATCTTATTTGGGCACAAGGAGTTCTTCCCCAGCTGTGGAAATCTGCCATTGTTCTCCCTTTCCGCAAACCGGGTACTACAGGACATGATGCCTCCCACTATCGTCCCATCGCTCTTACTAGTGCAGTTTGCAAAGTGATGGAACGTCTCGTAAATCGAAGTTTAATGTGGTATTTAGAGACACACAACAGTCTCTCCGCTAGTCAATATGGCTTTCGTAAGGGTCGTTCTACCATAGACCCCTTACTACGCTTGGATGCGTATGTTCGTAATGCCTTTGCGATTAATCACTCAGTTATTGCCATATTTTTTGACCTTGAGAAGGCATATGACACAACTTGGAGGTATAATATTTTGGCCCAGGCCCATTCCTTAGGCCTCCGAGGCAATCTACCATCCTTCCTTAAGAACTTTTTAACTGACAGACATTTCCGTGTTCGAGTCAATAATGTTCTTTCCCCGGACTTCGTCCAAGCTGAAGGTGTCCCTCAGGGATGTGTTCTAAGCACAACACTTTTTCTCCTTGCTATAAATGATTTGGCCTCTGTTCTTCCACCCAATATTTGGTCATCACTCTTGTTGATGACTTCGCTATTGCTTGTGCAGGCGCTGACTGTCATCTTATTGCAGTTTCTCTCCAGCATGCGGTCGACCGTGTTTCCACTTGGGCCACCACGCATGGGTTTAAATTTTCAAGTACCAAAACTCACCAAATTACTTTCACTAGACGCTCTGTTATCTCCGATCATCCTTTGTATCTCTATGGCTCCTGTATCCCCGAACGTAATACAGTCAGGTTTCTAGGCCTTCTCTTTGACCGTAGGTTATCCTGGAAACCTCACATTACCTCTCTGAAGGCAACTTGTCACAGCCGGCTAAACCTTCTTAAAACCCTTGCTCATCTTTCCTGGGGAGCTGATCGTCAAACTCTGCTTCGCCTACATTCAGCCCTCGTTTTATCGAAACTCGATTATGGTGACCAGATTTATTCCGCGGCCTCTCCTGCTACTCTCTCTAGCCTTAACTCTATCCATCACCAAGGATTACGTTTGTGCCTTGGTGCTTTTCGCTCTTCCCCTGTTGAGAGCCTCTATACAGAAGCGAATGTTCCATCCTTGTCTGATCGCCGTGATGCCCATTGCCTTCGCTACTATGTACGCTCTCACGATCTACACAATCCTTCCATTTATAGAATGGTCACCGATATTAGTAGACATTCTTTATTCGTTCGCCGCCCCTGTTTGCTCCGTCCCTTTTCTCTTCGCCTACATTCACTCGTCTTCCCTTCAGTTACCACCTTTACATGTTCATGTAGCATCTCACTTTTCCCTACCCCCCTGGGAAGTTCCAGCTGTTCGGGTCTGTTCTTTCTCACTCCCTTGCTCGAAAGCTCAACTGCCTACGGTGGCTTCCCGCTCTCTTTTTCTTGATCACTTCCACTCCCATTCACATGCCACCGCTGTGTACACAGATGGCTCTAAGTCTTCAGACGGCGTCGGATTCGCAGCAGTGTTTCCGGACAGCGTCGTGCGGGGGCATTTACTATCTTCAGCTAGCATTTTTACTGCTGAACTGTATGCCATTCTTGCAGTACTTATTCGTATCGCATCTATGCCTGTGTCATCATTTGTAGTAGTCTCAGACTCCCTTAGTGCTCTACAGGCTATACGAAAATTTGATACATCTCATCCCCTAGTTCTCCGTATCCAACTTTGGCTACGCCGTATCTCTACCAAACAAAGATATTGTTTTTTGTTGGGTCCCTGGTCATGTCGACATACAGGGCAATGAACAGGCAGACACTGCTGCGCGGTCAGCAGTACATGACCTACCAATTTCCGATCGAGGTGTTCCATTTCTGGACTATTTTGCTGCAATAGCTACCCACCTTTGCACCCGTTGGCAACAACGTTGGTCAACTCTGCTCGGTAACAAACTTCATTCTATTAAACCGAGCATAGGTTACTGGCCGTCTTCTTGTCATCAGTGCCGAGGTTGGAAGACCACTCTCTCCCGTCTTAGCATTGGCCACACTCGTCTTACTCATGGGTATCTCATGGAGAGGCACACTGTTCCTCTCTCTGAGCAGTGTCAAGTTCCAGTATCGATTAGCCACATTCTGTTAGACTGCCCTCTCTATCAACGAGCACGCAGAATTTACCTCCAACGTCGTCTTCGTTCTACTACTCTCTTTACCTTCCCTTCTTGCTGATGGACCCTCCTTTAATCCTGACTCTCTCATTGACTTCTTGACAACGACTGATTTACTCCACAAACTCTGATGATACTTTTTGCTCTCCCCTCAGCCCTTTCTAGTTCAGTCTCTTGCTGCCCTTTACCCTTTCACCATCCACTACCCCGCTGTTATCCGTAACCTATTACTCATCCATCTCCCTTTTGCCACCTGATGCCCTCGCTTCCTTCCTGCCCTGCAGCGCTGTATAGCCCTTGTGGCTTAACTCTTCTTTTTGATTATAATAATAATCAAAATGCCCTACCTTTAATACAGACAATATTTCTTAAAAAACTGAATGATCATACCAATTTTGGTTTTCTTTAACACCTAAGTCCATCCTTCACACTACTTTTTTCCATATATGTACCAGGACCCTCCAACTTGTAGTTCTTTGTAAATATCAGAATATTTTTTATTCCAACAAATCACTATTGTTATATTTACAAGAATGTGCTAAACCAATACGAGTCACACAGCCATGGAACATTAAATACTTACCATTATTAAATGTAAAGTGTAGTTGTGTGTGACCTACTGAGTATAGCACTTTCCTATGAATATAAACAATAATAAACATAGTGATGCTAAAAGACTACTTTTAGGAAAAGACAGAGTTGGTCACTCATAAGTTTAAAAACCTCAGGTAATTATATTTTATTATCTATTGCAAGAAACAACTCAATTTTTTTACATGGTAAATAAAAACTTTTATTTATAAAACCACTTTGTCACAAAGTGAAGGAAAGTGGCAGACAGACCTCACAGTTGCACACGTATAAATAACACTAATACTAAGCACACAAAGTTAAGTCCAGTAGGGTCAAGGGCTCAAATATTGTACAGTAATAGTGGTACTTTAAAGTATTTCTATACAGTAGTACCTCGGTTCTTGAACAGCTCTCAACTCTATACTCGAACAATTTGGTATTCAACCACTTTGTTCCGTAAAAAAAATCACTCGGTTGACCATTTGCTCAGCACTCTACCAAACACAACAAGTCACCATGGGGCCTAAGGAGATTAGTGATAACAGCCAACCATTACATTATTCCTTATGGGAAAAATTTGATTGATACTCAAACAGCCTTCTGGAACAAATTAAGTTCAAGTACCAAGGTACTACTGTACTATTACTACTACCTTCTTTCCCCTTCCTCTTCCCAACCACATCTTCTGATCCTCTCTGCTCTTCCTTGTTCAGATATGACTTAATAATGTCCAGAATGCACAAAAACATATAAAGTTTCATTGCTAAGTGAGGGCTATTTGTGAAATATTACAATCATGGTATGTACTGTCATATATTAATCAAATGTTTTTCAAGAAAGATTTTAAATATGGACCAAGAGGATCCAATAAATGGTACTGTCAATATACTATTTTCTTAATATTTCCAATATCACAACCATCCAGAATTGAGCCACTGAATTACCGTACACCTACACCAGTTTTATACCAAATTATAAATCTATCCTTACTGCAGCACACACATTGTTCTTAGCAAATGAATTATTCAGAAGAACTAGTTGTATGACATACTAAAATGCAGAATTGTTTATATGATATAGATCAGTTAGTATACTAAAAAGGAATAAGTGATTAAAAATGTTTAGTGATAAACAGCAAAGAAACAAGACAAGACTCTGGGTAATATGTGCTGTGCCTAATGAAACTTGAACACGAGTGTGCATACAGCAGTATGTCATATATATACATATAGTGTAGTGCAGAACATACAAGTGCCTGCAAAATCAGTATATACATTTAACAATGTAATAACATCAGCATTTACATCTACTGGTAACAATGTGAAGTGTTGTGAATAATTAATATTTATTCATATTACTGTTTTGTGTGGAGTAATTATAAAACTCAAATATATCCATGTCTGTGGGATACATCTGTGAGATGTACCTGCAAACAGAAAAACATCTATGGGATGAATCTACAAACAGAAAATTATTATTATTATAATCAAAAAGAAGCGCTAAGCCACAAGGACTATACAGCGCTGCAGGGCAGGAAGGAAGCGAGGGCATCAGGTGGCAAAAGGGAGATGGATGAGCAACAGGTTACGGATAACAGCGGGGCAGGGGATGGTGAAAGGGTAAAGGGCAGCAAGAGACTGAACCAGAAAGGGCTGAGGGGAGTGCGAAAAGTATCATCAGAGTTTGTGGAGTAAATCAGTCGTTGTCAAGAAGTCAATGAGAGAGTCAGGATTAAAGGAGGGTCCATCAGCAAGAAGGGAAGGTAAAGAGAGAGTAGGAGAACGAAGACGACGTTGGAGGTAAATTCTGCGTGCTCGTTGATAGAGAGGGCAGTCTAACAGAATGTGGCTAATCGATACTGGAACTTGACACTGCTCACAGAGAGGAACAGGGTGCCTCTCCATGAGATACCCATGAGTAAGACGAGTGTGGCCAATGCGAAGGCGGGAGAGAGTGGTCTCCCAACCTCGGCACTGATGACAAGAAGACGGCCAGTAACCTATGCTCGGTTTAATAGAATGAAGTTTGTTACCGAGCAGAGTTGACCAACGTTGTTGCCAACGGGTGCGAAGGTGGGTAGCTATTGCAGCAAAATAGTCCAGAAATGGAACACCTCGATAGGAAATTGGTAGGTCATATACTGCTGACCGCGCAGCAGTGTCTGCCTGTTCATTGCCCTGTACGTCGACATGACCAGGGACCCAACAAAAAACAATATCTTTATGTTTGGTAGAGATACGGCGTAGCCAAAGTTGGATACGGAGAACTAGGGGATGAGATGTATCAAATTTTCGTATAGCCTGTAGAGCACTAAGGGAGTCTGAGACTACTACAAATGATGACACAGGCATAGATGCGATACGAATAAGTGCTGCAAGAATGGCATACAGTTCAGCAGTAAAAATGCTAGCTGAAGATAGTAAATGCCCTCGTACGACGCTGTCCGGAAACACTGCTGCGAATCCGACGCCGTCTGAAGACTTAGAGCCATCTGTGTACACAGCGGTGGCATGAGAATGGGAGTGGAAGTGATCAAGAAAAAGAGAGCGGGAAGCCACCGTAGGCAGTTGAGCTTTCGAGCAAGGGAGTGAGAAAGAACAGACCCGAACAGCTGGAACTTCCCAGGGGGGTAGGGAAAAGTGAGATGCTACATGAACATATAAAGGTGGTAACTGAAGGGAAGACAAGAGTGAAAGTAGGCGAAGAGAAAAGGGACGGAGCAAACAGGGGCGGCGAACGAATAAAGAATGTCTACTAATATCGGTGACCATTCTATAAATGGAAGGATTGTGTAGATCGTGAGAGCGTACATAGTAACGAAGGCAATGGGCATCACGGCGATCAGACAAGGATGGAACATTTGCTTCTGTATAGAGGCTCTCAACAGGGGAAGAGCGAAAAGCACCAAGGCACAAACGTAAGCCTTGGTGATGGATAGAGTTAAGGCTAGAGAGAGTAGCAGGAGAGGCCGCGGAATAAATCTGGTCACCATAATCGAGTTTCGATAAAACGAGGGCTGAATGTAGGCGAAGCAGAGTTCGACGATCAGCTCCCCAGGAAAGATGAGCAAGGGTTTTAAGAAGGTTTAGCCGGCTGTGACAAGTTGCCTTCAGAGAGGTAATGTGAGGTTTCCAGGTTAACCGACGGTCAAAGAGAAGGCCTAGAAACCTGACTGTATCACGTTCGGGGATACGGGAGCCATAGAGATACAAAGGATGATCGGAGATAACAGAGCGTCTAGTGAAAGTAATTTGGTGAGTTTTGGTACTTGAAAATTTAAACCCATGTGTGGTGGCCCAAGTGGAAACACGGTCGACCGCATGCTGGAGAGAAACTGCAATAAGGTGACAGTCAGCGCCTGCACAAGCAATAGCGAAGTCATCAACATAGAGTGATGACCAAATATTGGGTGGAAGAACAGAGGCCAAATCATTTATAGCAAGGAGAAAAAGTGTTGTGCTTAAAACACATCCCTGAGGGACACCTTCAGCTTGGACGAAGTCCGGGGAAAGAACATTATTGACTCGAACACGGAAATGTCTGTCAGTTAAAAAGTTCTTAAGGAAGGATGGTAGATTGCCTCGGAGGCCTAAGGAATGGGCCTGGGCCAAAATATTATACCTCCAAGTTGTGTCATATGCCTTCTCAAGGTCAAAAAATATGGCAATAACTGAGTGATTATTCGCAAAGGCATTACGAACATACGTATCCAAGCGTAGTAAGGGGTCTATGGTAGAACGACCCTTACGAAAGCCATATTGACTAGCGGAGAGACTGTTGTGAGTCTCTAAATACCACATTAAACGTCGATTTACGAGGCGTTCCATCACTTTGCAAACTGCACTTGTAAGAGCAATGGGGCGATAGTGGGAGGCATCATGTCCTGTAGTACCCGGTTTGCGGAAAGGGAGAACAATGGCAGATTTCCACAGCTGGGGAAGAACTCCTTGTGCCCAAATAAGATTGAAGAGGTGTAAGAGGACTACAAGGGCTGACCGATGTAAATGTTGTAACATACGAATATGAATGTCATCAGGCCCAGCTGCCGATGATCGGCAAGCTGAGAGCGTTGCCTCCAGTTCTTGAAGTGTAAAAGGCACATTATACTGTTCTTCTCCGAGAGAAGAAAAGTCCAAGGGTACTAACTCTCTGGCAGACTTTGAGGAAAGAAACGAGGGGCATAGATGGAGCCCTCGGGAAATACGGACCAGATGTGTGCCAAGTTCAATGGCAACGTCGAGAGGGTTTGCTATATCAACACCAGTGACCCGTAGAACAGGAGCCGGGTCAGGAGAGTATTTACCACTCAATTTCCTCACTTTTTTCCAGACTGCACTCATAGAAGAAGCAGAGGTGATGGTGGAAACATAGTCTCGCCAACAAGTGCGTTTAGCTTCACGGATGACACGGCGAGCGATCGCACGCTTCTGCTTAAAATCAACAAGTCTCTCAGCGGTTCTATTGTACCGGTACCTGCCCCATGCAGCACGTTTCAAACGTACTGCACGAGCACAAGCAGGAGACCACCAAGGCACGCACTTCTGAGAATGCCTGCCTGAGGTTTGGGGTATAGAATGAGAAGCTGCGGTATAAACTGATGTCGAGAAGATGTGTAGGAGCTCATCAATGGAGGATGAAGAAGGAACCTCACTAAAAGCAGTGAGGTGTGAGTAAAGATCCCAATTTGCCCGATCAAATTGCCAGCGAGGGCTACGGAAAGGTGGTGAATAGGAAGGAGAAGTAAGAATGATCGGAAAATGATCGCTGTCATGCAAGTCTGGTAGAACAGACCAGGTGAAGTCTAGTGCAGTGGAGGAAGAGCAGACTGATAGATCGATGCAAGAGAGAGTATGAGTACGAGGATCAAAATGGGTGGGAGTACCCGTATTTAAAACATGGAGGGGGTGAGAGGCAAGAAAAGCCTCCAACTGAATGCCACGTGAGTCACAATGAGACCCCCCCCAGAGGAAATGGTGGGCATTAAAATCACCAAGTAACAGAAGTGGTGGTGGTAAGGATGAAACAAGAAAGGCAAAGTCTGGGATAGAAAATGCTCGAGAAGGAGAGAGATATAAAGAACATATTGTAAACCACTTATTCAAGTGGATACGGGCTGCAGTGTAATGCAGCGAGGTATGGACAAATAGTTGACAGTACGGAATATCATTGCGTAGAAGAAGGGCACTTTCATTAAAGGTCCCATCTGAGAAAGGATCCGAAGAATACAATAAATTATAGCCTGAGATAGGTTGGAAAACAGCCGAGTGTAATTTTGGTTCTTGTAAGCAAGCACCAACAGGGGAAAACCTGGAAAGCAACATCTGAAGCTCACCCCGATTACCCCTGAGGCCGCGGATATTCCACTGTAAATAGGCCATGATTGGCGATGAAGAAAATATCAGGAATCTGTAGGTAAAGGCACCTACGGACTAGAGGGGTTAGAAAAGTCAACGTGTGGTGGCATTGGAAGATGTTCAAGTAGCGAAGGAACGGAGCGTTGCGAAGAATGGGGTTGTGAAGATGGAGGAGAGGGAAGAGAAGGAACAGGAAGTGAATCAGTGTCCATTGAAGGTTTAGTCTCTGCAATATATTCTGAAATGGCTTCAAGTGTTTCTGAATTCAAAGATGTATGGGAAACCATATTGGAGATAGGAGGAGGAGGGTGAGTAAAGATTGGGACAGTAATGGACTGTACCAAAGTAGAGGGGGAGGGAAAAGTGTAAGGGACTGGAGATGAAGTGTGGGGGGGGACAGAAGAGGTAGAAACCTGGGAGGTGACAGAAGAGGGAGAAACTTGGGAGGGGACGGGGGTGGAAGGCATAGTACGAGGAGGAGGGTGAATCTCCACACTTGTAATAGAGCCAGAGAGAGGGGAAGAACTAGGTACAGAGACTGGAAAGGTAACGTGTGGAGGTGGAAGAAGGGAAGGAAGGGGCAAAGAAGATTTGAGCAATGTGGATTTTTTGGACTTCTGAGTAGAGGGGCGATTGGTATTAGGTGTCGTACGAGGTCTTGTCGATACTGGGGCTTGTGAGGAAGGACGCGAAGATGTGAGAACAGACTGAGTTGTAGTCGGGACGTCAGAGCCAAGGACAGCAAAAGGATTAGATGCCGTAGTGGCTATGGGAGGGGTAACAACAGAGGAGGCTGCAGAAGATGGGACCCCAGAAGTGGGGGGACGTTTGGAAACACGAGAATAAGAAACACGGGGTAGTCTCCCTTGGAGGCGGAGATGAGTAACTGCCATAGCATAAGGGAGACCTTCTGCCTCTTTGAGGCAACGGATTTCACGTTCATTTAAGTAGACCTGGCAACGGCGGGAGTACGAAGGGTGAGCTTCATTACAATTAAGGCAAGATGGAGGTTGACTGCAAGATGTATTAGAATGGTCGTCGGCACCACAGACTGGGCATTCGGCCATAGATCTGCAATATTTCGCTGGGTGACCAAAACGCCAGCAATTTCTACATTGTTGCGGTGTAGGTATCACCTTTCGAACTTGTAACCGATGTCCCGCGACATATACAGAGGACGGGAGTTCTCGGCTGTCAAAAGTTAAACGAGCCACATTGCAAGGGTAACGTCTCCGCCCCCGGGCAGGAAGGACATAAGTGTCTACTTTGAGGATTGGGAGATCCTGGAGTTCCAGCTGTTCAAAAATGTCATTGCCACATGACTGGAAATTCTGTTGGACTATGGTATGGGGCAGAATGACGGTACCACTACAAGAATTGAGAGAAAGATGTTTTTCAATAGTGATAGGAGTAGTATCGATATTCGAAAGGAGAGAAAGATCATGAGCTTGGGTAGCATTCTGGACAGTGACGATGCGCGTACCGCTCTTGAGAGCGTGAAATGAAATATCTCTGCCAACATGACGCAGGAGCGCTTTGGCAATACTATGGTCAGAAAGGTAGGCAGAAGAAGAAGTTGGTCTTAAAGTAAAGAATTTAGTCCATTGTGTGGTCCGAAACTGAGCGTGGAGAGGGAGTGCTTGACGTGTCGGTCGTTTCCGAGTAGAATGGGAAGGTAACGACGGAGCATCATCAGGAGATTGACGTTGGCGTTTAGGAGTAGGACCGGAGTTGGTCCGGCAGGAAATGGGTGGGCGATTCGAAAATTGCCGTACCGTAGAGGGAGAAGCCGGAAGCATAGTCAAAGGAGAGCGGAGTTCAGACAAATCGAAGGAGTCAGTCGAAGCCCCGGTACCTGAAGCGGGTGAGGAAACAGCACCAGCAAGAGGTACAGGGGCATCAGGAGTGTCCGAAGAGTGGTCTAAACACAAGGCAGGGTCAGAATGGGGTGCGGTATCAAGAAGGGGCCCGGGGGTAGTGGTTTCATGGACTAGGGCTGCCATGGTTAGGTTACTCCTTTGCTTTTTGTTTTTAAGAAAAAAAAAGAAAGAAGAAAAGAAAATAAAAATAAAAAAAAGAATAAAAAAAGGGGGGAGCGGGGAGGAATAGTTCCCAGGAGGAATGAAAGGGCCGGAAATCCCCCTCCGCGCCCAAGAGGACTCGACACCGCTAGTAGCGCAGATGCAGCATGGAACCCGTGCCATACCCTACCCTTCATGCCAGTAAACCAGCAATCTGGGATAGCAACCTCACATCTGCCGAGCTACCTCGGTGGACAAAAGAGAGGGCGGCCGGATATCCGCCACAAAGCATACCTCCTTCAGCCACCACCCCCGGAATCCGAAAGGTGGCTTCCAGAGATACACCCGTCGCCCAAAAGACACCCAAAGCTACTCCGGGATACCGGAGAGGGATCGGGACATCCCTAGGCAATCCAGATTCCACGGCAAACTACGCCACCGCCAAGAAACCTCAACGGAATGGGATGGACCCCGGTGTCCTTTCCCCTACCTAGGAACTAGCGCGCCTGTGGGAGAAATCACGAAGGCTAAAAAGAGGAAGGGCAAAAGGGAGGGGTGAGGAGGAGGAGGAGGAATGGAAAAAGGGGAGGATGGGGAGGATGGGATAGGGGAGGGGAGAATGGGGGGTAATTAGGTTCGGTCTGAGGAAGAAGACCGACAGGGCTAATTCCTCAGACCAAGAGCCTCTTCACCACGCCAAGGAGCCCCCCTTGAAGAGGTACAAACAGAAAAACGTATGTAGGATGAATCTACAAACAAAAAAAGCATCTGTGGGGTGTACCTGCAAACATTAAAACATCTGTATGATATGTCTGCAAACAGAAAAATATCTGTGGGAGTGTATCTACAAACAGGAAACTGGAATTCTGCCCATCTTGCAAAAGAGAGCAAAAAATATTTTCCAATTTTGGGGGGATTTCACAATAATACAAAGGCAACGTAAACTCTGAAAGCCTTGCAAGTTGAATATAATAAATTAACATTTCACTACATATTGCTGCAGTGCTGTATGACCCTTGTGGGTTTAGTGCTTAGTTATAATTATAATAATTACATATTGATATTATATATTCCACAAAATGCTTCTGAGAATATTTATTATAAGAAACTGAAGTGCTGACAATAAAGACAAACTCAACAATGACAAGAATGTTTCAAATATTAACAAAACAAAAAAGCATTTCCTGAAAAATGCATACATATTATGAAAGTAAGAAGAAAGTCAATTGTGGGTAAAAAGTCTTTCTATAGCTATTTTCATGCTAGACATGTTACTACTTACTGTTTTCAGGGTATGTTAACTTGAATTTATTATACTGTACTATTCCATTTAGTAGTGAGGGTAACTGATTTAATATTGGTATTTTGTTGAATAAAATATACAATAGATGAAATGAATGCTAAGAAACAAACATTACATTCAAGTTAATACCTGCACCAAACAGTAATGCCACTCTAAATAGGGTTTTATCTAAATAGATTATTATACATATTTTATAACATTTTAAGTCTGTATTGGCACTACATTATACAACGGATGGGATGAATAAAATTTTATTCATACCAATGCTCTATTTACACTAGACGAGACTGCATTTTCCAAAGTAAGATGGGACTAACTCATCTCAGGATTCTTGATGAATCAATGTGAATATTCATATAACATTACACCAAGTAAAATTGCCTGGAATCTGAGAATAAAGTAGGGACCTTCAGCAGTATAGATATACCTAGCTCTTAATGATTACAGGAATCATAGTCCCTGCAGCCCACTCTCAGACCATGCCTCCTAGATTAGAACAGAAGCATTACATGATTAAGAACTATTAAAAATTACACAGGAAATTTCATAATCTTATAAGGATTTAATTGGAAGTAAAGTCTTTTTTGTAGTGATAAATGATCATGGCTCTTAGATCCACTTTTTTCATTTTTAAAGAATTCATAGGTCTTCTTTCAACGTACCAGCCGTATCCCACCAAGGTGGGGTGGCCCAAAAGGAAAAACCAAAGTTTCTCCTTTCAAATTTAGTAATATATACAGGAGAAGGGGTTACTAGCCCGTTGCTCCCAGCATTTCAGTCGCCTCTTACGACACGCATGGCTTACGGAGGAAGAATTCTGTTCCACTATGGTGTGGAAATTTTAGGGGAAAATTACACTCATCCCTAATAAAGACCATTATGCAATATAATTTCCATCATCCTATGAATTATAGAGGGGGTTTAGTGCACCAACTTAATGATCACTTCCTGGCCCTTATGTAGCTTCAGTTTTATTCAGTTGTTTTACTTCATATTATCTTATTCCAGATTATAATAATCAAAAAGAAGCGCTAAGCCACAAGGGCTATACAGTGCATCTTATTCCAGAGCCACAATTACACAATTTAGTTTGTATGAAATTAAAAACCACTAAAATATTAATATCATGAACGTTAATTACATAACCTTTGATGGAATGATTTCCTCGCGGATGAGGTAGTATATTTAAGAGTACAAATCTTGAAAGACCTGGGACCTGCACTCTTAATGAATGGTATCTAACATTATGTAGCATTTAACACTGAAACTGTCTGCTACTCTACTGAAATTGAACCTCAACAAGTATAAATTTAATATACTACCCCTTAATCTTTGTAAATATTGTTTATTGCACAAGTGATGGCATCACTATACACGAAGTGATGTATCAGACAAACTGGACTCTGATGGTCTTAAAGATCAATTACCATATATTGTCCATACCTTGGTAACTGAGCTGAGTGCAATAACTAAAAAACAACAATAATAATGGCAACATGCAAAACATTTATGTATAGGCAAAATGACCCGCAAGTGTAGTTAGAAGGCGCAGTGAAATGTTCAAGTGTGCCTTTGTGTAGACCTAGGCAGTGAAGGTAAGAATAACCACATAAGTAAGCTCATTAACTACTAAATGGAAAATGATCAATTACTAATGAACTTACTTTAGCTAATTTGCAACATACATTTTTATTTAAAGTTGATATTTAGCATTATGGTGTCGAATATAAGTGTAGGGGATCATAGCTAGTAGCTTTTCCAAGTCCCTCTAGCCAAAGATAATAGGCAGCCAGTGTTCACACATCACCCATCTAGTTACTGGCCAGACTCGATTTTGCTTAACCTGACTGGACAAGCAACTTGCACATCCTGCCAAGCACCATGCCAATTTTGTAGGTACAGGTAGTAATTTTTTTTTTTGTCATGTTTCTACTATCAGTGCTGTATATGGAGCAAAACACTTCTAAACCTTATTATAATATAAAAATTGACTTGATTTCCAGTACTAGTATATGAGGAGCTGGAATTAATTCTACAACTTACAATTAAGATTTATGTCAACTTGGTACTCATGTTGAGCAAACTGCAAGTTTCAGAATGCAAGTTTTAAAATCTTTGTTTTACATTCTAAACAATGGATGACATGTTAAACTCTCACTCATCAGTGGATGACCTCTAGCACAAAACATAGCATCATCTATCCTCGGTGAGACTTCTAACTGACAACTATTCAATGTTCTCAGCGAGTGCTACTAATATTTTAACTTCAATACTTGGCTAACAACATAGCTTAGTCTTTGGTATATGTCTATCATATTGTTAAATAATACATTACAGTACAGTATATTACACGATTATCACATATTTAATTAAAAAGACAGCCTTTCGCTGCATTTCTTCATAAGAAAGCAAGTCATGGCTTCAGATATATATGCGATCTGTTTTACAGACTATGTCGTATCAACATTTTCTAAAAATTATTATAATAAAATAATCAGAATTACAAAGATCTTTTAGCTCTGTATGACTCTTATGGGTTTAGTGCTTAAAATTAAAATAATACTAATAATAATGAACAGACTCTTTAAATATTGCACTTAAAATAACATATCTATTATATGCATATATATACACAATAACTGAAAAGATCGATTGCAGAATATTAAAATTTAAAAGCATACCTTCCTTATTTTCCATTTATAAGTTTCCTTGTTTGCCATTACCGGCAAAAACCCACAAACAAGAACATTTTAACCTGTAATTCTCGGTCATAATTTCTTAGCATTATTTTAACAACCGCTTCCATAAAAAAAAGTTATTTTTGGAACTTTCATATAAAAAGGTTACTTTAAACGAAATTTTAATTACTTTCTTACATAAAATACACAATTGTGTATGTACCTTAAAAGAAACTCAGTGATGAAGCTACAAGCAAGTAATGCACTGAAAGTGGCCTAGAACATAAGAAAATGGTTTTTGTCCACTATATATATTTTGAATTCATTCCAATAAATTTGATCAGGAAGGTTTAATGTTAAACCAAAGAAAAACACAATGATAATAAAAAATAAATACCCTATTTTTATTTCAGTGCATTTTTCTGTGAATAAAACTGTTATTGTACTGTATTTACCACTGTAATAAATTAACACAACATGGCAAAATAATTATGATACACTGACTGCCTTACTCGTAAGTTATGTAATGATAAACTACAAGTCTAGTTTTTACCTATGTCCTGTTTATTTCTGGTTTGTGATAACATGTGATCAAAAGCACAGTTATTTAACAACTGTCAGGGAGTTTACACTCTTAACATGTGAATTTATGTTGGAAGCAGCAGCTGAGCTCCTATAACCCTTGAACTGCCACACATGATCAACAGGTGTGTATATACTGCTACACATGATCAACAGGTGTGTATATACTGCTACACAAGTTGATCAACAGGTGTGTATGTACTACCACACACACTGATCAACATTAAAGCTCTAGTTACCTCAAAATGGTCATGACTGGACATGATAGGCCTACATGATATTGGTATGAACACAAGAAAAAATTCTTCCACCATACTGGGCATTATGGGAACAGTTTGCTTCAAGGTACCATACCAACATGTCTCGTCTCTATCCTCTCACTTCATGAACTTTTGGTCATTTGCTACTTGCCCAAGATGATTCTAGTACTTAAAATAGTGACAAGGGCTTTGAGTTATATATAGAGAGAGTGAGTGCTGCTGCCACTACAGATGGACCATCAAGCAAGGAAGATCCTAATGAACATTAAAGAATTAAATAACACAAATTTCTTCCACTGAGAAGAAGTACACCCATAAGATGTGTTATGTATGATCTAATACCACTAGAAAAACAAGGAAATGCAAGCACACACAATTCATGTGTAAAACTTGCAAAACTCAACTGTGCATGGAACCTGCTTTGAGGAGTTTCATGAACTCAAGTAATTGTATTATTATTATTATAATCAAAAAGAAGCGCTAAGCCACAAGGGCTATACAGCACTGCAGGGTAGGGAAGGAAGCGAGGGTATTGGATGGCAGAAGGGAGGAGGGATGATCAGTAGGTTACAGAAAACAGCGGGGCAGGGGATAGTACGGGGGTAAAGGGTAGCAAGAGATTGAAGTAGAAAGGGCTGAAGGTATCAGAATTTGTGAAGTCAAGTCAGTTGTTGTCAAAAAGTCAATGAGGGAGTCCGGATGAAAGGTGGGTCCATCAGCGAGAAGGGAAGGTAAAGAGAGAGCAGCGGAGCGAAGACGGCAACGGAGGTAAATTCAGCGTGCTCGTTGATAAAGTGGGCAGTCCAACAGAATGTGGCTGACTGATAATGGAACTTGGCAATTCTCACAGAGAGGAGCAGGGCGCCTCTCCATGAGATATCCATGAGTAAGACGAGTATGGCCAATGCGAAGACGGGAGAGAGTAGTCTCCCAACCTCGACACTGGTGATAAGAAGACGGCCAGTAACCTATACTCGGTTTAATAGGTTGAAGTTTGTTGCCGAGCATAGTAGACCAACATTGTTGCCAATGGGTGTGAAGGTGGGAAGATATTGCAGCAAAATAGTCCGTAAATGGAATACCTCTACATGAAACTGGTAGGTCATGTACTGCTGACCGCGCAGCAGTGTCTGCCTGTTCATTGCCCTGTACGTCAACATGACCAGGGACCCAACAAAAAACAATATCTTTATGCTTGGTAAAGATGCGGCGTAGCCAAAGTTGGATACGGAGGACTAAGGGGTGAGGTGTATCAAATTTCTGTATAGTCTGTAAAGCACTAAGGAAGTCTGAGACAACCACAAATGATGACACAGGCATAGATGCAATACGGATAAGTGCTGTAAGGATGGCATACAATTCAGCAGTAAAAATACTAGCCGAAGATAGTAAATGCCCTTGTACGACGCTGTCCGGAAACACTGCTGCGAATCCTACGCCATCAGAAGACTTAGAGCCATCTGTGTACACAGCAATGGCATGAGAATGAGAGTGAAAGTGGTCAAGAAAAAGAGAGCGGGAAGCGACCGTAGACAGTTGGGCTTTCGAGCAAGGGAGAGAGAAAGAACAGACTCGAACAGCTGGAACTTCCCAGGGGGGTAGGGAAAAGTGAGATGCTACATGTACATAGAAAGGTGGTAATTGAAGAGAAGACAAGAGCGAATGAAGGCGAAGAGAGAAGGGATGGAGTAAACAGGGGCGGCGAACAAATAAAGAATGTCTACTAATCTCAGTGACCATTCTATAAATGGAAGGATTGCGGAGATCATGAGAGCGTACATAGTAGCGAAGGCAATGGGCATCACGGCGATCGGATAAGGATGGAACGTTCGCTTCTGCATAGAGGCTCTCGACAGGGGAAGAGCGAAAAGCACCAAGGTATAAACGTAATCCTTGGTGATGAATGGGGTTAAGGCTATAGAGAGTAGCAGGAGATGCCGCTGAATAGATCTGGTCACCATAATCAAGTTTCGATAAGATAAGGGTGAAATGTAGGCGAAGAAGGGTTCGACGATCAGCTCCCCATGAAAGATGAGCAATGGTTTTAAGAAGGTTCAGCCAGCTGTGACAAGTTGCCTTCAGAGAGGTAATGTGAGGTTTCCATGATAACCTACGGTCAAAGAGGAGGCCCAGAAACTTGACTGTATCACGTTCAGGGATACGGGAGCCATAGAGGTACAAAGGATGATCGGAGATGACAGAGCGTCTAGTGAAAGTAATTTGGTGGGTTTTAGTGCTGGAAAATTTAAACCCATGTGTGGTGGCCCAATTGGAAACACGGTCGACTGCATGCTGGAGAGAAACTGTAATAAGGTGACAGTCAGCGCCTGCACAGGCAATAGCGAAGTCATCATAGAGTGATGACCAAATATTTGATGGAAGACTAGAGGCCAAATCATTAATAGCAAGGAGAAAAAGTGTTGTGCTCAGAACACATCCCTGGGGGACACCTTCAGCTTGGATAAAGTCCAGGGAGAGCACATTATTAACCCGAACACGGAAATGCCTGTCAGTTAAAAAGTTCTTAAGGAAGGATGGTAGATTGCCTCGAAGGCCTAAGGAGTGGGCTTGGGCTAAAATATTATACCTCCAAGTTGTGTCATATGCCTTGTCAAGGTCAAAAAATATGGCAATAACTGAGTGGTTATTCCCTGGCCAGTGCGTGAAATTACCGCCTCCCTTTCTTCCTCAACATTTAAAAGTTCCTCAAAATATTCTCGCCATCAACCTAATACCTCCCTCTCCCCATCTACTAACTCCCCTACTCTGTTTTTAACGGACAAATCCATACTTTCCCTAGGCTTGTTTAACTCACTCCAAAATTTTTTCTTATTTTCATTAAAATTTCTTGACAGTGCCTCTCCCACAATTCATCTGCTCTCCTTTTGCACTCTCTCACCACTCTCTTCACCTTTCTTTTACTCTCCATATACTCTGCTCTTCTTATAACACTTCTGCTTTGTAAAAACCTCTTGTAAGCTACCTTTTTCTCTTTTATCACACCCTTTACTTCATAATTCCACCAATCACTCCTCTTTCCTCCTGTCCCCACCCTCCTATAACCACAAACTTCTGCCCCACATTCTAATACTGCATTTTTAAAACTATTCCAACCCTCTTCAAACCCCCCACTACTCATCTTTGCACTAGCCCACCTTTCTGCCAATAGTCGCTTATATCTCGCCCGAACTTCCTCCTCCCTTAGTTTATACACTTTCACCTCCCTCTTACTTGTTGTTGCCACCTTCCTCTTTTCCCATCTACCTCTTATTCTAACTGTAGCTACAACTAAATAATGATCTGATATATCAGTTGCCCCTCTATAAACATGTACATTCTGGAGCCTACCCATCAACCTTTTATCCACCAATACATAATCTAACAAACTACTTTCATTACGTGGTACATCATACCTTGTATATTTATTTATCCTCTTTTTCATAAAATATGTATTACTTATTACCAAATTTCTTTCTACACATAGCTCAATTAAAGGCTCCCCATTTACATTTACCCCTGGCACCCCAAATTTACCTACTACTCCCTCCATAACATTTTTACCCACTTTAGCATTGAAATTCCCAACCACCATTACTCTCACACTTGATTCAAAACTCCCCACGCATTCACTCAACATTTCCCAGAATCTCTCTCTCTCCTCTACACTTCTCTCTTCTCCAGGTGCATACACGCTTACTATAACCCACTTTTCACATCCAATCTTTATTTTACTCCACATAATCCTTGAATTTATGCATTTGTAGTCCCTCTTTTCCTGCCATAGCTTATCCTTCAACATTATTGCTACTCCTTCTTTAGCTCTAACTATTTGAAACCCCTGACCTAATCCCATTTATTCCTCTCCATTGAAACTCTCCCACCCCATTCAGCTTTGTTTCACTTAAAGCCAGGACATCCAGTTTCTTCTCATTCATAACATCCACAATCATCTCTTTCTTATCATTTGCACAACATCCACGCACATTCAGACTTCTCCTTTTACATTTAATAATATATACAGGAGAAGGGGTTACTAGCCCCTTGCTCCTGGCATTTTAGTTGCCTCTTAAAACATGCATGGCTTACAGAGGAATTCTGTTCCATTTCCCCATGGAGATAAGTGTAAATAAACAAGAACTAGTAAGAAAAATAGAAGAAAACCCAGAAGGGAGTGTTTATATATGCTTGTACATGCATGTGTAGTGTGACCTCAATGCAAGCAGAAGCAGCAATAAATACCTGAAATCTTGCATGTTTATGAGACAGAAAAAGAGACACCAGCAATCCTACCATCATGTAAAACAATTACAGGCTTTCGTTTTACACGCACTTGGCAGGATAGTAGTACCTCCCTGGATGGTTGCTGATAACCAACCTACTACCTAGGATCCTGTAAATTCTTTCTTTTTCTTTCAACATACCAGCTGTATCCCACCGAGGTGGGGTGGCCCAAAAAGAAAAACGAAAGTTTGGTAGCAGAGCTACAGATGTACCTCTTAACATAACAATAAACGGATCACCTATCACAAAGCTAACAGAGGGAAAATTCTTAGGAATCCACCTCGATAATAGACTCAAATTTCATACACATATACAACAAATTTCTAAGAAAATTTCCAAGACTGTAGGCATACTATCGAAGATACGGTACTATGTTCCACAGTCAGCCCTCCTGGCCCTCTATCACTCTCTTATTTACCCCTATCTTACCTATGGAATTTGTGCATGGGGCTCAACAACAACTAACCATCTCAGACCACTAATTACCCAACAAAAGGCTGCAGTTAGAATGATAACAAATTCTCAATACAGGCAGCACACTCCACCAATATTCAAAACACTCAACCTACTCACCATACAAAACATCCATACTTATTATTGCACTTATTACATACATAGAACACTTAACTCTGATATTAACCCTCCCCTCAAACATCTCCTTGCCAACCTCAACAGAACACATGACCATAATACAAGGCACAGATCACTCTTTGATGTTCCTCGTGTCCATCTCACGCTATGCAAAAACTCAATGCACATAAAAGGCCCTAAAATCTGGAATTCATTACCTGTAAATATAAAAGAAACACTACCTGTTTATAAATTCAAGTCTCTTCTCAAAGTTCACTTACTCAAAACCAAATAAATACTGAATAACTGAACCATATAAATTGTATATCCTAAATGTTACTCACAATTATATCACACAAATGTTAAACCTAACTTTGTTATTTTTTTTAAATACACTACCTAACAGAATACTCCATTCTACTGAATGAACAGCAATGCATGCAACCATATGACCTGTCTTTGTAATACTCATTTGTATTTTATAGTTATCTGTTTACAATAATGTCTTATCACTGATTTCATCATTGTTTAGTTAATCTTAAGTTAATTGTAAGCCAGCCCGTAATGCTATGCATATAAGTGGCTTTGGCATGCTGCTCTTACCTGTATTTTTTTGTACCTCTGTATGTATGCTAAATTTCTAAATAAATAAATAAATAAATAAATAAATTTAGTAATACAGGAGAAGGGGTTACTAGCCCTTGCTCCTGGCACTTTAGTCGCCTCTTACGACACTCACGGCTTACAGAGGAAGGATTCTGTTCCACTTCCCCATGGAGATAAGAGGAAATAAACAACAACAAGAACTAGAAAGAAAACAGAAGAAAACCCAGAGGGGTATGTATATATATGCTTGTACATGTACGTGTAGTGTGACCTAAGTTTAAGTAGGAGTAGCAAGATGTACCTGAAATCTTGCATGTTTATGAGACAGAAAAAAGACACCAGCAATCCTACCATCATGTAAAACAAGTGATCCTGTAAATATGGTCTGAAAATATACATACTAATCGCATGTGTGTGTTTATAAAAGAAACAAAAAAATGGCCCAAAAAACACTTTACAGTATTCAACTGGAAGTATGCAGGATGCAACCATGTTACTATACAAGGCTCACTTCCAGAAACTTCAAACAATTATTTCTTGGCAAGTACTGACCCAATTTTATTTTTTTTAAAACACATGTAAACTCAGGCCATTACAATACAATTTCATTTTACTCCCATTGGCAGTTTAAGGATTAAAGAAAGTTTATCTCAGACAGTGTAAACTCCCCCACTTGTACTTATATAAATATATAAACATTATGAGATGTCTATGCTAGAAGAGCTGATTGTTATAAAAGTCTCATTTTTAATCAGTAACTACACTACTTTACTATTAATTATTCTGAATTACTTATAAGAAGTCAGGATTCATTAGCATTTACATGCATTTATGTATGTGTTTGCATGTATGAATGCACATACACATGCATGCAAGTACACACACAAGGCCAGGAGCTGTGACTCAACTCCTGCAACCACAAATAAGTGAGTACATTATAAATTCATACATACACATCCTAATTTATAAGTATTATTAAAGAGATGCAGTATCAGTGCAGTATACATGATATACCTGTACAAGAAAATAGAGTACATACTTTGTGACTTGTACATTAGAATGAGGTGAATTAAAACTGACTAAATCTACACATGCCAATATATATTGTAAATGAACTGTTAAAATAAATAAGCTAATATGTTTGTATCTTTGGTGACTGAGTTCAAATTTCCTAATACATGCAAATGGTAAAGAGCTAAAAACTGAACAGCAACAGGTATGATGAGGATCATATATTTCTTTTCAATTAAGGTATTAACGGGGTGAGGAATTTTATAATAAAATTTAAAGAGTCAATCGACACTATTCATTATTTGCCCGGCCAGTCTGGCCAGTAGTTGATGTGGTAGCGGAGAGTCGAGCCTTCAAATAGTCTGTCCAACCAGTTACTCAGACCTTCCAGTAGTTGGTCCTCAAAAAGTATGTTACTGTAGTAGTTGAGCAGCGGTTTCTGTCAATAATAAATGAAATGTTGTGTCTTTTCATCATGAGAACAGTATATGTACCAAGATAAGGTGTCTGAACTATGAGAATGAGCAAGAGGCCAGATCAAAACATTTAGTCAAGTTGTCCTGAGTATGGAAATAAGACATGTTAGATCAAAATGCTTAAATAAAGCAACCTGAATATGAGAACTGGAGCAGGTTAGACTAATACACTTAAATAAGGTGTTTGGAAAGCAATAAAATGGTTCTTCCATCCTGTGCTAAACTTGAAATGTGTAGACAAAAAAAAAATACCAGAATGAACTTACAAGGCACAGAAAAATAATACAGCCTCTCCTCACTTAATGACAGAGTTCCGTTCCTAAGACCACGTCGTTAAACAAATTCGTCGCTAAGTGAGAGCATACTATGATGGTAGCGAGTTTGTGTCAACCATCTTTGATATTGTTTTCATGTCACCTTTGCATCGTTTATAACATTTCTGGTATATTTTTAAATGTTTATACAGTAGTGTACTGTATACTGAAATAAACAGAATAAAGGAAATTAGTTCTAATACACATTATTTAGGTATAAATACTGGTCAGAGAGCCCGTCGGTAAACGAGTATGTCACTAAGTGAGGAGAGGCTGTAGTTATAATTAGGGATGGGACAATAACTAAATTTTTTGCCAATACCAATATTCAATTTTAGGCAAGCACTGACACCATCAAAATTATTCAATACTGCTGTGACTGATATAAACGCTGTAGCACATTATAGTGAAAGCATTTTGTATTTCCCATGAATATTGTTTTACTAATATACAAGTATTACTAAACTACTGTTAGCTGTTACGACTTGGAACAGGGCAAGACTTTGTATTATCAACTCATGACTAACACTAAAACAAGACACTGATGCAACAGGCAAACTTTATATATGACGACAATGTTTCACTTACCAGAAATGTTTGCATGTCAAGTTTCCACGCTACTTTAAACTGTCTCATCTTAATGCAATTTAATTAATGGTATGTACTTACATACTATTATACCTACAAACCATACCACGGGTAGGGTTTGAACCCGCAGGTTCAAACCCCACCCGTGGTATGGTTTGTTTGCAATCGTGTCATTATGATTTCGTGCGTCATATTATACCTACAAGCCATGACATGATAAAGTTCCTTGCACTAAGTGTCCTTGTATTAACCATAAACAAGTTATACTTACATCTGAGGCAGCTGAATCCTTTCTCTTGTCCCCCACCTCAACGTCAGAGTCAGATTCAGATTCATTATCACTGAACCCCATGAAGTCTCCACTGATGCCAGAACGCACAGGCTGTGCAATTGGAAACAGGACATAAAACTTTCAAGTCCATGACAATTATAAAAGTAAAACTGCAAACGCAAGATACCCATGTTGAATAACATGTTACAAACAATACTTGTAGCATTAACTTCATGGTAACACAAATATGGTAGGTTTAGCAAAAATTACTATGATGAATGATATAATCACTTCATCCTTATCTTTACCTAAACATTTCTCAGTAGAGTAAGATTAAAAGTAAATGTTGGTGCATAAAAGTATAATGATCACTTCAATGAGAGGAAATAATTTACACAAAAAACAAAAAAACAAAAAAAAAATAGTTTTCCGTATAATAGACACCGTGGCAATGTGGAAACCTTTATTAACAAATCATTTGGTTTGAAGACCAAGCTTTTTCAGATCTACACAGAGTAAGCAAAAGTCACTATAGTCAGGAAAGCAGGCTAGGAGGAAGGGCAGTGTGTGCTGGGAGGCACTTACTCTCCCAGTACTTGCTATGTACTTTTAATAAATGGTTTAGAAAACTGAGAAGATGATAAATAAGACACTTGTGCAATGCTTGGGACTCTCTATTCTGGAAACATTTCACCAGTCAGTGGTTTCTTCACACTTACAAGAGCTTTGATTGTCTAACTAAACATCTCGATAAAGATTTCCATGCAGCCACAGTGTCTTTTTATAAAATTTTTGGCTCTGCAATGTCTTCCTTAGTTTTGAGTATATTTAAATCTCCAACTGAGATCCTCCTCAGCAGATTTGTGGAAGTGGCTGAAATATACAGACAATTATTCTTCCTGTGTTTCTCATGCGTGTCATTCTCACATGGAAAAACACAAACATACGTACGTATGTGTGTGCGTGTAGATTTCTAAGCATAGATCTCAGCAGGACAGAGTCAACAAGACACTATTGGTACAAGTGTTCCACAGGAAAGTGTGCTTGAACTATTGTTATGGAATGTCTACCTCAATGACCTTCTTCAACTCATCCCAGAATACTATGTATATGCAGATGACTGTAATCTGACATTTACTTATCCATGAGAGAAAATGCCAGCTGCTCTAAGTTACATCAATCACCAGTTTACAGATACATCAGCCTGAGGAAAATGGCAGGTCACAGGTGCTCCTGCGAAAACACAAATGATGATGGTCGCTAACCACCATGATGGTAATGCTATAGCAGTGGTAAGAATGAATGGTACCTGGGGACAAAGTTGATATCCTTGGAGTGAAATTTGTCTAACCAAAGAGGAGTTTGTGTAACCAAGAAAGTATCTTCAGCTCCCTGGCCAACTAAAATACAGTAGGACCCCCGTATCCACAGATTCGGTATCTGTGGTTTCAGTTATCTGCAGTTTACCATGGCCCAAAAATAACCCTTAATTTTGCTTAATAATGGCCTCAAAGTGCAAAATTAGTGATGGCAGAAGTTCTTCAAAGCCTAAGAGAAGCTGTAAAGTGCTTTGCATCATTGAAAAAGTGATAATTCTCCATTTACTGTGTGCAATTTATCAATTAAACTTTATAATAGGTATGTATGTATGTATACAGGTAAATGAAAAATGACATATATAGGGTTCACTAGACCTAGTATCTGCAGTTTCAATATCTGCAGCAGGTCCTTGGAACGCATCCTCCATGGATACGGGGGTCCTACTGTACTTCAAAGCAGCAGCAGCAGCCTGATAAGGCTGACTGCTACTGCACTCTGTTTTAATCATCACGTAGAGAAGTACCGAGGCCAGACTTCCGGCCTCGATGTTAACTTCCTTCAGAAGATTCCTGGTGACTGTACTGCTGTAGGTGTTTCAATGGCATCCCACCTCATAGCTGTTTGTTCAGCAGATTGTTAGAGAGAAAATTTATATACAATGTATACAGTGAAAACTACCATTAACAGACTAATAGGGAGGGGGAGTGTATGATGATGATAACTGTCCACAACGTACAAAATATGATTACCCAACAGTCTTCTGAAGCAGTAGACTTGTTCCACTGGTATAGAAGATAAACACACACTAAGAATATGAATATTATAACTAGTAGTACTACAGTACAGTACTGTACTGTATACTGTAGTAATTTTATGGTTGTCTTTCTGTCTCATAAACATGAAAGTTAGATATATCTTGCTACTTCTACTTACATACCATATTTTACAGCGTCAAAAATGATATTTTTTCCCCCAAAAAATTTAAACAGCATCTTGGAGGCCAATGGTTACATTGCTCATAGGCCTCAACCTAAGACTTGAGAAATGTTTTGATACTAGACAGTAATCTAAGCTCCTGTATATGACCAAATAATGAATCATGAAAACTATTTTGTATAAAATAATGAATAAAAATAATCACAAATAATCATAAAAGTTAATTGGCACTTAGCAGTAGTAAACTAAGGAAAACCAGGTGATGGAGTCAGATAAACTACAAGTAGTATCAGTAGGCTAAATTGCCTGTTTATCATCAAACCACCCAGTAATAATATTTTTACTCACCTCAAATGATCCTGATATTCAGGGAACATTATCAGATATAAAATGCAATAGTAAAATTGTGGTGTGTTAAAAGGGGTTCAAATAATAATAGATACTGGTATACAGTAGTAGTACACAAAAAAAAAAACCATTTGCACACCGTAGGTTTATTTCAGTCATGTTGCAGTACAAATGTACCCTTATTAAATAGTAAAATCAACAAACTTAAAAACATAACATGAAATACTGAACTTTTAAAATGCATGAAAAAAAATCACAAATTAATTCGCAGTCCTAACCGTAGATACATCTACTTGCATGCATCGAGACAGTGAGTAGAAAGAGAACAAGGCCAGTCCCAACAAGAAACAGTTGAACACGCTGAGGAAGAGATGGCTGGTTGGGATTTAGCAGATCTAGAATAATTGCCTGTATACTGGCGAGTGTTATTTTTGTAACTAATATTGTTAGTGAATTTTTTAGCACTGTTTCACATAAATTTAGTGTGTTTTTAGCTCGTTTTAGGCAAGAGTCCAGAGCTATTTGAAAAATTTTATTTGGCAACCCTGCAGGTCAGCTGTGTCAGTGGTAAACAACCGTAGAATAAACCATCAAGGTATGTGTTTTTACTTGTAATGCCTCAGGCTTAACATTATTACAATGAATACCGCTTATCTTTTTTTTCCAAAATTTAGCCAGTCAGAATTGGAGGGTGTCCTCGACACCAGAATGTCACGTTCAACATAAAATCTGGAAGTTCATACTACATAGGCACGTGCCTGTATGTGTATATACATCCACTGAGTTTTCTTCTATTTTCTTAATACCTCCTACTCTTGTATTATTTCCTTTCATCTCCATGATAAAGTGGAAAAGAATCCCTCTTCCGTTCACTTTATGGCATTTTGCTAACGTAGCGGTTTTCAATTATACCCATGCTTTATTAATTCAGGCTTCCTATAGTAAATATATTCACCACTCACTATAAGCTAAGTACTAAAATAGTTTCGGGTAAGTAATGTGTGTATTGTATATGCATTTTTTAGGCCTAGCTCTATTGCTCACCTAATATTTGACAGTGTAAACATGCTATCAGGGTTTTATATGTACAGTGTATATGAAAATGAAAAAGGCTATACATATTTCACTTCACAGCAATTTTTGCATATATAGCAGTAGCCCAGCTGTATAAGCAAGGCCCTCCTGTAGTTGTAGCTGCAATGAGAATAAGAGGTAGATGGGGTACAAGAAGAATGGCACTAGTAAGAGAGAAATGAAAATTTATAAATTAAAGGAGGCAGTTGGGGTAAGCTATTAACAATAGCTGGGAAAAAGATAGATTATTGAGTATTGGAAAGCCCCACTTACATGGTGAATTAGGTTCCAGACTCCTGCAGAAAAGTAGAACAGCCTTTTTTCACTTTCAAATGCCTATAAAAATCTAAAAATGTGTTTACACTATCATATGTTAACCCCTTTCATTGTCCTGTAGTACTACGGGTTTTAGGTCACTGTCCATGCCATAGTACTACACTATGAACTCAGATAAACTGTGAGCAGTAAATCTTGGCCTAGATATGAGAAACTGGGCCTATGCAGTAAATGTGCTCCATATAAAAAAATCCTGCAGCATGCAATGCATAATGAGAAAAACTGTGACCATGTTTTCTGGATTAAAATAGCAGCTTTATGGTGTATTTCTATAAAGTGGAGTTAATAAAAGTATTAGTCAGAGGGCTGAAGAGGGTTTGAGGTGGTGGTTTGGTCATTTAGAGAGAATGGATCAAAGTAGAATGACATGGAGAGCGTATAAATCTGTAGGGGAAGGAAAGCGGGGTAGAGGTCGTCCTCGAAAAGGTTGGAGGGAGGGGGTAGAGGAGGTGTTGTGGGCGAGAGGTTTAGACTTCCAGCAAGCGTGCGTGAGCGTGTTAGATAGGAGTGAATGGAGACAAATGGTATTTGGGACCTGACGATCTGTTGGAGTGTGAGCAGGGTAACATTTAGTGAAGGGATTCAGGGAAAACGGTTATTTTATATAACCGGACTTGAGTCCTGGAATGGGAAGTACAATGCCTGCACTCTAAAGGAGGGGTTTGGGATATTGGCAGTTTGGAGAGATATTTGTGTATTTTTATACGCATATACACGTACTTCTAAACTGTTGTATTCTGGGCACCTCTGCAAAAACAGTGATTACGTGTGAGTGAGGTGAAAGTGTTGAATGATGATGAAAGTATTTTCTTTTTGCGGATTTTCTTTCTCTTTGGTTCACCCTGCCTCAGTGGGAGACGGCCGACTTGTTGAGAAAAAAAAAATTGTATTCTCGGTTTCTTTGTCTCATTTGATATAATGAAAGATATATTACAGAAATAGAGATGATTTTGATTGGTTTAAGGACTAAAAATAGGTCGAAATTGAGCTCAAAGTAGAGGAAATGTTTGATTTTTGCCGATATTCAAAAGTAAACAAATCACATCACCTATCTAATACACATCCAACTGGTGGATCTAATATGCATTCACAAACGTTCTGATATTATTTATACAATTATAACAATACTGCATTAAGAGTAATTCTATTTTTTCTGTTAATAAAAATTCGAAGTGGAATTCATGTGTAAAGCCTGGAAACATTGCTAATAAACACAGGAAATGTTGCTTTAGTGCCAGGAATGCCTGCATTGTTTATTCTGGACCCTATTTTGAAGTTAGAATATTTTGAAATTTGTGTGAAATTGGCCAGATTACTAAATTCTGATCACTTTATTGGGTAGTTGAAATAGTCGACTGGCAGTTTCTTGTGCTTAATCAGTAAAATGAAAGACATACTAGTGGAACAGCTAAGAATTTGGTTGGCTACAGCAATATAATTGGCCTAAAATAGGACTCAAAAGTAGGCAAAAATAGCCGAGGCATAAATATCACTGACAGCAAAATTCGCAAAAGGATTTTATAAATTTTCCATTAAATTTAGTACTTTTGGTTTCATTACCTTCAGAAAAAGATTCTCTATCATTTCATAAGATCTTTTTTCTGTGTGAGTGGGGGGGGGGGGATTCTTGGACACAGCAAATCTCAAATCAGGGGGTCTAGACAATGAAAGGGTTAAGTGCACAATGGAGCTAAGCCTAAAAAAATAATACAAAAGTGAAATGAATATACAGTACACTCATTATTATGAATTTAGTCAAAGGAAGCAATGGAATTGGCTTAAAATAGGACTCAAAGTGGGCAAAATTGCCACTGCATAAATTGCACCCAGACCACTAATTTTGCACCACCTGCATAATTTTTAAGTTTGCCACCAAATTTTGTACTTTTGGTATCATTACCTTCAGAAAAAGTTTCTCTACCATTTCAGAGGAAATAATAATTTATTTAATTTTTTCTAAAAAAAATGGACACTAGAAGTAGTAATGTTAATTTTGGGGGTCTGAACAGTGAAAGAAATAAAGACTAACAGTCTAGGAATATGCAGCTCATCAATCCTTTCCTTGTGTATGATCTCCAGAAGTCTCTCTTATATACCTAAAGGATTTGTTATGCATAACTTAATACACACCTGTTTGGCATAGAACCAAGGATGCTATGAAATAACTATCATATGACATAAATGACTTTAGTAATAGGTTGAATCACTTGAAATACAGTGTTTATTGCTTTTGTAGTGGCAAAGCCCAGTGAAACTACACGTTCCTGGTATTTACCAGCTGCAGATTTATCGTGCCACCTGGCCAAGGTATGAATTGTCATAATTATGAATACTGATATTATAGTGTAAAATGGAGAAGCAGACATTGGTGGTATACTTTAAATTGCTTTAAGATAACCTGCATAGTTTGAAATGCAAAATTACCATATAATACCATTCAGTTTTGGAATACAGAAACACCTTTTACATAGAACAGGCAAAGTTCTTCCCCCTTCCCCTACAAATTCCTTCCACTCATGAGCTGGAGCTATAAAGAAGGCAAAACATACTGACCCTCCGGCGGAGTCCTTCTGCCTCTGGTGTTACTGGACTTGGAGTGAGCTGAAAGGAGCAACACTGATAGTAATGCAAACACTGGTGATTTTTTCTGTACTAATACTTAATGTACTTAGAAGCAGCCCTCCCATCCATGATTCTGTTTAGATCAATGTCATATGATAAATTTCAACATTTAATGTTCATTTTCCAATTTAAACCAAGATATATATGACCATTTGCATTAAAATATACTTTATATCAGAGTAGCGATTCCCAACTATTTCATATATACTGACCCCTTTCAGCTTCTCCAAAGTTATAGTTACCCCTCACTTATAAACGCCCGATTTATTATCAGGCATTTAATAAAACAAAATAGCTAACTCAACGGTAGTTACTGAATGTAAAGAAACATAACACAATTTAAGAAAGCATTAATAAAAGCTGAGACTGTAGTCATATAGTGTACAAATGAACATTATCATAAACATTTCGGTCACCAGTGAAGAAAACTTGATGGTTTCATGACCCTGAGCAAAAATGCCACTCTGAAGGTTAAGAACTCCTGATATAAAAGATAGATTAGCATTTACCTGGGAAAACATTGTCTTGCTACCTCCAAAATTGTGAGAGCAGAGCACCAAGTACTACACTTCCAGTGTAATATAAGCTCTCAAGCTAAGAGGAACTTTACTAGTGAGAGTTACAGTCCTGTGGGAATAATCTACCAATCTCTCATTTTGTTAAATTTTAAAGCTCACAACTTTTGTTTAACTGTGCACTTACTAAATTACCCCCATAATGCACAACAAAAAACATTTCACATAGGTTTACCTAGGGTATAAAATACCATACTTAAGAGGTGTTCATTCTGATTACTCCTCTTCTCCAAAAAATGAAAGTCACCATATTCATATTGCAAATATTTAGATGCAGATACACTATAATTAAGATGAGTGTACTGCCTAAGTTGTGTGTTAGTGTCGTGATTACTGTATATACAGTGGCTAACTTGTCAGTGAACATATTTTCTTTAGCTCACCTTACTTGGCAGGATAATGGCCCATATGGTAAAAGAAATACAGTACACTGGATACAAAAAAGACCACTTTGACAAATATGTATAACAGGAAAAATATTATACTATTTTGATTTTATTATTCAAAAACTATTATGTAACTGGAATTAAAACTTGTAAATATAACTCAACAGTATCTATCTCCATGGGCAAGTGGAGAAGAATCCTTCCTCTGTATTTTAGTCACCTCTTATGGAGGCAACTAAAGTGCCGGGAGCATTTGTATAAATTACTGAATGTAAAAAGAAGAAAACCTTACATTCTTCATTTCTAGGCCACACTGCTTCGGTGGGATACAGCCAGTGTGTTAAACTCAATAGTACTACTATGCTGTATCATGGAATCTCAGTGAATTCAGATCATATATTAGTGGCCAATATTTCACCAGCATTCATTCCACAGCTGGCTTACCAAGAGTGAGCAGATATCACAATTCAAACAACCCTCCAAGCTATCAGAGTGCCAAGCACTGTACTTACCATCTCCAGGACTTGAGCTTGGCTAGCCAGTTTTCCTGAATCCTTTCATAAATGATACAGTGCTCACACTCCAACAGTACCTCAAATTTGTAAAACCTTGACTCTACTCCTTCCAATCTAACATGTTTGCACATACCTGCTGGATGTTCAAGCTCCGATCAATTAAAACCTTTAAACCCAGTCTCGAATTCTTCATCTATTGTAAGGTTCACTTTCTTTCAAAGACCCATGTGTCAATATGTCTACTACCAAATATCTGAATATATTCTCTTCCTTCATACTATCTCCCTCCAATCTAATTCCAGTTTTTCACTGCCTAACCTTTCTAATTTTATTATTGTCACTTTTTTTGTGTTCACTTTTACATATCCTTCTAAATTGTCACCAACCTTGCAAATTCTCTTCAGAATTTCTACAGGTACGTGAAACAACTACAGCCTCTCACTTAACAATGGAGTTCCTTTCCTAAGACCACGTCAGTACACGAATTCTTCGCTACGGAGGAGCATACTATAATAGTAGTGGGTTTGTGTCAACCATCTTTGATATTGTTTTAATGTCACCTTTGTGCCATTTGTAACATTTCTGGTATATTTTTGAATGTTTATACAGTAGTGTACTGTATACAGCCTCTCCTCACTTAGCGATGTACTCGTTTACCGACAACTTGGACTTACGATGGGCTCTCTGACCAGTACGCACACCTAAATAATGTATATTAGAGCTGATTTCCTCTATTCTGTTTATTACAATATACAGTACACTACTGTATAAACATTTAAAAATATACCAGAAATGTAATATGTGGTGCAAAGGTGACATTAATATAATATCAAAGATGGCTGACACATACCTAGTACCATTATAGTATGCTCCTCACTTAGCAACGAATTCGTTTACCGACGTGGTCTTAGGAATGTAACTCCAACGTTAAGTGAGGAGGCTGTAATGTATTAAACAGAATAGAGGAAATCAGCTCTAATATACATTATTTAGGTATGCATACTGGTCAGAGAGCCCACTAAGTCTGAGTCATTTGTAAACGAGTACATCGCTAAGTGGGGAGAGGCTGTATTACAGACCTAGGTGACACCCCTGGCACACTACTGTACATAGAAGAATCTGGTTATGCAGAGCATTTGGGCAACTTAGGTCAGTCTTGTTCCCCAGGATGTCACTCACAACAGTCGTACCATGCTACGTACATCATATCTTAAATTTTTCTTAGGAATTCAAAACCTAGTTCCCCTATGAGGCTAAATTGTAACTAAAAATTATCATAACTCTAGCCCACTGTAACTCAAGGGACTAATGTGAATAGGCAATACTCAACCCATGATAAGGAATTTCCAAAATTATGAAGCCTGTGCTATTACTGCTACACCATACTGGCAAACTAAGTTATCCAACTAGGCATACGTACTTCTATATACGTTCTAAGGAGGTTAGCATGGACCCCATTATGACCACAAATACAGGTACAGTATTTATGGATGAGTTTCACACCAACGTGGCAACTCCAGTACATTTAACCCTTTCAGGGTCGGTGCTGTACATGTACGGCTTGAGAGCCACGGTTGGTGCCGTACTTGTACACCAAAATTCTAGCGCCTTCAAATCGAGCAGATGAAAGCTGGTAGGCCTACATATGACAGAATGGGTCTGCATGGTCAGTGTGTGTAGTATAAAAAAAAAATCCTACAGCACGCAGTGCATAATAAGAAAAAAAATCCAACCATGTTTTTGGTATAAAACAGCAACTTTGCAGTGTATTTTCGTAGGGTATTTATGGTTGTATTCTCGTTTTCTTGGTTTCATTTGATAGAATGGAAGATATATTACAGAAATAGAGAAGATTTTGATTGGTTTCATGATGAAAAGTACACGTACCTTGAAATTTAGCTCAAAGTAGCAGAAATGTTCGATTTTTGCCTATGTTCAATAGTAAACAAATCACGCCATGCATTCAATACATGTCAACTGGCAAGTCTAATATTCTTTCACAAGTGAGCTGATATTACTTATACCATTTTTACAATACTGCAGTAGTCTGCATAACAGTAAATCTTCTATTTTTGCGAGAGTAAATATTCAAAATAGAAAGCAAGAGTAATATAAGAGGGGCCTGGAGACGTGACTAATGAACAGAGAAAATGTTATTTTAGTACCAGGAACATGTCTTATTTATTCTGGACCCCATCAAATTTCGTACTTTTTGTATCATTTCATAATAATTTTTTTTTTTTAAATATTTCGACCCTGAGAGCGAGTTCAGGATCAGGGGACTTGACCCTGAAAGGGTTAAAGCCATTATCATTGACTTATTAGGCTGCACAGTGTATGATGACTTCTGCCCATTTCCTGAGTCATTAAAAAACTTCTTTCTTTCCACAACCAACACTTAAGCCGCTTTGTTTTCCCTCATCTGTGACTCACCTAGTCTTTCACAGACCCACCTATCAACACATCCTCTCCCAAATACCTCGATTCATTCATTTACTTCATACTCTTTCCTTCCAATCTGAGCCTAACTACACATTGCCTAGATTACTTAATCCTCATCCATTTGCTTTTTTCCTTTGTATAATTTCAATTTTCATTTTTTACATGCCCTCCTAAACTCCTCCACCAAACTGTAATATTTCTTTTAAAAATCTCAAAAGTAGTGTGTCATTAGCAAAGAGTAGCCATTTTTATCTCTTTGTAGTTACAAGAGCAGAACTACACTCATGGTATCCAATCATCAGTCTTTAGTTTGTCAAATAAATTTTTCAAGTTACAAGTTCTTGCAGTACACAACAGAGCTATATATATAATTACCGTGAGACCTTATATTAATTTACGCCCATATTTGACTGGGTGATAAATGTATATGATTTATGACTGAAGTGTAGGTTTAATTCTGTTACTGTTTTACCAAACCTTAAAGAATGTAGTTTTTGTTTTTTTAGAAGTTCATACAGTAATAAAAAATAACCCCTTCAAGTGCTCAAGAGGCATTTCCATATACTCAGGGTTGCCAGAAACGTAACTGTACCAAATACTGAAGCTTTGATGTAAATAATTATGTAATTATAATTAGCTACAATCTCCGTGGAGAGTGGAAAAGAATCCTTCCTATTTAAACCATGTGTGTCATAAGAAATAACTAAAATGCCAGGAGCAAGGAGCTAGTTACCCCTTCTCCTGTATAAATTACTAAATGTGAAAAGAAAAACTTTCGTATTTTTTTTCAAGTCACCCTGCCTTGGTGGGAGACAGCCGGTGCATAAAAAAAAATTGCTGTAAATCCTTAATTATAATTCTTTACAAAGTTTGCAATAGTTTCTTCACCAAGCCTTACAGTGTTGCAAGGTTCAGAGCTTGTTAATTAAATGTTAATAATTTATACAAATCGGGAGCAAGGGGCTAGTAACCCCTTCTCCTGTATATATTACTAAATGTAAAAGGAGAAACTTTCGTTTTTCCTTTTGGGCCACCCCACCTTGGTGGGATACGGCCGGTGTGTTGAAAGAAAGAATTTATACAAATGACTGAGCAGAAGGGATAAAAAAAAAAATACATAAACCAGCCTCTTGATGCAGAGAGCCTAGGTAAAGTAAGCACTAAATATGACTGTAAACCCTTGCAAGATCTAACTTAAGTCAGATTTAGCAAGTGGACTGATTGTATTGTAGAATTTAATATAGATAAGTGCCATGTAATGGAAACAGGATGCCAGAACAGGCTACATTAAAAATATGTGATAAATATTGAAAGCAGCAGATATAGAAAGGGACCTAGGAGTCATCATCGACAAAAGATTGTCACAGGAAGACCGTATTAATGAAATATTAAGAAATTTCTAGGACACTCGAGTCATATAATAACCCATGGGAGAGAGACTAACCAAGTGTAAAGGTATATAGTTTTGCTTCAAGTACTGAGTGACCACTATGCCACAAAACAAATTCATTCACCATTCACTGATGTGACCAACACCTACACTTACATGTATTATACTTGTATCTATGCAGTCAACACATTTACACATGATCTGCTTGACTGAGGTTAATATTGAAATACCTAACAAGGATTAGGTGATGCTGGTTTCATTTTTTTGTTTTTTTTATGATTCATTTTCCAAAACTGTCACTAAAATTTATGATGCTCCTGTGTAGAAATCTCTATTGTATTCCAGGAGTGTTCTGAGTTATAGATTGTACTAATATACATATTCACAATATGCATCTCTAGTTTTTACAATATTATTACATTGAACCTTGACACAGGAAAGCGTGACACTCGCCTTCTTATTTGCTTTACGACTTTTCAAAAGTGATCCTGTAATGCTGTATGGACAGCCAGAATCTTTCCTTTTAGAAACTGGTACCCATCCTTTCCCCCAATCACTTATCAAGAGAGGCTTACCCCAAATACAGTCTCAGGATGTTTGGCATGGAACAGACAGTAGTATTTCCTATGACCATTTAGCGCTATAACCGTGCCAAGGGTATTCTTGGGGTTGATGTTGAGGTCCCGAGGTTCAGGAAGCCCAAGGACTAATATACGCTTGTACCATTCCATCGCTGACACTCTCTCAACGTTTAAAAATGCAAACATCAAAGTCTTGTTTCTGAAAGCAGTTATGAATAATGTTAGATATTACCTCACTACATAATTCCCCCTAAAAAACATATTAAATTTTTTTTGTTGACACACTGGCCATCTCCCACTGAAGTGGGAGATGGCCAATAGGCGATGTCATGCTGATATCACAGTTCAGATACTCCTATAAACTGCAACATCCCCTCCTCTCATTCACTGTACCTCCTACCTCCAGGACTCATGTCCAGCTATCCAGTTTCTCTTCTCACACTCCAACAACACATCTAGTCATAAAAACCACTTGCCTCCACCCACTGCTATTTAACATGCTCACAAAAACCTGGAGGATGTCCAAGACCCTAGCACTCAAAACTTCTGTTAGCTTCATCCTCCAACCTTTCCTAAAATGACTCCTACCCCACCCCTCTTCCTTCTAACCCAGATTGTTACACCCTCCTAGTCATCTTGTTTAGCTCCATCCTCTCTAAATGTCCAAACTACCTTAACATCCCTTCTCAGCCCTCTGATAATACCTTTGGCAACCTCACACCTTCACATCTCCAAACACCAAATTGTCAGCATAATATTCACACCACACACTGCCCTCAAACAAACTCTCCAATGCCTCCAGCCTTCTCCTCGATGAAAAATTTAAACCCCATGCTTCACACCCACATAAGTGTTGGCACTGATATAGTCCTTGTTTTGCTTCCTGGATAAATGTTTTTGTCTCCATAAATACCTCAATGCACCACCCATCTTTTTTCCCCCTCAACTATTCTATGGTTCACCTCATATTTCATAGACCCATCTACCAACAAATTCACTCCCAAATAACTGAACATCTTTATTTCCTCAATATTACATCCCTCCAATCTGATATCCAAGCTTTCACTGCCTAGATTTTTTTTTGTTACACTTTTTACCTTGCTCTTGGTTCACTTTTGATTTCTTTCCTTTACATACCCTCCCAAATTCCTCCATTATTATTTTCCTGAATAAATATTATCACATATTACACTATGCAGTACATAAATATATTACCCTATGAATATTATGCTTACCATAAGTCATTCTTTGTTACAAAATATATACAATTCTGAAGACATTAAAGCAATTTAAACATAAAACTAACAAATCAAGAAGTTAGTAATAATTCAGCCTTAAAAAATGCAGTAGTTCTTGTTAAAACAAATTACCCACTGAATGTTTTGCGAGGTTGTTGATTATAGTTCAGACTAATCCTTTTTTTTTTTTTTTCCAACAAGGCAGGGTGACCCAAAAAGAAAGAAAATCCCCCCCCCCCAAAAAAATGCTTTCATCATCATTCAAAACTTTCACCTCACTCATACATAATCACTGTCTTCGCAGAGGCGCTCAGATACGACAGTTTAGAAGTCCCTCGAAACTGCCAATATCCCAAACCCCTCCTTTGTACTTCCCATTTCCAGGACTCGTGTCCGGCTAAATCTACAATAACCGGTTTCCCTGAATCCTTTCACTAAATATTACCCTGCTCACACTTCAACAGCTCGTCAAGTCCCAAAAATCATTTGTCTCCATTTACTCCTAACACACTCACACACGCGTGCTGGAAGTCCAAGTCCCTCACCCACAAAACCTCCTTTACCACCTCCCTCCAACCTTTTTGGGGACGACTCCTACCCCGCTTTCCTTCCCCAATAGAGTTATACGCTCTAAAATTCATTCTACTTTGTTTCATTCTCTCTAAATGACCAAACCATCTCAACAGCCCCTCTGACTAACACTTTTAGTAACTCAACACCTCCTCCTAATTTCCACACTCCAAATTCTCTGCATAATATTTACACCACACATTGCCCTTACACAGGACATCTCCACTGCCTCTAGCCGCCTCCTCACTGCAGCATTTACAACCCAAGCTTCACACCCATAAAAGTGTTGGTACCACTATACTTTCATACATTCCCTTCTTTGCCTCCATAGATAACAATTTTGTCTCTACAGATACCTCAACACACCACTCACCTTTTTTCCTTCATCAATTCTATGGTTAACCTCATCCTTCATAAACCCATCTGCTGACAAGTCAACTCCCAAATATCAGAAAACATTCACTTCTTCCATACTCCCTCTCTCCAATGTGATATCCAATTTTTCTTTAAATCATTTGATACTCTAATCACCTTACTCTTATCTATGTTCACTTTCAACTTTCTACCTTTACACAGCTTCCCAAACTCATCTAATAACCTTTGCAACTTTTCTTTAGAATCTCCCATAAGCACAGTATCATCAGCAAAAAGTTACTGTCAACTCCCATTTCGTACTTGATTCCTCAAAATTTAATCCCACTCCTCTCCCAACACCCTAGCATTTACTTCTTTTACTACCCTATCTATAAATATATTAAACAACCATGGTGACATTACACATCTCTGTCTAAGACCTACTTTTACCGGGAAGTAATCTCCCTCTCACCTACACACCCTAACCTGAGCCTCACTATCCTCATAAGAACTCTTTACATCATTTAGTAACTTACTACCTATTCCATACACTTACAACATCTGCTTCAATGTAAACACCTGACCTACACATTCCTTACTCATTCTAAAGCCTCCTTGCTCATCTGCAATCCTGCTCTCCATCTTACTTCTAATTCTTTCAATAATAACCCTACCATACACTTTACCTGGTATATTCCCCTATAATTTTTACAATCTCTTTTGTCGCCTTTCCCTTTATTTTTTTTTTAACAAGTTGGCAGTCTCCCACTGAAGCAGGGTGACCCAAAAAGAAAGAAAATCCCCAAAAAGAAAATACTCTCATTATTATTCAACACTTTCACCTCACTCACACATAATCACTGTTTTTGCAGAAGTGCTCAGAATACAACAGTTTAGAGGCATATATATATATAAAGATACACAACATATCCCTCCAAACTGCCAATATCTCAAACCCCTCCTTTATATTGCAGGCATTGTACTTCCCATTTCCAGGACTCTAGTTTGGCTATATAAAAATAACCGGTTTCCCTGAATCCCTTCACTAAATACAGTGGACCCCCGGTTAACGATATTTTTTCATTCCAGAAGTATGTTCAGGTGCCAGTACTGACCGAATTTGTTCCCATAAGGAATATTGTGAAGTAGATTAGTCCATTTCAGACCCCCTAACATACACGTACAAATGCACTTACATAAATACACTTACATAATTGGTCGCATTGGGAGGTGATCGTTAAGCGGGGGTCCACTGTATTACCCTGCTCACACTCCAACAACTCGTCAGGTCCCAAATACCATTCATCTCCATTCACTCCTATCTAACATGTTCATGCACGCTTGCTGGAAGTCCAAACCCCTCACCCACAAAACCTCCTTTACCCCCTCCCTCCAACCTTTTCGAGGACGACCCCTACCCCGCCTTCCTTCCCCTACAGATTTATATGCTCTCCATGTCATTTTACTTTGATCCATTCTCTCTAAATGACCAAACCACCTCAATAACCCCTCTTCAGCTCTCTGACTAATACTTTCATTAACCCTTAAACTGTCCAAGCAGATCTATGTTCACATGCGTAGTGCTCCAAAAGCAGTTTTCCTTTTTTTTTACTTATTTTCAAATACATAAAAAAAAACATGTAGATCAAAGTCTTTTTTACATGTTTTCAAATGTAAAAAAAAAAAAAAAATCTACTTTTTTTACATACTTTCAAATGTTGAAAAAACGTAGATCTACGTTTGGACAGTTTAAGGGTTAACTCCACACCTTCTCCTAAATAATAAGAAAGAAAAAAGAAGAGGAGAGAGAGAGAGAGAGAGAGAGAGAGAGAGAGATTTTCGGAGATGTTAAGTGAATGTATAGGAGCCTTTGAACCAAGTGAGAGAGTAATTGTGGTAGGGGACCTGAATGCTAAAGTAGGAGAAACTTTTAGAGAGGGTGTGGTAGGTAAGTTTGGGGTGCCAGGTGTAAATAATAATGGGAGCCCTTTGATTGAACTTTGTATAGAAAGGAGTTTAGTTATAGGTAATACATATTTTAAGAAAAAGAGGATAAATAAGTATACAAGATATGATGTAGGGCGAAATGACAGTAGTTTGTTGGATTATGTATAGGTAGATAAAAGACTGTTGAGTAGACTTCAGGATGTACATGTTTATAGAGGGGCCACAGATATATCAGATCACTTTCTAGTTGTAGCTACACTGAGAGTAAAAGGTAGATGGGATACAAGGAGAATAGAAGCATCAGGGAAGAGAGAGGTGAAGGTTTATAAACTAAAAGAGGAGGCAGTTAGGGTAAGATATAAACAGCTATTGGAGGATAGATGGGCTAATGAGAGCATAGGCAATGGGGTCGAAGAGGTATGGGGTAGGTTTAAAAATGTAGTGTTAGAGTGTTCAGCAGAAGTTTGTGGTTACAGGAAAGTGGGTGCGGGAGGGAAGAGGAGCGATTGGTGGAATGATGATGTAAAGAGAGTAGTAAGGGAGAAAAAGTTAGCATATGAAAAGTTTTTACAAAGCAGAAGTGATGCAAGGAGGGAAGAGTATATGGAGAAAAAGAGAGAGGTTAAGAGAGTGGTGAAGCAATGTAAAAAGAGAGCAAATGAGAGAGTGGGTGAGATGTTATCAACAAATTTTGTTGAAAATAAGAAAAAGTTTTGGAGTGAGATTAACAAGTTAAGGAAGCCTAGAGAACAAATGGATTTGTCAGTTACAAATAGGAGAGGAGAGTTATTAAATGGAGAGTTAGAGGTATTGGGAAAATGGAGGGAATATTTTGAGGAATTGTTAAATGTTGATGAAGATAGGGAAGCTGTGATTTCGTGTATAGGGCAAGGAGGAATAACATCTAGTAGGAGTGAGGAAGAGCCAGTTGCGAGTGTGGGGGAAAGTTCATGAGGCAGTAGGTAGAATGAAAGGGGGTAAGGCAGCTGGGATTGATGGGATTAAGATAGAAATGTTAAAAGCAGGTGGGGATATAGTTTTGGAGTGGTTGGTGCAATTATTTAATAAATGTATGGAAGAGGGTAAGGTACCTAGGGATTGGCAGAGAGCATGCATAGTTCCTTTGTATAAAGGCAAAGGGGACAAAAGAGAGTGCAAAAATTATAGGGGGAGAAGTCCGTTGAGTATACCTGGTAAAGTGTATGGTAGTTATTATTGAAAGAATTAAGAGTAAGACGGAGAATAGGATAGCAGATAAACAAGGAGGCTTTAGGAAAGGTAGGGGGTGTGTGGACCAGGTGTTTACAGTGAAACATATAAGTGAACAGTATTTAGATAAGGCTAAAGAGGTCTTTGTGGCATTTATGGATTTGGAAAAGCCGTATGTGGATAGGGGGGGGGGCAATGTGGCAGATGTTGCAGGTGTATGGTGTAGGAGGTAGGTTACTGAAAGCAGTGAAGAGTTTTTACGAGGATAGTGAGGCTCAAGTTAGAGTATGTAGGAAAGAGGGAAATTATTTCCCAGTAAAAGTAGGCCTTAGACAAGGATGTGTGATGTCACCGTGGTTGTTTAATATATTTATAGATGGGGTTGTAAGAGAAGTAAATGCGAGGGTCTTGGCAAGAGGTGTGGAGTTAAAAGATAAAGAATCACACAAAGTGGGAGTTGTCACAGTTGCTCTTTGCTGATGACACTGTGCTCTTGGGAGATTCTGAAGAGAAGTTGCAGAGATTGGTGGATGAATTTGGTAGGGTATGCAAAAGAAGAAAATTAAAAGTGAATACAGGAAAGAGTAAGGTTATGAGGATAACAAAAAGATTAGGTGATGAAAGATTGGATATCAGATTGGAGGGAGAGAGTATGGAGGTGAATGTATTCAGATATTTGGGAGTGGACGTGTCAGCGGATGGGTCTATGAAAGATGAGGTGAATCATAGAATTGATGAGGGGAAAAGGGTGAGTGGTGCACTTAGGAGTCTGTGGAGACAAAGAACTTTGTCCTTGGAGGCAAAGAGGGGAATGTATGAGAGTATAGTTTTACCAACGCTCTTATATGGGTGTGAAGCATGGGTGATGAATGTTGCAGAGAGGAGAAGGCTGGAGGCAGCAGAGATGTCATGTCTGAGGGCAATGGGTGGTGTGAATATAATGCAGAGAATTCGTAGTTTGGAAGTTAGGAGGAGGTGTGGGATTACCAAAACTGTTGTCCAGAGGGCTGAGGAAGGGTTGTTGAGGTGGTTCGGACATGTAGAGAGAATGGAGCGAAACAGAATGACTTCAAGAGTGTATCAGTCTGTAGTGGAAGGAAGGTGGGGTAGGGGTCAGCCTAGGAAAGGTTGGAGGGAGGGGGTAAAGGAGGTTTTGTGTGCGAGGGGCTTGGACTTCCAGCAGGCATGCGTGAGCGTGTTTGATAGGAGTGAATGGAGACAAATGGTTTTTAATACTTGACATGCTGTTGGAGTGTGAGCAAAGTAACATTTATGAAGGGGTTCAGGGAAACCGGCAGGCCGGACTTGAGTCCTGGAGATGGGAAGTACAGTGCCTGCACTCTGAAGGAGGGGTGTTAATGTTGCAGTTTAAAAACTGTAGTGTAAAGCACCCTTCTGGCAAGACAGTGATGAAGTGAATGATGGTGACCGTTTTTCTTTTTCAGGCCACCCTGCCTTGGTGGGAATCGGCCAGTGTGAAAATAAAATAAAATAAAAAAAAGAAAATAATAATAATAAGAAAATTGTCTTCCCTTTATATAAAGGAATTATACATGCTCTCTGTCAATCCCTAGGCACCTTCCCCTCTTTCATACATTTATTAAAGAAAAATACCAACCACTCCAACACTATATCTCCCCCTGCTTTTAACATTTCTGTCATGATCCCATCAGTTTCAGTTGCCTTACCCCCTTTCACTCTACGTAATGCCTCATACACCTCCCCCACACTCACATCACTCATTCACTCCTAAAAGATGTTATACCTCCCTGGCCAGTGAATGAAATTACTGCCTCCCTTTTTTCATAAACATTTATAAGTCCCTCAAAATATTCCTGCCATCTACCCAATACTTCCAGCTCCCTATCTACTAACTTCCTTACTCTGTTTTAAACCGACAAATCCATTCGTTCCCTAGGCTTTCTTAATTTGTTTATCTTGCTCCAAAATTTTTTCTTATTCCCAGCAAAATTTTTTAACTGATTATCCCACTCATTTGCTATCCTTTTGCATTCTCTTCACTTTTCTTTTATGCTCCATATACTCTGCCCTTCTCATATCACTTCTGCTTTGTAAAAACCACTCATAAGCTACCGTTTTCATTTTTATTGCACCCTTTACCTCATCATTCCACTAATCACTCCTTTTTCCTCCTGCACCCACCCTCCTATAGCCACAAACTTCTGCCCCACATTCTAATACTGCATTTTTATACCTATCCCATCCCTCTTCAACCTCCCCCACTACCCATACTTGCACTAGCCCACATTTTTACCAAAAGTTGCTAATATCTCACCCTAACTTCCTCCTCCCTTAGTTTATAAACTTTCACCTCTCTCTTACTTACTGTTGCCATTTTCCTTTTGTCCCATCTACTTCTTACTCAAACTGTATCTACAACTAAATAATGATCCAATATATCCATTGCTCCTCTATAAACATATACACCGATCAACCTTTTATTCACCAATACAGTGGACCCCAGGTTAACGCCTGGATCTGATAGCGCCAAAATCGGATAACGCCTCGCTTTGGCGTAAAAAAATTGGCTCGGATAACACCTAAAAACTCAGAAGCTTTGTTCCGAACGTGTCTGCTGGGAGCCGTGAGCGGGCCCGGCCAGTCACCCAGTCTACTAGCCAGTGTGCCAATGTTTACAAAGCCAGCAAGGATGATTCTACGTGTGCATGCAATATATTTTGTATTATTCCATTGTTTCTGGTGCTTATAACTGCTAAATAAGCCACCATGGGCCCCAAGAAAGCCTCTAGTGTCAGCCCTATGGTAAAGAATGTGAGAAACACATAATTTAAGAAAAAGTTTGTAGAAAAATACGAAAGTGGTGGTGGTCGTGTGTGGTAGTGATGGTGGTAGAGGGTGGTAGTGATGGTGGTAGTAAAGGGTGGTAGTGATGGTGGTAGTAAAGGGTGGTAGTGATGGTGGTAATGATGGTGGTAGTAGAGGGTGGTAGTAGAGGGTGGTAGTAGAGGGTGGTAGTGAGGGTGGTAGTGAGGGTGGTAGTGAGGGTGGTAGTGAGGGTGGTAGTGAGGGTGGTAGTGAGGGTGGTAGTGAGGGTGGTAGTGAGGGTGGTAGTGAGGGTGGTAGTGAGGGTGGTAGTGAGGGTGGTATGAGGGTGGTAGTGAGGGTGGTAGTGAGGGTGGTAGTGAGGGTGGTAGTGAGGGTGGTAGTGAGGGTGGTAGTGAGGGTGGTAGTGAGGGTGGTAGTGAGGGTGGTAGTGAGGGTGGTAGTGAGGGTGGTAGTGAGGGTGGTAGTGAGGGTGGTAGTGAGGGTGGTAGTGATGGTAGTAGAGGGTGGTAGTAGAGGGTGGTAGTAGAGGGTGGTAGTGATGGTGGTAGTGGTTGTTATTGTGGTATGGTATGTTAAGGCATGGTGAGGCTGCCAGTTCTGACAAAAAAGTAGCTGAAAAATATGTGCAGGACTTAAGGGGTACATAGAGGCTGAAAAATTAAAACCTCAAAAGTGTTCAGTTGTGACAAAACAGGCCTGTTTAGGAAAAAAATGCCAAACAGGACCTACATTACTCAGGAGGAAAAGGCACTCCCAGGACACAAGCCAGAAAAGGACTTGTTATCTGAAGTCTTTATGGAAGGGGATTCCCCTTCCAAACAATAGAACACCTTCATCCTCTGCCCTCCTCCAGTCTCATCACTCATCAACAAGTCCACAATAAAAGTGTGATATTATTGTTTTATTCGTCATGTATCATTGTTTTCTGTGTAGGGAAATGTATATTTCATGTAAAAAAATGATTCTGTTTAATCCTTTTGGGTATATGGAACGGATTAATTGGATTTCCATTATTTCTTATGGGGAAAATTAATTCGGATAAAGGCTAGCTCTCTGGAACGGATTAAAGGCGTTAACCAAGGGTCCACTATACATAATCTAACAAACTACTTTCATTACATGCTATATCATTTCTTGTATACTTATTTATCCTTCTTTTCATTAAATACTTATTACCAAACCTCTTTCTACACATAGTTCAATTAATGGCTCCCCATTTTCATTTACCCCTGGCACCCCAAATTTACCTACAACATTTTTACCCGCTTCAGCATTGAGATCCCCAACCACAAGTACTCTCTCACATGGTTCAAAACTCCCCACACACTCAACATTTCCCAAAATCAATCAATCAATCAATGTATCTCTCTCTCTCTTTCTCCAGGCACATAAACATTTACTACAATCCACTTTACACATCCAACCCTTATTTTATTCCACAATCCTTGAATTTATATTTCTTCTTTTCCTGCCATAAATTACCCTTCAACATTATTGCTACTCCTTCCTTAGTTCTAACTATTAGAAACCCCTGACATAATCCCATTTATTTCTCCTCACTGAAACTCTCCTACCCCCTTCAGTTCTGTTTCACTTAGAGCCAGAACAGCCAGCTTCTTTTCATTCATAGCATCCACAATCATCTCTTTCTTATCATTCACACTACAATCACGCACATTCCAACATCCCACTTTGACGGTACTCTTCTTTTTCTTTTTAGCAGGCTATATGGGAAAAGAGGTTACTAGCCTATTGCTCCTGGCATTTTAGTTGACTTTTACAACATGCATGACTTACAGAGGAAAGATTCGTACTCTGCTTCCCCATGGATGTGAAAAGCAAAGTAATAAGAACAAGAACTATTTAAGATAAAATCAAAGAAAACCCAGCTGAGTGTGTATAAATAAACGAGTAGATGCTTGTGTAGTGTGACCTAGGTTTAAGTAGTAGTAGCAAGATGTACCCGAAATCTTGCATGTTTATAAGACAGAAAAAAAGACATCAGCAATCCTACCATCATGTAAAACAAATACAGGCTTCCATTTTACACTCACTTCGCAGTATGGTAGGAGATTACCAGTGTTAAAAAAAGAATCAGCCATTTCCTATGGAGATGACTAAAAAAAACATTCACCATCATTCATTAAATAGCTGTCTTGCCAGATGTGCAATTTCATAATTTATATTTTAAACACAGTTAAATATAAAAGACAAAAGCTAACTAAATCAATCGTCTGCTTGGATGAAACATATATTATAATCTTACTTTCTGTAGGGCCAACAAGCTTTATGGAATTTTGGCATAAGTTTTGCCTTGCTCTCTGAGTCGCACAGCATCACTATAGTGCGGCAGCCAGGCTTCAACATACGAACAAGACCATTGTACGTCTCTCCTCGCAATTCATGTACACGAAGTTGTGGCTGGGGTGTTACTTTTCCATTGTGGTCGATGAATGTAGATGCTGAGTTACCTACTCGCTCCTCTTCTAGTTTTCTGCAAAGAGAAATTAACAATTAAAAAGTGTCCCATGGCTCAGTTGATAGTGCACTCAGCTCATATACCGAGTGTCTGAGGGTCAATCCCCGGTACAAGTGGAAATACTGGGCATGTTTCCTTACACCTGCTGCCCCTGTTCACTTAGCAGTAAGTAGGTACCTGGGTGTTTGCCAACTGGTGTGGGTGGCATTCTGGGGGGTATACCTTAGATAGGGTTAGGCTTTGAAATGAGCTGAGGTAGGATAATAGATCTTAGCCTGTAAAACTGATGTGAAAAAATGAAAAGGTATCACCTAATTCAATTAATGTGATATACTAGAGAAATTCCAGTGCTACCAAGGGTTAACTAAAATTAGGTGTTTCTTTCCTGACTTTCTACTTATGACACTAGAGTAACTTGGACTTCATTAAATATTTCACAATGTACAATATCACTGTTGCAGGTTGTCTTGTTGACTGTCTTTTTTTCCACTACAACAACTTTCCAACTTGTATATGAACCTAATTAAAAGCCCTCAGACTTTCCTGTCTTGTTACTGAGATAATATCTACTTTACTTATTTCACACTCAGATTATCAGGCAGATTTTCAGAAATATTTTAATTACTGATGCTTTCACCTGAAGATATTACTCACCCTCACACTTTCACCAGCATGCACGTGCACATGTGCACGCACACAAATACACACACTATTAATTTCTTGTACAATATTCTCCAAGAATGATCTTGTGCTCTTTGTTCCTTGTAAAAGCATTTTTAAATTTGTTATTTTTTATGTACAAGTAATATTCTTTTTATGTCATGGCCTGCCATAGGACTGTCAGCTACAAACCTTCATGTGCTCTAAGACACAACTGTCTTGCTGTCCCTCATCACATGCCCAATACATTAAATGGGTCATCGTATGACAAAGACCTGTGCCAGGAAACTTCCTAACAAATAAACCAGCATCATTCATGTCCCATCATGCAAGAGGCCGAGCACTTTGAACACTAACTGCACATGTTCTGACTCATTATTTACTCCATACAGTACAGACGAGCCCTGTTCATACAGCAATTTAGGTTCTTGACTACTGCTGTAAAGTGAAATGTAGTCTTCTTTTGACTTTTAAATGCATATAAAAGCCAGATAGCGTAAATATGTTATCATATATTAAATGAGCAATAGTGATTGGTAAATATATCATTGTTGGAAGTCTGAATACATGAAGAACGAGCATAACTGAAAACTGCTGTATTAGCAAAATGCTGTAAAGTGAAGCACTGTAAAGTGGGGCTCTCATGGATGTGCAATTATGACAAGTATCAGTCAGTCTTACTATTACTTTTATTTTTTTTTTTTACCTCCAGCAGAGTGAACAGGTTCAGAAAAGAGCTAAAATATTAAGTGCATATTGAAGAATAAGACACTTGTGCAACACCTGGGTATCTTTATTTGTAGACGTTTCACCATCCACTGGCTTTATCAATACATACATACATGGACATAACGCTCTTATATGGGTGTGAAGCATGGGTGATGAATGTTGCAGTGAGGAGAAGGCTGGAGGCAGTGGAGATGTCATGTCTGAGAGCAATGTGTGGTGTGAATATAATGCAGAGAATTCGTAGTTTGGAAGTTAGGAGGAGGTGCGGGATTACCAAAACTGTTGTCCAGAGGGCTGAGGAAGGGTTGTTGAGGTGGTTCGGACATGTGGAGAGAATGGAGCGAAACAGAATAACTTCAAGAGTGTATCAGTCTGTAGTGGAAGGAAGGCGGGGTAGGGGTCGGCCTAGGAAAGGTTGGAGGGAGGGGGTAAATGAGGTTTTGTGTGCGAGGGGCTTGGACTTCCAGCAGGCATGCGTGAGCGTGTTTGATAGGAGTGAATGGAGACAAATGTTTTTTAATACTTGACGTGCTGTTGGAGTGTGAGCAAAGTAACATTTATGAAGGGGTTCAGGGAAACCGGCAGGCCGGACTTGAGTCCTGGAGATGGGAAGTACAGTGCCTGCACTCTGAAGGAGGGGTGTTAATGTTGCAGTTTAAAAACTGTAGTGTAAAGCACCCTTCTGGCAAGACAGTGATGGAGTGAATGATGGTGAAAGTTTTTCTTTTTCGGGCCACCCTGTCTTGGTGGGAATCGGCCAGTGTGATAATAATAATAAAAAATGGACATAATATGGAAATTGCAGAAATATATACAATTTTCATATTATATCCATGTATGTATTGATAAAGTCATTGGATGGTAAAATGTCTACAAGAAACCCAGATGTTGTACAAGTATCTTCAGTCTTCATGTTGTCGGTGTTGAATACCATTAATACACAAGTACATGTATACCCAGTGCCTCATACATTTCTAGCTTTAATATTAATCTTAATCCATATTTTCATATTTCTTAGTGATTAACAGTAATTCTCATTTACTTAGCCACATAAGGTGCTAAATCAGGTATTAAGGTGTTATACTATTTTCTTTATTTTTTATATTCAGTAGCTCCTTTATTTTCAGCTTTAAAATAATTATCTTAGTCCATACATTCCTCCACCTTGACTACCTCGCATTAGTATTAAGATTAATTAAAGATTTTAATAAAAGTTAACCACTCTTATCTTGTCTAGATTTAAGTAGTTATTATGTACTAGGATTAGTCTGCCCCAAAATGCCCCGGCATGATAGTGGCTTTGTTTATACTTAGCAAGCCAAAACTGTAATTCACACTGTTACCTTTACAAAGAAATAAATCTTTTACTTTTTACATTTTTAAAGTGCATATTGTTATAGTGAGCAACTTACACTAGGTAGGACATGACATATCCACCAGCAATAATGAATGCAACTGTCACCAGGATAGACACCGCAGGAAGCAGATCATCTTGAGTCACATTATCCCTGTAATAAAGATATATAACAGGTGTAAGTCAAACAGCTTTGTTCATCACTAGCAACACATTAGACACAAGCACACACACACACATGTGTATACAACTGTTTACACATACATACATGCATTCAGACTTGATATAAAAATACGTCACACACACACACACACAAAACCACACACACAACCCCACACACAACCCCACACACAACCCCACACACAACCACACACACAACCACACACACAACCACACACACAACCACACACACAACCACACACACAACCACACACACAACCACACACACAACCACACACACAACCACACACACAACCACACACACAACCACACACACAACCACACACACAACCACACACACAACCACACACACAACCACACACACAACCACACACACAACCACACACACAACCACACACACAACCACACACACAACCACACACACACACACACACACGTACGTACTCATATACAACAGGCCTAGTGTCTAATCGACATGTGCCTAGGACAAAATGGTAACTAACACACACATACACTGCTTAGACTGCTTTCCTCTCATGATACACTAGTCTCTTAACAATACAGTACAGGTGCACCCCTGATTTTGGGCCACTTCTGGTTCCAAAGCTTTGCCAAATCACAGTTTTGCCGAACCAGTGGTCACCTTCAAGATGCTCTAACCCACTAATTATACATTTCCCATATCTTTAAAGCACCATCGACTGCTAGAACCTTAAATTAAAGAAATATTAAATGTAAATTAAAAAATTAACCCTTTGACTGTCACAGCCCCAAATCCTAAAGTCTCTGTGTCGCAAAATTTTTGAAAAAAAAAAAAAAAAAAAAAAAAAAAAAAAAAAAAAAAAAAAAAAAAAAAAAAAAAAAAAAAAAAAAAAACTTATGAAATGATAGAGAATCTTTTCCCGATGTTAATAATGCCAAAAGTACAAAATTTGATGGAAAGCTTACGGAATTACGTTCTCACGAAGTTAGTGATCTCGGAGATATTTACACATCGGCAATTTCGCCCAATTTGAGCCCTATTTTCAGCCAATTTCATTGTTCCAGTTGACCAAACTCATAGCTATTTCTTCAGAACTCCATTTGTTCTATCGACTGAGTACAAGAAACCACCCATTTACTGATTTTAACTACCCAATAAAGTGGTCAGAAATTGGCAATTTGGCCAATTTCATGCAAATTAAAAAAGATACCAATTTCAAAACAGGGTCCAGAATGAACAATGCAGACATTCTTGGCACTAAAATAATATTTTCTCTGTAATAATGTTGGTAGAATTACCGACAATATGTAAAGTAAAAGGACACAAGTGTAACTAATGTGACATTTTATCGTGGCAACGTTTCGCTCTCCAGGAGCTTTGTCAAGCCGATAACTTGAACAACGATAACTTGAACAACGCCTGTGTACAACACCGAAATTCCACCAATCATCTCATGAAATTCAGGGACGGCCAATTAGTGATCAAAGAAACTAATTTCCGCAGACGCAAGTGCCTCGAATCAGCACTGATAGCTGTTTCGAATACAATTAAACAAAATAACGGCAGCTTCACCATCTCTGAAGTCTTAGCGAGAATCCTCCTGAAAACAGTAAACCCTGCCATCACATAGTCTCTCCTGTTATACTACACAAAGCACATTACAGAGTGAACACTGAAAAAGGCCTTCTCTATCCAGTCTACATTTGTCCAACCTATTTTTATGTTACCCAAGTAATAGCTTTTATATCCTTTTACTCATGTACGAATTAATTGCTCTACCATATTGTCACTACTACTACTACCACTAGTGAACATTGAAATGGTACCTCACTAGTATTGCACCTCACTCTGAGCCTTTACATATCCTCTGTGTCCATATACTGTTTGTATTGGCTTGACAAAGCTCCTGGAGAGCGAAACGTTGCCACAATAAAATGTCACATTAGTTGCACTTTTGTCCTTTTACTTTACAATATTTTCTCTGTTCATCAGTCACATATGCAGGTCCCTCTTATATTACTTTTGCTTTCTATTTTGAATTTTTATTCACACAAAAAATAGAAGATTTACTGTCATGCAGACTACTGCATTATTGCAATAATTGTATAAATAATGTCAACCCATTTGTGACAGCATATTACAATGGCTAATTGGACACTCGTTGGACAATGACGTCATTTGTTTACTCTTGAACATTGGTAATAATCGAACATTTCCACTACTTTGAGCTCAATTCAAGATCTTTTTCATCGTGAAACCAATCAAAATCATCTCTTTTTCTGTAACATATCTTCCATTCTATCAAATAAGACAAAAAAATGAGAATACAACCATAAATACTATACAAAAATACACCTCAAAGTCAGCATTTTAATCCAAAAAACATGGTCGGAGATTTTTTCCTCATTATGCACTGCGTGCTGCAGGATTTTTTTTATACTGACCAAACAGACCCATTCTCTCACATGTGGACCTACCAGCTTTCTTCCGCTTGATTTGAAGCCACTAGAATTCTGGAGTATAAATATGTCAAAAACACTGGCTCATGAGATGCATATATACGACCGAAACAGTCAGAGAGTTAAGCAAGGTTTTTTTTCACAAGAATATTTATCAATCTGGAATTCGTGAGCTGTTGTGATTACTGTCTGTTTCCTAGGTGATTATTTCGTCTTGGATTTATGATACTGCAGAATTTCACAAAATTGAGATATGACCACAAGCAAGTGCTGTGTAAACAAGCCACGTGAGCGAGGCTACACTCAATGCCATCTGTGGGTTGCCCAGTAAATTGGTCTGGCAGGCATACAAATTTCAAGCTCCCACTTGTAATTGTAATTCTGTCTAGACTAAAGGAAGTGCCAAACCATCTGTTGCCAGAAAATCGGCGGTGTACCTGTAGTCTCTTAACATACAGCTACATTTAGAGAGAATGGATCAAAGTGGAATGACATGGAGAGTGTATAAATCTGTAGGGGAAGGAAGGCGGGGTAGGGATCATCCTCGAAAAGGTTGGAGGGAGGGGGTAAAGGAGGTTTTGTGGGCAAGGGGCTTGGACTTCCAGCCAGCGTGCGTGAGCATGTTGGATAGGAGTGAATGGAGACGAATGGTATTTGGGACCTGACGAGCTGTTGGAGTGTGAGCAGGGTAATATTTAGTGAAGGGATTCAGGGAAACCGGTTATTTTTATACAGCTGGACTTGAGTCCTGGAAATGGGAAGTACAATGCCTGCACTTTAAAGGAGGGGTTTGGGATATTGGCAGTTTGGAGGGATACGTTGTGTATCTTTATACATATATGCTTCTAAACTGTTGTATTCTGGGCACCTCTGCAAAAACAGTGATTATGTGAGAGTGAGGTGAAAGTGTTGAATGATGATGAAAGTATTTTCATTTTGGGGATTTTCTTTTTGGGTCACCCTGCTTCGGTGGGAGATGGCCGACTTGTTTAGAAGAAGAAGAAAAAAAAAAAAGCTGACATATTGCCATAATGATAAAGATATTGTGATGTTCTTTGTGATAATGGTCATAATGGTGGGGGCACTGATGAAAGAGGATTCCTGTGTAGAGCAATTTAGATCCGACTCATCAGAAGTGGTGGATGTGGCAGTGGATAAATGGATTGCAGAACCTGTGCTGATGATTGAGTTGGTGTATAGTGTGGATAAAAATTGAACTTTCAAACTTACGATGTACAACTGCTTGGGTGACCGCTGACACGTCCACTCCCAAATATCTGAATACATTCACCTCCTTCATACTCTCTCCCTCCAATCTGATATTCAATCTTTCATCACCTAATCTTTTTGTTATCCTCATAACCTTACTCTTTCCTGTATTCACCTTTAATTTTCTTCTTTTGCACACTCTACCAAATTCATCCACCAATCTCTGCAACTTCTCTTCAGAATCTCCCAAGAGCACAGTGTCATCAGCAAAGAGCAGCTGTGACAACTCCCACTTTGTGTGTGATTCTTTATCTTTTAACTCCACGCCTCTTGCCAAGACCCTCGCATTTACTTCTCTTACAACCCCATCTATAAATATATTAAACAACCACGGTGACATCACACATCCTTGTCTAAGGCCTACTTTTACTGGGAAAAAATTTCCCTCTTTCCTACATACTCTAACTTGAGCCTCAATATCCTCGTAAAAACTCTTCACTGCTTTCAGTAACCTACCTCCTACACCATACACTTGCAACATCTGCCACATTGCCCCCCTATCCACCCTGTCATACGCCTTTTCCAAATCCATAAATGCCACAAAGACCTCTTTAGCCTTATCTAAATATGTTATATGTTTCACTGTAAACACCTGGTCCACACACCCCCTACCTTTCCTAAAGCCTCCTTGTTCATCTGCTATCCTATTCTCCGTCTTACTCTTAATTCTTTCAATAATAACTCTACCATACACTTTACCAGGTATACTCAGCAGACTTATCCCCCTATAATTTTTGCACTCTCTTTTATCCCCTTTGCCTTTATACAAAGGAACTATGCATGCTCTCTGCCAATCCCTAGGTACCTTACCCTCTTCCATACATTTATTAAATAATTGCACCAACCACTCCAAAACTATATCCCCACCTGCTTTTAACATTTCTATCTTTATCCCATCAATCCCGGTTGCCTTACCCCCTTTCATTTTACCTACTGCCTCACGAACTTCCCCCACACTCACAACTGGCTCTTCCTCACTCCTACAAGATGTTATTCCTCCTTGTCCTATACACGAAATCACAGCTTCCCTATCTTCATCAACATTTAACAATTCCTCAAAATATTCCCTCCATCTTCCCAATACCTCTAACTCTCCATTTAATAACTCTCCTCTCCTATTTTTAACTGACAAATCCATGTGTTGGATGTGAATATTAAATTTCAGGTTGCAGTCAAGATGTGGACCTAAAAATTTGCCCTCGGTGTCTTGTAATGAGGGAATGTTGATCAATATGTTAAGTTGGATATTTGAAGCTCTTTTTTCAAACAGCATATACGAGGTTTTGTCTATACTGAGGGCAAGTTTGTTGATAGTCATCCACATAGATATTTTTAGTAGCTCGTCGTTAAATGTTACTGAGGGTAGTCAGATTTGACTAGGAGACGACCTAAGTAATGGTCCACAAAAGGGTAGAACCTTTGTAGGTCACCCTTCTGCCTGAGGATACATGCATAAAAATATAAAGAATACCAGGAGTCTGATTGTACAGTATTATGTAAATGCAGTCTCCAGCCTAATGCTGTACTTATACAGTGGAACCTCGGCACTCGAACAGCTCCCTACATGAACAATTCGGTATTCAAACACTGTTTGGTTAAAAAAAAAAATTGCTCGGTAGTCAACCGTTTGCTCAGAACTCGACCAAACAAATATGACCTGCCAGAACTTCGCTGTAAAGTATTTCATGTTTCTAAGCATTTTTTTTTATTTTGTATAAACAAGTCACCATGAGGCCTACAAAAATTAGTGATAACAGTCAACCAAAAAGAAAATTGGTTGGGAAAAATTTGTTCAATACTCCAACAGATCGGCACCTAAATTAAGTTCGAGTACTGAGGTTCCACTGTATACAAAAAACCTCACTTACCTCAAATAGTCTTGTACAGATACAAGTTTATTGATGATTCTCCAAACAATACCCTGTGCATGTTCATCAAACAACTCCTGAAAATACAGTAATGTATATTACTGTGTTATATTAGTGTGTTAAAACATTGGAATCAAGGCTGCAATCACATCAAGGGATGCTTTCCTCACTGACTCTGGTTTGTGCTGTTTCATGGCCTTGTTAAAATCTGGTGATGCCTCCAGACACTACCTTCATAATGCAGGCTGCCACAGTTTCATATGACTCAGTGGTTAGCACAGTGGATATGAGCACAAGTAACCATGGGTTCAATCCCCACTCTTCATATATGCTCTTCACCCTAACAATGCTATGGTGGGGTATTAGACAGCTGGGCCTAATGGTAGTAATGAGGGCTATTGCATGGTGCCCCAGGCTGTGTAGTGAACAGGGCATGAGGTGAAATTTAGGCAGAGGTAAAAGTTGAAAAATGCTACTGCCTAAAATAGAACAACCTGTTGGGGGTCATCCTAGGAAAGGATGGGGGTTTTGTGTGCAATGGGGTTGGACATACAGCAGGCATGTGTATGTTAGACAGGAGTGAGTGAAGACAAATGGTTTATGGGACTTGACGAGCAGTTCAATAACGAGTTAGGTGTCATTTTGTGAAGGGATTCAGGAAAACCAGTTAGCCAGACTTGAGTCCTGGAGGTAGGAAGTACAATGCCTGCATTCTAAAGGAGCAGTTTAATATATCTGCTGTTTAGAGGGACATCTAAAGTGTCGTACTGGAAAGCCTCTGGCAAGACAGTGATAGTGTGAATGATGGTGAAAGTGTTAAAATATTCTCAATATTTAAATTAGATATACAGTGGACTTCAGGTAGTAGGTTGGTAGACAGCAACCACCCAGGGAGGTACTACCGTCCTGCCAAGTGAGTGTAAAACGAAGCCTGTGATTGTTTTACATGATGGTAGGATTGCTGATGTCTTTTGTCTGTCTCATAAATATGCAAGATTACAGGCATGTCTTGCTACTTCTACTTACACTTAGGTCACACTACACATACATGTACACATTTATTTATACACACTCATCTGAGTTTTCTTTGATTTTATCTTAATAGTTCTTGGTCTTATTAATTTTCCTTTTATATCCATGGGGAAGTGGAATAAGAATCTTTCCTCCGTAAGCCATGCGTGTTGTAAAAGTCAACTAAAATGCCGGGAACAATGGGCTAGTAACCCCTTTTCCTGTAAAGATTACTAAAAAGAATAAGAAGAAGAAAATTGTCAAAGTGGGAAGTCTGAATGTGCGTGGATGTTGTGCAGATGATAAGAAAGAGATGATTGTGGATGTTATGAATGAGAAGAAGCTGGATGTCCTGGCTTTAAGTGAAACAAAGCTGAAGGGGGTGGGAGAGTTTCAGTGGAGAGGAATAAATGGGATTAGGTCAGGGGTTTCAAATAGAGTTAGAGCTAAAGAAGGAGTAGCAATAATGTTGAAGGATAAGCTATGGCAGGAAAAGAGGGACTATAAATGTATTAATTCAAGGATTATGTGGAGTAAAATAAAGATTGGATGTGAAAAGTGGGTTATAATAAGCGTGTATGCACCTGGAGAAGAGAGAAGTGTAGAGGAGAGAGAGAGATTTTGGGAAATGTTGAGTGTATGCGTGGGTAGTTTTGAATCAAGTGTGAGAGTAATGGTGGTTGGGGATTTTAATGCTAAAGTGGGTAAAAATGTTATGGAGGGAGTAGTAGGTAAATTTGGGGTGCCAGGGGTAAATGTAAATGGGGAGCCTTTAATTGAGCTATGTGTAGAAAGAAATTTGGTAATAAGTAATACATATTTTATGAAAAAGAGGATAAATAAATATACAAGGTATGATGTAGCACGTAATGAAAGTAGTTTATTAGATTATGTATTGGTGGATAAAAGGTTGATGGGTAGGCTCCAGGATGTACATGTTTATAGAGGGGCAACTGATATATCGGATCATTATTTAGTTGTAGCTACAGTTAGAGTAAGAGGTAGATGGGAAAAGAGGAAGGTGGCAACAACAAGTAAGAGGGAGGTGAAAGTGTATAAACTAAGGGAGGAGGAAGTTCGGGTGAGATATAAGCGACTATTGGCAGAAAGGTGGGCTAGTGCAAAGATGAGTAGTGGGGGGGTTGAAGAGGGTTGGAATAGTTTTAAAAATGCAGTATTAGAATGTGGGGCAGAAGTTTGTGGTTATAGGAGGGTGGGGGCAGGAGGAAAGAGGAGTGATTGGTGGAATGATGAAGTAAAGGGTGTGATAAAAGAGAAAAAGGTAGCTTATGAGAGGTTTTTACAAAGCAGAAGTGTTATAAGAAGAGCAGAGTATATGGTGAGTAAAAGAAAGGTAAAGAGAGTGGTGAGAGAGTGCAAAAGGAGAGCAGATGATAGAGTGGGAGAGGCACTGTCAAGAAATTTTAATGAAAATAAGAAAAAATTTTGGAGTGAGTTAAACAAGTTAAGAAAGCCTAGGGAAAATATGGATTTGTCAGTTAAAAACAGAGTAGGGGAGTTAGTAGATGGGGAGATGGAGGTATTGGGTAGATGGCGAGAATATTTTGAGGAACTTTTAAATGTTAAGGAAGAAACAGAGGCAGTAATTTCATGCACTGGTCAGGGAGGTATACCATCTTTTAGGAGTGAAGAAGAGCAGAATGTAAGTGTGGGGGAGGTACGTGAGGCATTACGTAAAATGAAAGGGGGTAAAGCAGCTGGAACTGATGGGATCATGACAGAAATGTTAAAAGCAGGGGGGGATATAGTGTTGGAGTGGTTGGTACTTTTGTTTAATAAATGTATGAAAGAGGGGAAGGTACCTAGGGATTGGCAGAGAGCATGTATAGTCCCTTTATATAAAGGGAAAGGGGACAAAAGAGACTGTAAAAATTATAGAGGAATAAGCTTACTGAGTATACCAGGAAAAGTGTACGGTAGGGTTATAATTGAAAGAATTAGAGGTAAGACAGAATGTAGGATTGCGGATGAGCAAGGAGGTTTTAGAGTGGGTAGGGGATGTGTAGATCAGGTGTTTACATTGAAGCATATATGTGAACAGTATTTAGATAAAGATAGGGAAGTTTTTATTGCATTTATGGATTTAGAAAAGGCATATGATAGAGTGGATAGAGGAGCAATGTGGCAGATGTTGCAAGTATATGGAATAGGTGGTAAGTTATTAAATGCTGTAAAGAGTTTTTATGAGGATAGTGAGGCTCAGGTTAGGGTGTGTAGAAGAGAGGGAGACTACTTCCCGGTAAAAGTAGGTCTTAGACAGGGATGTGTAATGTCACCATGGTTGTTTAATATATTTATAGATGGGGTTGTAAAGGAAGTAAATGCTAGGGTGTTTGGGAGAGGGGTGGGATTAAATTATGGGGAATCAAATTCAAAATGGGAATTGACACAGTTACTTTTTGCTGATGATACTGTGCTTATGGGAGATTCTAAAGAAAAATTGCAAAGGTTAGTGGATGAGTTTGGGAATGTGTGTAAAGGTAGAAAGTTGAAAGTGAACATAGAAAAGAGTAAGGTGATGAGGGTGTCAAATGATTTAGATAAAGAAAAATTGGATATCAAATTGGGGAGGAGGAGTATGGAAGAAGTGAATGTTTTCAGATACTTGGGAGTTGACGTGTCGGCGGATGGATTTATGAAGGATGAGGTTAATCATAGAATTGATGAGGGAAAAAAGGTGAGTGGTGCGTTGAGGTATATGTGGAGTCAAAAAACGTTATCTATGGAGGCAAAGAAGGGAATGTATGAAAGTATAGTAGTACCAACACTCTTATATGGGTGTGAAGCTTGGGTGGTAAATGCAGCAGCGAGGAGACGGTTGGAGGCAGCGGAGATGTCCTGTTTAAGGGCAATGTGTGGTGTAAATATTATGCAGAAAATTCGGAGTGTGGAAATTAGGAGAAGGTGTGGAGTTAATAAAAGTATTAGTCAGAGGGCAGAAGAGGGGTTGTTGAGGTGGTTTGGTCATTTAGAGAGAATGGATCACAGTAGAATGACATGGAAAGCATATAAATCTATAGGGGAAGGAAGGCGGGGTAGGGGTCGTCCTCGAAAGGGTTGGAGAGAGGGGGTAAAGGAGGTTTTGTGGGTAAGGGGCTTGGACTTCCAGCAAGCGTGCGTGAGCGTGTTAGATAGGAGTGAATGGAGACGAATGGTACTTGGGACCTGACGATCTGTTGGAGTGTGAGCAGGGTAATATTTAGTGAAGGGATTCAGGGAAACCGGTTATTTTCATATAGTCGGACTTGAGTCCTGGAAATGGGAAGTACAATGCCTGCACTTTAAAGGAGGGGTTTGGGATATTGGCAGTTTGGAGGGATATGTTGTGTATCTTTATATGTTTATGCTTCTAGACTGTTGTATTCTGAGCACCTCTGCAAAAACAGTGATAATGTGCGAGTGTGGTGAAAGTGTTGAATGATGATGAAAGTATTTTCTTTTTGGGGATTTTCTTTCTTTTTTGGGTCACCCTGCCTCGGTGGGAGACGGCCGACTTTTTTAAAAAAAAAAAAAAAAAAAAAAAAAAAATACAGTGGACCCCCGCATAACGATCAGCTCCCAACACGACCAATTATGTAAGTGTATTTTTGTAAGTGCTTTTGTAGGTGTATTTTTGGGGGTCTGAAACGGACTAATCTACTTCACAATATCTCTTATGGGAACAAATTCAGTCTATAACGGTACCCAAACAGACTTCTGGATTGAAATAATATCGTTATGCGGGGGTCCACTGTACGTATTTTTTTTTAACACGTTGGCCATCTCCCACAGAGGCAGGGTAACCCAAAAAAGAAGAAACACTTTCATCATCATTCAACTTCACCATCATTCACATATAATCATCGTCTTTGCAGAGGTGCCCAGATACAACAGTTTAGATGTCACTCCAAACAGTCAGTATCCCAAATCCCTCCTTTCAAGTGAAGGCACTGTACTTCCCACCTCCAGGACACATGTCCAGCTAACTGGTTTCCCTGAATCCCTTCACAAAATATCACCCTGATTACACTCCAACAGCCTGTCAAGCCACAAAAACCACTTGTTTCCATTAACTCCTACCTAACGCACTCACGCATACCTGCTGCATGTTGTTATGCAGGTTTCTGCATTGTATTTTAATATGAATAGTGAAGTGTGCCATAATTTTATAAACTATGTTATAATTGTAAACCATAATTTTATAATGTTATACATTTGTGGGCACTGTAAATTAGCTTAAACTATAAAACATATGGAGGACAGTCCTGTTGTGACTTATTTTCCAAGTGTGGTGGTACAGCATCGGTGTGTGAGTGAGAGAAGTCATGCTGGAGAGCAGCATGTGTGACAAACATGCTGGCCAGACGCAGTTTATTTAAGGTTAGTTTTGTACTCCTTTTGTTTATCCAACTTAAGCCATGGGTTACTTAAGTGCTTACCAGTAGGCTCACCTGGGCTCTGATTTGGTCAGGGCTCTGTGGGGCGAGTGAGGGGTGATGAAATTGGATGAAATGGTGTCGGTAGGGGAGTAGGGGAGGGCATGGTGCCCACTGGGCACTAACTCCATACTTACATGTGTGTGTTGTTTTGCTTTGATATCGCAGCCTGCTGGCACCTTATGTATCTTTATTTGGGTGTATATGCTGAGTGAAATGTGGGCGTGTTCTTCTAGTGTTTGTATACATTGTTAGAAGTAATAAATGTATATTTTCCTAATGAGGAATTCTGCCTGAACCCTCTGATAACTAAACCACTGGAGTAGTGAATGCTGATTTTGTGCTTTCTGTTTTGATTAGAGTAGTCCTGAGTGACTCTTTTTTACATGATATTCGTGTACCTTTTACCTTAGCCCCTAGACAAGGCCTTAAGCCCCAGGAGCCCTATTTTCTGTGTAACAACTGTCATATTTGCACACCTCTGGTAAGACAGTGATAGTGTGAATGATGGTGAAAGTGTTAAAATATTCTCAATATTTAAATTTTATTAACACATCGGACATTTCCCACCAAGGCAGGGTGGCCTGAAAAAGAAAAACTTTCATCATCATTCACTCCATCACTGTCTTGCCAGAGGCATGCTTACACTACAGTAATAAAACTGCAACATTCACACCCCTCCTTCAAAGTGCCGGCACTGTACTTCCCATCTCCCTTCTTAATTAAATGTTACCCTGCTTACACTCCAACAGCACGTCAAGTCCTAAAAACCGCTTGTCTCCATTTGCTCCTACCTAACACGCTCACACACGATTGCTGGAAGTCCAAGCCCTCTTGCATACAAAACCTCCTTTATCTACTCCCTCCAACCTTTCCTAAGATGACCCCCTACCCCACCTTCCTTCCACTATAGATTTATATGCCCTTAAAGTTATTCTATTTTGTTTCTTCCTCTCTAAATGTCCAAACCACCTCAACAACCCTTTCTCTGCCCTCTGGATAATACTTTTGGAAACCCTGCACCTCCTTCTAATCTCCAAACTGCAGATTCTCTGCATTATATTCATACCGCAGAGTGCCCTCAGACACGACATCTCCACTGCCTCCAACCTTCTCCTTGAAGGTTGGAGGCAGTGAAAGGCTTGAGGTTAGAAGGTTACACTCAAAGAAATCTTTACCTTGATTTTAGGTTGAGAGAGTTGTAATATGACCAATTTGTTTCTGTGAACACTGTGAACACTGATACCTTGGAGAATAAGACATCAGTAGTGTAAATTGAGAGATCATATATACTACCTTTTTCAGATATTTCATAAATGAATTATTAGTTCAAAGTCTAGATGCTATAACTAAGTGAAGGAAGTGCTAAACCCACTGGGGTCATACAGCGCAGACATCATTTACACCTACCTGGACGACAGTTTCAAAGGGCATGGGCTGGTTGGAATGGAGAAGTCTCTGTATGGCTGCTTTAAGGGCTTCCCGCGAGGTGTTGTGCTTGTCTGGCTCCACCTCCCATCCTTCCTCCAACCATTCATATTTCAGGTGATTCTGGTCCTTGCGCCACAGGATCACTATGTGGTGATTGGGTTCTACAGGTGAACCTAAACCTAAATACACAACACAGCTGTAAATGCACACAGTAATATTTTTTATCGTATTACACAATACAGCCTCTCCTCCCTTAACTCTTAAACTGTCCAAATGTAGATCTACGTTTTTTCAACATTTGAAAGTATGTAAAAAAAGTAGATCTTTTCTTTTTTTTACATTTGAAAAAGTGTAAAAAAAACTTTAATCTACGTTTTTTTTTGTTATATTTGAAAATATGTAAAAAAAAAAACCAGATCTACTTTTGAAGCACTACGCATGTGAACGTAGATCTGCTTGGACAGTTTAAGGGTTAACAACAGAGTTCTGTTCCTAAGAACACATTGGTAAACAAATTTGTTGCTAAGTGAGGAACATACTATAATGGTAGTGGGTTTGTGTCAACTATCTTTGATATTGTTTTAATGTCACCTTTGCACCATTTATAATATTTCTGATAAATTTTTAAATATTTATACAGCAGTGTACTGTATATCGTAATAAACCTAATAGAGGAAATCAGCTCTAATATACATTATTTAGGTATGAAAACTGGTCAGAGAGCCCACTTTAAGTCCGAGTCGTCGGTAAATGAGTACATCACTAAGTGAGGAGAGGCTGTATCGCGACTTCAACCAATAACACTAATATTAGGTGAAGAGACCCCACAGAACAAATAACTGCAATTCAAGTTTAAAATTATATTTCCAGTTAATTTTGAGATGTTGAATTCAAATCTGAAATTAGTTTTTCTCCAACTCGTATAGTTTTTGTGATATAGAACCCCAAGATCAACAATTTCACCAAGACGTAGCCATCATGGAGAAGAGATGTCCAGCCAACTACTGCTGGACACAAGTATGAAGGAGCAATACTCAACACAAGCAACAAAGCCTGAAAACTGTGATGTACAGTGGAACCTCAAAAATCGAACTGCTCCCAACTCAACCAATTATGTAAGTGTATTTTTTAAGTGCTTTTATAAGTGTATTTTTGAGGGTCTGAAATGGACTATCTAATTTACATTATTCCTGATGGGAATAAATTCGTTCGGTAGCGACACTTGAACAGCCTTCTGAACCGAAGAAAGTTCTATATTTGAGGTTCCACTGTATATGTTCATACGAGTGTATGTAAGTTTGTTATTTTTGTTATGCATATATATAATGAATTTACATAAAGAAAAATTGCATTAGGTTTTGAGACTGCATGCACTATGCTTAATATCTCTTTGTAATATAATAACTATGATTGTTAAGTAACATACATCATGTTACCTAACATTCAAAATATTGATCATAAGGTGTCAAGAAACCTTATGTGACTGACTAAACAGGATCAAATTTATGATCAGCACATCACTGTTAGCTTAAATCAACCAATTTGGTTTCTTAACTGAATAAAAAGCTAAATTTTATTGGCTAGTGTAATTATTCAAATTATTTTTAAAAGATGTATTATGTACAATCATACCTCAATAATATGGTGTGTTTGGTTCCAGACCTCCGCTATAAAGCAAATATCACCTTAAAGCAAATCACAGCCTTTTTTCCCTTGCTAAGTCATATAAAAGCCTAAAAACATGTTTACACTATCATTTATTAAGTAAGCAATATGTAGCATGATGCCTAAAAAATAATGCAAAAAATAATAAATAAAAAATAAGTTACAGTAGCAAAAGCTATCTTAAGAGCAAAGCAAGCACCAAAAATAATAAGCATAAATATATTTGAGGTTGTCAGTCCCTCAGCCTGGAGAAGAGTGCATTCCAGACCATGGAGTTGAACTCTTCTCCATGCTAAGGGACTGACCACCTCAAATACTATTCCTCCAAGGTTGATGGACTGATTACATCATCTTTATTTCACTACTACACCTGCTGAATCTGTATATGACTGAAGAAGCCTACTGTGTAAGAGAAATGTTTCAACAATGAAGCTACCCAAGTGTTGTACATGTCTTGATCAAGTTTGGTATTTTATACCATCTTTAACATAAAAGAATTTGAAGTTTGGACATCAGGTGGAGTTGCAGAGTTAACCCAATAACCCAAGGAGGGTTATTGAGGTGGTTTGGACATTTAGAGAGGATGGAGCAAAATAGGATGACTTGGAAGGAGTATAAATCTGCAGTAAAGGGAAGAGGAAAAGTAGGGGGTCATCCTAAGAAAGGTTAGAGGAAGGAAGGAGAAAGAAAAAAAAAAAAAAAAGTTTTTGTATGCGAGGGGCTTGGACATCCAACAGGCATGTGTAAGCATGTTAAATAGGAATGAGTGGAGGTAAATGGTATTTATGATTTGATGTACTGTTAGAGCGAGAGCACGGTAACATTTATGAAGGAATTCAGGGGAACCAGTTAACCAGACATGAATCCTGGAGGTGGGAAGTAGGGTGCCTGCACTCTGGAGGGGTGAATATATTGCAGTTTAGAGGAGCATCTGAGCTGTTATATCAGTACATCTCTGGCAGGACAACGGGATATGGCTGGTATGTTAAAAAAAAAAAAAAAAAAAAAAAAAAAATCACAGGCAAATATTAGTACTTACCAGCAGTAAGAGCATTCATAAACTCCACTTGCTTCTCTCTGAAAAGATAAGTATACCGCACACGATCCCTCTCTCTTGCCTGGTCACCAGTTGCATATTCTCGTAACGCTGCTCGGCTAGGATCATGTGCTGGGTCGTCTTGGGTAACTAAGACTACACACAATCGTCGACGAGATCTCACAGTTTCCACAGGACACAGCGCATCAAACACAGACTGAAAATATGTGCTAATTAAATATTCATTCTGTGGAACAAAGCTCAACTGTAAAAGTTTTCTCACCTCAACGGCCATCTCCCGCCAGGGCAGGTGACCAAAAGAAGGAATCTTGTTCACTATAATTCATTCAATCAATTTTTTTCCAGAACTGTGTTGACTTCACATTCCAGATTATTCTTCGACTGCAATATCCCCTCTCCCCCCTCCTTCAGAGTGCAGGCGCTAGCCTTCCCATCTTCAAAAGTGAAGTCCAGCTAACTGGTTTCCCTGAATCCCTTCATAAAAGTTACTTGCTCACAAACCACTAGCCCTTACATTAAAAACCACTTAGTCTCCATTCACTCACAGTAACCCTATGCACTTACAGTGGTACCTTGATTTTCGAACAGCTCCCAACTCGAGCAATTATGTAAGTGTATTTTTGTAAGTGCTTTTGTTAAGTGTATTTTTGGGGGTCTGAAATGGACTAATCTAATTTACATTATTCCTTATGGGAACAAATTCGTTTGGTAATGGCACTCGAAGAGCCTTCTGGAACAAATTAAGGCCAAAATTCAAGGTACCACTGTATTCTAATTCTTATAAATTACAGTAATACTGTAACGGGAATCTAAAATATCAACTTCACCAAAAGTCTACATGTAGTCATTATTTTTATACCACTTCTATTTATATCAAATGGTTCAAAGTACGTTTAAACATCTCCATGTAGGAATAAGCATTTATATAAGATAAATAATATACCTATACAAGCCAAATGTCCCTGCTATTTCATAAATGAAAATACCAAAAATCTCAGGACATTTTAACAATTTCAAGTGTTCTCCAATAGCTGATACCAAGTGTATAATCATAGCCAGACTAACACTGAGGCTGGAAGTGGACACTTAACAGGCTAGTAACCCCCTCTCCTGTATAAATTACTAAATTTAAACAAAAAAATTTTTTTTTCTTTTTGGGCACCCTACTTTGGTGGGATACAGCCAGTTTGTTAAAAAAAAAAATTGGCCACACTGCCAATGTGTTAAAAAAAATAAAACTTGTTTCTGTCTTTCTTCTGCAGTCTACTGATTTAGGTACCCTTCTTTATAACCACTTTGCTCCATTCTCTCTACATGACCTAATAATTTCAAACATCCATTCTTATCACCACACCATTTACTAATTAATTTATCCCTTATTTTCTCCATAATATTCACATCAATGATCAATATTCTTAACCTAAGGTTTGCCAACCTACTACAGAAGATATCAGAAATACTGCTAGAACAAGTGGAGAAGTCTTTAAGAAAAAAAAAAAAGACAGACTACAACCTCCATTCAAAAGTGCCAGATAAACCAGACTGTGGCAGCTATGTGAGCCAGGAACAGCCTGGTTGAACAGGCCATCAGGCTGGTTTGCAAGAATAAAAAAGAAACCTCAAACCAGTTAGAGGCATATAACGGGTAAGATATTTCCCCCTGCCTCCAGCTCACTCTCTTCTGCAAGAGGAGGTTGAAGGCTGTATCAATGTCATCAACCTTCTCTTGCAGAGAAGTAGAGGTTAAAGGCTTTAAACTTCCTCTTTTGCAGAAAAAGAGGAAGCTGAAAGCAGTAGAAATGTCTGCAACTACCTCTGTTATGTACACGAGTACCTTTTATAACACTGTACATAATTTCTGTAAATGTTGTGTTTTCTGTATATATTTTGGCATCAGTATAGGCTTATTTGTTACAATGTGTTAGGGTAAATATATACAAACCATTTCCTTATTGCCATTCAAAATTAGGATGATAATATTGGCTAATAAAATAAATTATTCTAAATGGGGAAGTGGCGAACAGTCCTTCCTCCGTAAGTCATGCGTGTCATAAGAGGAAATTAAAATGCCAGGAGCAAGGGGCTAGTAACACCTTCTCCTGTATAAATTATTAAATGTAAAAAGAAGAAACACTTTTGTTTCTTCTTTTTCGGGTCATCCTGCTTCAATGGGAGATGGCCAGTGTGTTACAAAGTGTCATAATTTCTTAGCCTTTAACAGCATTATTTTTATGAATAGTCTTACATTATCAATGTGTAATTACCAGTCAATGAGTTGTTTATCCAGCTGGCACAATGTCAGGATAAGAAATAAGATTCTGTTTGGATTTTTAACCTCAGAGTGTTAGCCACCCAGGATAACCCAAGAAAGTCAGTGCTTCATCAAGTAAGGTAGCATTCATGAAAGAATTTAGAGAAAGTGGTTAGTCAGACTTGAATCCTGGAGGTGGGAAGGGCAGCACCTGCAATCTGAAGGAGGGGTGGAGATGTTGCAGTCACAGGATATTCTGAATTGTGATGTCAGCACATTTATGGCAAGACAGCAACAGAATGAATGAATGCTGGTAAATGTGTTTTCTTTGGGTTACTCTGCCATGGCAAGAGACTGTTGTTGAGGTACAAAAAAATTATCACACTTATTTAAACCTTAATCATGAATCTCACTTGGATTTGCTGCTACCAACTGAAAGGATTTATTATGTTTATAGCATCTAGTTATGAACAGCAGCTATGGGCTTCTATTGGTCTACTGGTGATTATTGCTAGCCCAGCAGAGGCGAGTGTTAACAGCTTCAACCTGCTCTTCTCTGTAAAAGGACACTGAGGCCATTTCCACTGCCTTCAACTTCCTCTTGCAGAGAAAAGGAGGCTGAAGACAGTAGAAATGCCTTCAACCTTTTCTTCCTAGCAAGAAGGACAAAAAAAAAAAAAAGTCCACATCATTATACTCCAAGTTTCTAACATTTTTTTCAACAAACTGGCCATATCCCACTGAGGCAGGGTGACCTAAAAAGAAAAACTGAAGTTTCTCTTTTTAAATTTAGTAATGTATACAGAAGGGGTTACTAGCAACTTGTTCCCAGCATTTTTGTCGTCTCTTACGACACGCATTGCTTATGGAGGAAGACTTCTGTTCCACTTCCCCATGGAGAAAATTTCTAACACGTGTACTTTTATTTTTGGATCCAATGACAAACTTCTTAATGCCCCTGCAACTTTCATTTCTCTTCTCTTCTATGTGTTACCTCACCCTTCACAGACTCATTTGCCAACACATCTACTTCCAAGCATCCAAGACAAGACAAGAGAGTTTAGGCAAGTCCCTTGTGGGGTGAGCAGGGAAGACGGGACAGGTGAAAAAAAGCGTAGGGTAGGAGTGTCTTCAGTCGTAGAGAAAGTGCCAGGATTTAACCCAGCAGCTGAGTACTCATGGGGCAGACTGGAGAACAAAAGGAGCAGGTTGTGAATGCATCGGTCTTTGTTAAATGGAAGTCTTGATTCTTGAGTAGCTTGCAACAGGCTTGGTCACAGGAAATGAGGCAAGTGAGGCACCTCATTTGTAGGGGTTATTTAATGTAAAACATTTATAAAAGTGCCATTCTCAAACTTCTTGAAGTTGGCTTGGGAGAAGTGATACAGTTTTCTTTGGTTACCAAAAGTAAAACGGAGTGGTTTGATAAACTGTAGAACTTGGGTATGAGTATAACGAAGTAGAATTTGAAGATATGACTGTGCTTAGTTGAAGACTGTACTAATAAATTACCTGCGAGGAGAGTCGAGGCAACACCAGGAACTTGTTGCCTTCTATAATATCTTTCATAGTGGCATATGGCAAGTCTGTCATTGCCACTGAAGCAACGGGTGTGTGCATGTCTTCATGGAACACAAGAAGTGTGTCCACTTTGTTGGAGACACTATAGCGTGCACGAATGCTGTCCGTATCTGCTCGGTCCATCTGAACATACCTATGGATTCAAGGGTAATACAATAAACTCTTATAAAATGACATCATATTGTGTGCAAAAGTGACTGGAAAAAGTGCATCAAAAAATGCATAGCATGCAAATTAACTTTGATAATACATGCCATAAATCTATATAATAGCAAGTGACCTGAAAATTTGGGAAGTACCCTCCAAAGATTTTCACAATCTGCTCAGCTTCACTTACTACTCAGTGAGAGCAAGTCATGTCCACTACGCAGCATTTTTCTTGTGTATTAATGTTGGTAGAAATGCTGACAATATGTTAAGTAAAAGGACACAAATGCAACTAATGTGACATTTTATTATAGCAATGTTTTGCTTGATCAAGCTACTGAAGAGTGAAACAGTGTCACAATAAAATGTCACATTAATGCACTTGTGTCCTTTTACTTAACAGCATTTTTCTTAAACTAGTGTTTTCCAAAATTTACATAATTTATAAATGCTTAATTTACATAAAACAGCTGTCTGATGAGAATATTCAAAGCATTAATACCAATAATCCATAAAAGTTCAGTATGGTACAGTATTATAATTACAGTTATTACTTTTTTTTTTTTTTTTTAAACAAGTTGGCCATCTCCCACCGAGGCAGGGTGACCCAAAAAGAAAATACGTACTTTCATCATCATTCAACACTTTCACCTCACTCTCACACAATCACTGTTTTTGCAGAGGTACCCAGAATACAACAGCTTAGAAGCATATACGTATAAAGATACACAACATATCCATCCAAACTGCCAATATCCCGAACCCCTCCTTTAGTGCCTGCACTCTAAAGGAGGGGTTCGGGATATTGGCAGTTTGGAGGGATATGTAGTGTATCTTTATACGTATATGCTTCTAAGCTGTTGTATTCTGGGTACCTCCTCAAAAACAGTGATTGTGTGTGAGTGAGGTGAAAGTGTTGAATGATGAAAGTATTTTCTTTTTGGGTTTTTCTTTCTTTTTGGTTCACTCTGCATCGGTGGGAAACAGCTGACATGTTAAAAATAAAAAATTCCCTGCTGATTCTGACTCAGGTTTGACCATAGACAGTAAGTGATGTTAGTGATGTTACCTTCTCTTCCACTAGACAAGACATTATTGGCTCTGCTTGCATAGCTCATACAAAGTGAAAGTTATAAGGACAATTCTTCAAGGGATGCAAAGAGGGAGGAGTATATGGAAAGAAAAAGGAAGGTTAAGAGTGTGGTGAAGGAATGTAAAAGGAGAGCAAATAAGAGAGTTGGTGAGATACCATGAACAAATTTTGTTAAGAATAAAAAAAAGTTTTGGATAGCACAATGGTGATTTCACCAATTTTGAGTCCTATTTTAGGTCAATTCCACTGCTCCTTTTGACCAAATTCTTAGCTATTTTGCTAGCATGCCTTCTGTTCTATTGAGTATGCACAAGAAATTGCCCATTCAACTATTACAACTACCCTATAAAATGTACAGTTTTACACAAAATTAAAAAACCAATTTAAAAATAAGAGTACAATATAAACAATGTACACACTACTGGCACTAAAACAACATTTCCTCTATTTATTAATCACATCCCAGGCCTATCTTATACTGTATTACACTGGCCTTCCATTTTTAATTCAGAATCACACAAAAACAGAAGATTTACTGTATTTCCCAGATAAGAATATAAATGGGGATGACTGGTCATAGTTTACAACATCCCAATAATTGAATTAGACCTATTAATAACCCTAAAACAGATTGGGGTTTGTAGGGGGCCATACCTGTTCTCAGGAATATTGGCAAAAGTTGAATACTTCCGTTAATTTAAGCCCAATTTCATGCTACTTCTGTTCCTGAAAACAACCAAAATTGTCTCTATTTCAGTAGTATGTGTTCCATTCTATCAAATGATGTCAAAATATAGCCAACAGAACCATAAGAACCATCCTAGAAAACACCTCAAATTCTCTATTTTAAACCAAACACATGATCAGTTTTTACTTTTCTCATCATGCACTGTGTGGGGCAGGATTTTTTTATACTGTACACACTTGCTGTGCGAACCTATTCTCTAATATCTAGGCCCAAATTTACTGTTCACAGCTTATCTGAGTGAGATGAGCTCATGATGAACTAAACGAAGGACCCTGGCCTCAATGACAGTTCTACTTGACAGTCACTGAAAGAGCTGAGAGCAAGGGGCTAGTAATATCTTCTCCTGTATAAATTACTAAATATAAAGAGAAGAAAAGCTTTCGTTTCTTCTTTTACGGGTCACCATGCCTCGGTGGGAGATGGCAGACGTGTTAAAAAAAAAAAAAATTTGAGCCCAACAGCAAACAAAGCAATGTAGAAGAAAGAAAATGTCAATACTGCATATTGTAATCCATTTAAGCTACATTATCTTCATTAGCTTGGCTTGACCAAATAATTTACAGTACTATACTCTAATTGTTAAATATGTTTTTTTTTTTTAATTATATCACTAAAAAAAATATAAACAATTGAGTTTAAGTGCAATGCACTTAAACTCCATTGCAAACTGAGACTAAGTGAAATGATGTACAGCCTCTCCTCACTTAGCGACGTACTCGTTTACATATGACTTGGACTTACGGCAGGCTCTCTGACCAGTGTGCATACCTAAATACAGTAGTGCATATTAGAGCTGATTTTCTCTATTCTTTTTATTATAATATACAGTACACTACTCTATAAACATTTAAAAATATACTAAAAATGTTATAAATGGTTCCCAGGTGAAATTACAACAACATCAAAGATGATCGATACAAACCCACTACCATTATAGTAAGCTCCTTGCTTAGTGGTGAATTCACTTACTGATGTGGTCCTAGGAATGGAACTCCGTCATTACGTGAGGAGAGGCTGTATAATAAAACCACACCTCAATGTCCATCGTCAAACCTCTTTAAAACTTCTAGTTTTGTTTCTAATGTCACACTTCTTTGTTTTTTGTGTCCACAGACATCAGGGGTGCACAGTGCACCTTTAGCACTCATTGCAACAGGGTTCAATCAAGGAATGAATGTTTGGAAAGTGAAAATTATAAGGAGCAGCTCCTACCATCATACAGTTCAATAACAAATATGGCGGACTCACTGAGTGCTTTCATACCGCGCTGTTTATTGTTATTCATTTGTACGATTATTGTATACTTTATGAATTTTTATTTTACTGTCCCCACACAGACAACTGCCCTAGATAGGAATCTATTTTCTTTTCTCAATGTTATAATGAAACAACATTGAATGAAACGACGTTATTTGAGGATTTACAGTACAAGCAGCAAATGTTCAAATGTTTAGCTGATACCACATACCCTATTACAGCTCTTTCTCGGAATTCCCAGCCAACCGTCAGGTACCGCAGTCTGATGATATCCAGTCGTCCGAAGATTAACACACGAACCTTTTGTATAATATTCAGTTATGATCTTCCCATTAATTTCCAAAAATACAATATAGTTATAATACAGAATACAGTACTGAGTTGAACTGTAAAGGTCTCATTATATATTCACTGAATTTGTTACTAAAAGAATGAGAAACTTGTGCAACATTTGGTAATGTTTATTGTGGAAACATTGCCATCAGTGGCTTCTTCAGTCCAGTACAGAAGCCGGTGGCTGGCAAAACATTTCCACAATAAAAATTACCAAGTGTTGTACAAGTGTCTCAATCTTCATATTAGTCTTCTAAACCATTTATGTCACATCACTAGAAGTCCTACAAAACTGGAGCCCACAAATAATATATTGTAAAGATTGCATAATAAATTTAGTTTTAGAGACTTTTTTTTTTTTTTTTTTTTTTAACAAGTCGGCCGTCTCCCACCGAGGCAGGGTGACCCAAAAAAAAAAAGAAAATCCCCAAAAAGAAAATACTTTCATCATCATTCAACACTTTCACCACACTCGCACATTATCACTGTTTTTGCAGAGGTGCTCAGAATACAACAGTTTAGAAGCATACACATATAAAGATACACAACATATCCCTCCAAACTGCCAATATCCCAAACCCCTCCTTTAAAGTGCAGGCATTGTACTTCCCATTTCCAGGACTCAAGTCCGACTATATGAAAATAACCGGTTTCCCTGAATCCCTTCACTAAATATTACCCTGCTCACACTCCAACAGATCATCAGGTCCCAAGTATCATTCGTCTCCATTCACTCCTATCTAACACGCTCAGGCACGCTGACCAAAATATTTTCTGACCTCATACTTAGTGAAGCTAGCATATATAATCTACAGAAACCATTCGGTGGGAGACGGCCGACTTGTTAAAAAAAAAAAAAAAATTTACATTTGAAATACACATACATGGAAACACATTCAAACCCTAAATTTTGATTCAATGGTGTAACAGAAGCAGTTTTTTTTATGGAAATCAATCTATACTACCTCAGCTCATTTCAAAGCCCAGCCCTATCTAAGGTAAAGTGCCATCCAGCAGGATGCCACCCACACCAGTCGACTAACACTCAGGTACCTACTTACTGCTAGGTGAACAGTGGCAGCAGGTGTAAGGAAAAATGCCCAAAATTTCCATTCATACCAGGGACCAAACCCCAGACACTCCGTGTGTGAGCCGAGTGTACTACCAATTGCAATTACAATGACTATAATGAGGTCAATAATACAAATGAGAGAGAAATATCTCACGACTCTCAGATCACTTACCCGGTTATCCATCCATCCTCCGAGGAAGCTCTCAAGGTTTTCTTCAGTTATTCTATGCACCAACTTGTTTGGGAACTTAGAACGTATGAAATCTGTAAAGAAAAATAATCACTAAGTGGGTTTGGGGTTGAGAAAGACTTGCCTAGCATGGGCCAGCAGGCCTGTTGTAGTGTTCCTTCTTTTTTTTGATGTTCTTTTTTAAATAAAAGTGTATCCACAAGTACATAACCAATATGTCAGGAAATGTCGAATATCATATCTGTACAAACATGGAATGCTTGATCCTGCAACAACATAAAACTAATAAAAAATAATTCTTATATTAATGCATCTCTAAGAGTATCTGGCAAATTCTAGTTTGCTCAATTCAGATCACTATGCTGTAGCCATATTACAATGAAACAAAAATTTGACCCCTATCGATGATGACACCTAGAGTATGCTCTGGGGGTCAATGACCCCATGGCCTGGTCCATGATCTCTTTCAATGGCACCTGGAGGATGCTCTGGGGGTCAATGAACCCATGGCCTGGTCCATGACCTCTTTCAATCATGACACCTAGGGTATACCTGGAGGGTACTCTGAAGGTCAATGACACCATGGCCTGGTTCATGACCCCTTTCAGTCCTAATGACCCTCTTAACTGAAAAAAATTGCATTATCCAAAAATATATAAAAACATTTATTCATTCTGTCGAGTCACTTATGTAACCAGTCAGGTTTTATATTTCATGCCATTGCCACCTAGGCCTTGTGCTACCGCCTGTGGGCAGAGTTCAAACCTAGAGCTGAGCTCACCAGACCTTGCTTGTCTCACTTTAGCACCAGACCTGTCAGCAGCACGACCTGTCTTTCTTACTCTCTCATCAGGCCATAGGCCTAAGCACAGCAGACCCCCACAATAAGTACATCAGCACAGTACATTAAGTAATAATACAATCTAAAAAATGAAACCAAATATCCAATGAAAGAGCAAAATACTCATTAGAACAAGTGACATAATGCCCATACGAATCCAAATTTTTTAATTTTCCACTGTATAGTGAGATATTTGTATATTCTAGTATAGGGCTAGAGGCAGGATGGCTACATACACCACTGATCAGCCAACTGCCTCGCAACACCTACATTCATTGACTACAATGTTCATCCACATTGTCACTTGAGCCCACACCAGGAGCTCAGCTCACTGAGCGGTAAATTTGGGCATAGATATGAGAGAATGCATGTATGTGGTAAGTGTGAGCCATATAAAATGGCATAATGAGAAAAACAAAAAAACTGCGACTGTGTTGTTGATTAAAACAGGAACTTTGCTGGGTATTTTTGTATGCTTTTCACAGTTGTATTCATGGTTTCTTGGTCTTTTTGATAGAATGGAAGATATATTACAGAAATAGAGATGATTTAGATTGGTTTTAGTACAGAAAATGGCTCAAAACTGAGCTCAAATTAGTGGAAATGTTCGATTTTTGCCAATGTTCAAGAGTAAACAAATGACGTCACGTGTCCAATACATGTCAGTTGGTGGGTCTAATGTGTGTTCACGAATGTGCTGATATAATTTATACAATTATTACAATGTTGCATAACTGTAAATCTTCTATTTTTTGGTGTGAATAAAAATTCATTATGTGAATAAAAATTCAAAATGAAATTCATTTGTAAAGCCTGGAAAAGTAACTAATAAACAAAGGGAATGTAATTTTAGTGCCAGAGATGCCTGGAATATTTATTCTGAACCTTCTTATGAAACTGGAATATTTTGAACTGTGTGTGAAATTGACCAAATTACCAATTTCCAATTGCTTTCTTGGGTAACTGAAATAGTTGATTGGATGATTTCAATTGATAAAACAGAAGTAATACTAGAGAAGTAGCTAAGAATTTGGTCAACTGGAATAATGTAATTGGTCTAAAATGGGAGTCAAAGTGGGCAAAACACCGACGACTAAATATCGCTGATGCACCAAAATTCTTGTGTAATTTTGTCAATTTTCCATCAAATTTCGTACTATTTGTTTTATTACCTTCAGAAAAAGATTCTCCACCATTTCATAAGAAAAAAACATTTTTTCTGATAATTCTTGGACTCTGTGGACAAGTTTCAGATCAAGGGATTGGACCCTGAAAGGATTAAGATTGGAGACTATGTTGTAAGAAGATGAATTTTGCCTAGCTGTACAGCTTATTTTGACTTGTGACATCTCATACTAATGGATAAAGAAGACCTCTTAGCAGCATCAACAGGAAGAACAAGTGAACACAATTGTAATCTAATAAAAAAAAAAGCACTGCAAACAAGATATTAAAATTTTTCTTCATTGAGAGGTGGAACAATGGAGTGGTATCAAAGATGATAAAGGGTATAAAATCTAGAAATTTAAAAAAAAATTATACAAAAAGCTAAACACTGAAGGGAATACATCCAAAGCATAGCGCTGTTCCTATAACAGGTACAGTAATCATAAAATAATCTTAACATTAAAATCAAAACTGATGCAAAACTCATGTGGGAAACTATTGTAAATTGTTTACACAATCTTACCTAAAGAAGACACCATGCTGAGTGAGGCATCAGTGTAATGGTAAGGGTGACCATCAAGCAACATCACTAGGTACGGTACTGTCTTCACACCAAGTTTCTTAGCTAGTTCAATTTCTCGACCAGCATGTACCTAAAGTGTTCAACAAGGTAAATTTAAGAATTTGAAAAAAAAAAAAAAAAAAAAAAAAAAAAAAAAAAAAAATTATTAAGTGATGCTTATTGGGAATAATCTAAAAATATTGGAAATTGTTGGAGGCAAATCATCCTAAGTAAACATTAGTGTTTTACTCCAGCTAAAATGATTTATGTCACTAAAATGTCAGGCTTAGTCATGAAAAAAATTAGTCCCTATTTTCTGTCTGCACTTCAAACAGTCTTTCCTTTACACAATGTTAAATTTATTGGTGTTATTGTATATAACAACTAACTAAATTTCATTGAATGACATTAATCGTACCTAACTAAACCTAACCTAATATCCTAATGTATCATTCAGAGTGGAGGCACTATACTTCCAATCCCCAGAACTCAAGTCTGGTTAACCAGTTTTCCTAAATTTACTCATAAAGGTTACTTCACTCATACAATGCCAGCACATCAAATCTCAAAAATCACTTTCAACTTCGATCTAGTATGCTTACACATGCCCAATGGATGCTCAAGCCACTATTACCTGAAACCTCCTTTACCCAGTCCTCTCAATCCTTCCTGGAATATTCTTTACTCTTCCTCCTTTCCAACCTCTTGGTTAGCCTTTAATGCTGCACTCTTTCTTAATGACCAAACTCAACAATTCCTTCCCTGCTATCTGAATTATACCACCACTATATCCTCTAATTTCTACACTTCTCTGTATAATATTCACACCATACACCAATCAACTACGTCACCCACACTGCCTTTAAACTCCTTGTTGCAACATTTAAAGCCAGTGCCTTACAACCTGAAAATGGTAGTGGTACTACTATACCCTTTACATTCACTTTTTTCAGCTCACTGATTAACTTCTTTCTTGTCACCTCAACACTCTACTTATATTTTTTCAGTTCACTGATGAACTTTCTTCTTTCTTTCCTGTCACCTCAACACCAACTATATTTTTTTTCAGCTTGCTGATGCACTTCTTTCTTTCTTGTCACCTTGACACTTCACCTACATTATTTTTTTTTGCCCGCCTATACATGATTTACCTTAAATTTCAAAGACCCATCTTCAGATATACAGTGGAACCTCAAATATCGAACTGCTCCCAACTCAACCAATTATGTGAGTGTATTTTTATATGTGCTTTTATAAGTGTATTTTTGAGGGTCTGAAATGAACTAATCTAATTTACATTATTCCTGATGGGAATAAATTCGTTCGGTAATGGCACTCGAACAGCCATCTGGAACAAAAAGTTCGATATTTGAGGTTCCACTGTACTTACTCCCAGATATCAAAATACAATCACTTCCCCCATATGCTCTCCTTCCTGCCTAATGGGCAATCTTTCACTGCCTAAACCTTTTCCTACTCTTATGACTTTTTTCTTGTCTATGTTTAGCTTTGACTTCCTTCTTTGACATACCTTCCCAAATTCCTCTACCAATCATAGTAATTTCTTTTAAGAATCCCCTCATAGGTACCATTTTATCAATTAACAAGGAAAACAAATTTTTAATTTTGCACTACAATAAACATAGAAACTTCAATTCACCTCTCTAAAATTAACCATCAATAATTTACCTTTATCCTATCAAGCCTATCTCAGGTCACTCTATATTTAGTAATTATTTCAGGAGAAATGTACTAATTCCTAGGTAGTAGGCTGGTAGTAGACAGCAACCACACAGGGAGCTACTACCATCATGTCCAATGAGTTTAAAACGGAAGCCTGTAATTGTCTTACATGATGGTAAGATTGATGGTGTCTGTCTTGTGTCTCATAAGCATGCAAGATTTCATGTGTGTCTTGCTACTTCTACTTACATTTAGGTCACACCACACATGCATGTACAAGCATATATATACACACCCTCTGGGCTTTCTTCTATTTTCTTACCAGTTATTGTTCTTGTTTCTTTCCTCTTATCTCCATGGGGAAATGGAACAGAATTCTTCCTCCATAAGCCATGCGAGTGGTAAGAGGCGACTAAAAAGCCTGGAGCAAGGGGCTAGTCATTACTAAATTTAAAGAGAGAAACTTTCGTTTTTCTTTTTGGGCCACCTTGCCTCAGTGGAATACAGCCAGTTTGTTGAAAGAAGAAGAAATGTACTAATTATGTGATTCAGTAAATTTTTAATAGATTTGTTTGCCAAAATTATCAATATTGTTGTTGTTGGTTGTGTCTCAAAGCAAATCACCTAACAGGTTTCTCATACAATGATCCTTTCAGTGGTGCTGGCTTTATAGAGGAGAAGCAACAAAATTATTAATTACAGAACAGGTTGGGTTCAAACCCATGGCAGGCATGTCCGAACACTCACAATTCAATTACTCAGATATGGTAAACATGAGGAAATTAAATCTTCATCAGAGTACAAAACAAATTCTGGCCACAAAATAGAGCGAAACACCAATGTCAAAGACCTGGGAGTGATCATGTCGGAGGATCTCGCCTTTAAGGACCATAAAATTGTATCAATCGCATCTGCTAGAAAAATGACAGGATGGATAATGAGAACCTTCAAAACTAGGGAGGCCAAGCCCATGATGACACTCTTCAGATCACTTGTTCTATCTAGGCTGGAATATTGCTGCACACTAACAGCACCTTTCAAGGCAGGTGAAATTGCTGACCTAAAAATGTACAGAGAACCTTCACGGCGCGCATAACGGAGATAAAACACCTCAATTACTGGGAGCGCTTGAGGTTCCTAAACCTGTATTCCCTGGAATGAAGGCGGGAGAGATACATGATTATATACACCTGGAAAATCCTAGAGGGACTAGTACCATACTTGCACACGAAAATCACTCTCTACAAAAGCAAAAGACTTGGCAGACGATGCAACATCCCCCCAATGAAAAGCAGGGGTGTCACTAGCACGTTAAGAGACCATACAATAAGTGTCAGGGGCCCTGAGACTGTTCAACTGCCTCCCAGCATACATAAGGGGGATTACCAACAGACCCCTGGCAGTCTTCAAGCTGGCACTGGACAAGCACCTAAAGTCGGTTCCTGACCAGCCGGGCTGTGGCTCGTACGTTGGTTTGCGTGCAGCCAGCAGTAACAGCCTGGTTGATCAGGCTCTGATCCACCAGGAGGCCTGGTCACAGACCGGGCCGCAGGGGCGTTGACCCCCAGAACTCTCTCCAGGTAAACTCCAGGTAAACTCCAGGTAAGTGTGCTAACCACTGGACTACATGGCTAGTTTCATCTAAGTATATTTCTATATACACAATAGGAAGGTTAGCATGGGCCACCACTGTGACCACAAATACAGGTTTTTAAAGATGAATCCCACACCGGCATGATTGTGGTGTGCTCTAGCTCTAGTCTCTTTAAAGCTGCCGTCATGACTCTCGAAATCATAATAACACACTATCAAACAAATCAAAGAATGGGTCCAGTGGTTAACACACTTACCTGTGAGTGTTAGGGCTCACCAGTCATGGGTTCCAACTCCATCCATTGTGATTTGTTTGATATCCTGTTATTACAATTTCGTGAGTCATGATGGCGACTTTGAAGGAACTTGAGCTAGAGCATGCCACACCCATGCTAGTGTGGGATTCATCTGTAAAAACTGGCATGTGTGGCCACAGTGTTGGCCTATGCTAACCTCCCTATTGTGTATGGAAATATACCTAATTGAATGTATCCTATTAGGGCTAGCTGGTCCAGGGGTTAGTACACTGAACTGTGAGTGTTAGGAGTCACCTGCCATAGGTTCCAGCTCCACCCATTCTGTGATTTGTTTGTAATCGTGCTCTTACAGTTCTGTGAGCCAGTAATATGATGTCTAAGAACACACATTAAAGTGAGTTATCTTACAGCCCTGTGTTGGGCAACAGCAGTCACACCTGCCTGTTTACTGGTGGTCATGAACTCGGTGGTCTGAGCCCAAAAAAATCAATGCATAAGCCAGGGTCACAAGCACTGGCTTAAATAGCACAATTTACTCTGTATATTAATGTCACAATATCTTAATTATCTTTTAATTACTGAACACAAACCAAATATTTAAAAGATAAACACACCACTATAATATTTAAAAGATAAACACACCACTATAATATGGTACACTCTAACATGTTAAACATAGAAAATATTACTAGATACATGCATAAAAACAAAATGTGCTTGGTTTTCAAACTGGCTACAAATATAAGAAAAATATTTTATGAAGACAGATAATTTGCAAACAGGAACTTCTATGAGATATTTTGCCTGTGGAACAGGACTGAAAAAAAAAAAGCCTGAATCATAAGCAAAAAATTTCAATAAAGATCCTTTTTGCCCAATGTATCTGTCATCTCAATGCATTCTCCAAAATAGTGTAGCCCATTACTAAAATATTAACATGTATCCACCAACAAAACAGAATTCATCCTCCGAAAGCCATGCGTGTCGTATGAGGTGACTAAAATGCCGGGAGCAAGAAGCTTGTTACCCCCTTCTCCTGTATACATTACTAAATTTAAAAAGAGAAACTTTCGTTTTCTTTTTAGGTCACCCTGCCTCGGTGGGAAACGGCCAGTTCTTTGAAAAAAAAAAAAACTCCACCAACCAAACACAATTCTTCCTCCATAAGCCATGCATGTCACAAGAGGTGACTAAAATGCTGGGAGAAAGGGGCTAGTAACCCCTTCTCATGTATACGTACACTACTAAATTTAGAGAGAGAAACTTTGGCTTCTGTTTTCGGGTGAACCCAAGCCTGGCCCATGGCCAGGCTCCAAGAGTAGTGAGACACTCGAAACTCATCAAAGGTATAAAGGTACCCTGCCTTGGTGGGAAATGGCCAGTTTGTTGAAAAAAAAAATCCACCAGCTACTGTAAAATAATATGTATAAGCACAAGGAATAAGATCATTCCACAGAGAATTTGATTCCTCTATGACATTGTCATGAACCATCTTTGTATCCATTTCCTCCTCAAAAACGTACGCGCGCGCGTGTGTGTGTGTGTGTGTGTGTGTGTGTGTGTGTGTGTGTGTGTGTGTGTGTGTGTGTGTATGTGTGTGTGTGTATGTGTGTGTGTGTATGTGTGTGTATGTGTGTGTGTGTATGTGTGTGTATGTGTGTGTGTGTATGTGTGTGTGTGTATGTGTGTGTGTGTGTGTGTGTGTGTGTGTATGTGTGTGTATGTGGGTGTGTGTGTGTGTGTGTGTGTGTGTTTGTTTGTTTAACTGAATCTGCTGGCCTAATATTATTGTAAGATCTATGTACAATTTTAAAAATATGAATTACCTGGAACTATTGATGTACAGTGGAACCTCGGTATTCAAACAGCTCCCTACTCGAACAGAGCTCGGCACTCGACCAAACAAACACGACCTGCCAGAACTTTGCCATAAACTATTTCATGTTTCTTCGCATTTTTTGGTGTTTTTTTTATATTATTTGTATAACTAAGTCACCATGGGGCCTACGAAGATAAGTGATAACAGTCAACCAAAAAGAAAATTGGTTGGGAAGAATTCGTTAGATACCTGAACGGATCGGCACTCGAACAGCCTTGTGAAACAAATTAAGTTCGAGGAAATATTATTTATTTTTCTTTTCATTTATTTGCTGTTAGAAAGTGTCATGTCAGGAGTCCTGTCAGAAGGACTCCTGTTTGGAAGTGTCTAGCCTAAACTATAGGAAAATACATTTTTTTTTAAATAAGCTGGCTGTTCCCCACTGAGGCAGGGCAACCCAAAAAAAGAAAGAAAAATTTTCATCATTCATACATAATCAGTCTTTGTAGAGGTACCCAGATACAACAGTTTAGATGTCACTCCAAACAGTCAATATTCCAAACCACTCCCTTAAAGTGCAGGCATTGTACTTCCTATCTCCAGGACTCAAGTCCAGCTAACTGGTTTCCCTGAATCCCTTTACAAAATATTACCCTGCTCACACTCCAACAGCTTGTCAGGCTCCAAAAACCATTCGTCTCCATTCACTCCTACCTAATACACTCATGCAACCTTGCTGGAAGTCCAAGCCCCTCGCCCACAAAACCTCCTGTACCCCCTCCCTCCAACCTAAATGAAGAGCTAAAATTAAAGTTTCACAGGAGGTAGGAAAAACCTGAACTCTCTTTAAAACATTTAATGCAGCTTAATGCCTACCTTGAATTTGAAGAGGAAACATTAGACAGTATTTCAGTCCCTCTGGACCATTATCAAATCTTAGTTGCAACTTGTTAACTGTCCAGGAGGGACCAAAATATCCTCCAAATAGTGAGTTAATAATGAATAGCTGCAACCATAACATGGTATGAATATTAATATAGTGTAATACTTTAAGACTGTAGGTTTTCCCACCATATTTCTATATGACCTACAGTCTGTAATACAATTAAATAAATCATATATAAAATGACGCAAGTACAGTACTTTATTTACAAAATACAGTCGCTACAATATACAGTAACAGTTCACAAAAGAAATTAATACATACAGTAGCCATGCCAAAATTAATGGGTTGCAGTTCTTCATCGAGTCTTCGCCATATGGGCTCAATGTGAGCACAGGCTATGCACCAGTCTGAGTAGAAAAGTATCAGATACGGCTGCTTCTTGCTTAATGCGATAATTGAGTTCTGATAAGACCTGAAAGATTTTGCATTTTAAGAACATTTATCTTTAAAATATATCTGAAGCAGATTGTGCTGAGTATCCATTAATTTACTGTATATCTTAACTTCTTTTCTTGAAAAGAATTTAAATCAATACCTTAAGATCACAGGAATACATGTATATCAGTACTGTACATGCAAACTATTTCAACATATACTGTACATAAAGTTATAAAACCTAAACTATGCGCAATTCTGTGATTTTTCACTTGCCACTCTGTAGAACTATGCATCATCTACATTAAAACTCCACCTCAATGATGCACTTCTATAAAAATGTAAAATATTAGAGAGTGGAAGCTGAAAATTATGAATGACAGAAGGCATCTCTCTCCACCATTTTGTCAGGCTGCTACCATACTAATTATTCCCAGGTATTTTACGTGTTCCTTTCATTCTATTTGGTGACCCTCTTGAGTTCTGTATACAGTGTTCCTTTTGAGTTCCTCATTCTTTCCATACCTAAGCAGCTGGAGCTTATCACCATTGAACATCATGTTCTCCACTTCCCACTGGAAAACTTTGCTAATGTCTTCCTGTAATTTTCCAGTATCCTCTACCGTAGTGACTTTCATGTTTATTTAAGTGTCATCTGCAAATGATGACACAAAAGTGTGACGGGTGTTTTTATCTATGTCTGCTATGAGGATGAGAAACAGCAGAGGTGCCAGGACAGTGCCTTAGGGCACTGAGTTTTTTACCTTGGTGATGCTGGATCTTGCTCTGTCCACTACCACGTTTTGTGTTGTGTGTGTTAGGAACAACTCAAATACATATTGCAATAAGGAAAAATAACCCATATCAATTTAAAAAATTAAAGGCAACTAAAAATTTTTGGGTCCCTGCTGGCATGTTAACCCCTTCAGGGTCCAAGGCCAAAATCTGAAGTGGTGCTCCAGTGTCCAAGAAATCTTGAAGAAAAAAAAAAAAAAAAAAAAAAAAAAAATTATTTTTTTCTTACAGAATTAAAGAGCATATTTTTGTGAAGGTAATAAGACAAAAAAAAAATTCTGATCAGTACTTACCGAGATACAGTGCCAAGAAGTTTGTCAAAAATGGTGTGGTGGCGGCAACATCGACGAATTCCACGTACGCGCATTACATTATTTAGCGGTTTTTATAGTTTTTTCTTTTCTTTTCCAATTTTTTTCTATTCCTACTAACACTTGGGGCCTGAGAGACCAATACTGTATATAATGTATATATATAAACTCACTGTATTGAACACAATAACCGCACTAAAATTATTATCATATTATTGTTTACCACTGTTGTTTATTACAATAAACATGCACAAATCTTGTATAATACTAATGTTCTATCATATATTTACATATTTACAATCACTGAACATGGTTTTAGAACTGCTGGAGCTGGAGCTTGTGGAACTCCTTGAAACAAGGCACCATGCACAGAGGCACCTTACATTCCTCACACATAAACCGAGTGTCTATGCATCTTTGTTGCCGTCGTTTTGTTTGTGCACAGACGATGCATCTCTTCTGAGCAAATTTCTTCTGAGTTGAAGGAAGCTGTATTATGAAATGATCACCTTCCCTCCTCAAACGCTTGGGTATATCCTGAGTAATTCGAGGACCTTGTTGTGTAGCAGGTGTTCTTACCTGGTACTTCATCATGAGTTGTCTGACAACAGACAAACAAAATTTACCATACGGTGGTCTGTTGCCAGTCTTTATTTGGTACATATTATATGCATTGAGCATTGAAATGTCCACGAGATGGAAGAAAAGTTTCATGTACCACTTGTAACTCTTACGAACACAGTCAACAAAACCAATCTGCATGTCACATTTGTCAACCAAGCACATGTTTTGTGTATAATCAATCACTGTCACTGGTTTTCGAATACGTTCATTAGTCACTCGATCAACTTTGCCACTGTCTTGCATTTCATTACGGTGAATGGTTGTCAACAATGTGACATCTCGTTTGTCATGCCACCGTAATGCCACGATGTCATTGGCAGTAAACACCTGCACGTCATCACCATGAGCACCTGCGTTCAGCCTGGGCATATGTTTACGATTAGAACGCACTGTGCCACACACATCTGTCTTGTTCACTCGCATGAAATCACCGAGTAATGGGCTTGTGTACCAGTTATCGGTATATAATGTATGCCCCTTACCAAGATAAGGTGCCATCATGTTTCTCACTACGTCACCTGAGATACCCAATAACATCTTGGTATCTTTCAATGTTTTACTTCCCGTGTATACAACAATATCCAACACCAGGCCACTGTCACAGTCACAGAGTACAAACAGTTTTATACCAAAGCATTTCCTCTTGCTCGGTATATACTGCTTGAATGACAGTCTACCTTTGAACAAAATCAAAGACTCGTCAAATACAAGATTCTTGAATGGATAAAAGTATATGCTGAACTTTTGTTTGAGATACATGAAAACATTTCTAATCTTGTATAACCTGTCACTTCTGTCAGGCCTGGTTTTGTCAGAGAAGTGCAACATACGTAAGAGTAAGATAAACCTGTTCACTGGTATGATTTCACTGAAGACCGGGGTAGAAATTAGCTGATCTGTGGACCAGTATGCTTTTATATTACGTTTATAGACACGAGGCATAAGCATTATTGTTGCAAAAAGCAAATACATTTCTGCAACAGTCGTCTCTTTCCACCTGTGTAGTCTTGACTGTGGTGATATGATCGTATTTGCCATGGTGTACTCAAAATACTTATTACTTTCCCTCACAATAGTTTCCATCAATGGCTGGTCAAAGAATAATTCAAAGAATTCCATTTCATTGGCCATGGTTCCAAGGGGACAAGTAGGTAGAATTCCACTTTGAGAGTCATCAAAGTGGTGAGGCTTGGGAACAAAATTGGGATTTTGCTGCCAATCCCACATACGGTTTGCTGGTGGATACTGGACATCATAGGCTGGTTGTGCGGGTGGTTGTGGTTGTGGTGGGCTGGTGGCTGAAGCTCCGCTTTGTCCTTGAACTGACGAGTCAGCAGCGTGGGTCCCAGCCTGGGCTGGTGAGTCACGCATGGCGGTGCCACTACCATCACCACTAACACCATCCACTGATGCCTGTGGTCTATCCATGCCAAGTGTAGCCACATCATCCTCACTATCACTACCTAAAACTGGTGTAGGGCCACGGGATGTACTCCGTCCACTGGGCACAGCATAGGGTACACTACCCGAGCGCATGCAGCGGCGAACATACTGACGCTTCACTGGTGAATACGATTCCTCACTATCACTACTCGAATGATCATCGAGCGCAATAAAATCACAATCCACATCACTATCATCATCATTACTGAAGTCAGAGGCCTGGCCACGCGAAAATATTAATTTTCTCTTGTGTTGAGGCACAACCGACCGTGAGTCACGAGTGCCCACACCAGAGGTAGAAGGTTGAGGATCGTCAGGGTTTTCTGCACTATTATCGATATCCTGGTCATTCTTTTCGGTCACTAACTGATCAAAGCCGTAGCATTCGTCTTCATTTCCACTTCCATCAGTGTCAGAACTATCAGATAGGAAGAAGAGAGTCCCAATTTTCCGGGGAGTGAGAGCTGACTTGCAACGAGGCATGGTAAACAAGGGTAACCGAGCCGGCGGGCGCCTAGATTTCTTGTTTATGGCGCACACCCACCACGCAGACCCGTTCTCTCACATGTAGGCCTATGAGCGCTTTCGCGCTAAATTTGACGGCACTAGAATTTTGGCGTAGATCTACGGTTTGGACACTCAACGTGAAGCCGTAGATCTATGGGACGGACCCTGAAAGGGTTAAGGCCTAAGGAAACTTTCTCTGCATGATGTTAACTTACTTGTATGTTATCGACTGCTTCTTATATATATTTGTTCCATCACCATGCTTGAAATTAAAACGAAAACTCCCCCCAAATGTGCTGAAAATATCATCAAAAGGATCAAATCGCCGATACGAGGAATAATCGTGCTGTTTGCGGAAATTAGGCTGTTCTTCTGTTTGGCCGGTAGTATCGTACAACCGACGTCTTTCAGGGTCCATCAACAGCTGAAAAAGAGAAAGAAAATTAAATATCTGCTTAAATATTGCTCATAAATCATTTAGGAAATTACAAAATACTCTCATAATCTTCCATACTACTAACTATAGTACATGTACATACATGTACATGATTTACAAATACTCATTTTAAGTAAAACTGAAACCGACAATAAAGATAAAGCAGTTCATTCAATTATGTTTATCTAGTAGAAAAATAAAAGCAAATTAGCTAGTGTGCTATGTATACAGATATTTGCATTTTCGAACTGTAATATCGGTGCCACTCTGGCAAGACAGTGATGAAGTGAGTGATGGTGAAAGCATTTCTACTTTTTTGGGTCACACTGCCTCGGGATCACTTAATACTTCCTCTTACTTCATATCAATGGTGTGTCACTCGGTTTATAAAGAAAAACATTCAATTACTCCTTCAGCTCTGGGGTTGTTCTGCCCTCATAGCCCAACTTGAAGCTAGACTTTAGTAACTGCTATATCAACCAGGCTGTTGCTATCAACAACCTGTAGGCTTACACAGGCAACAGTATAATGCAATCCTTTATTGAAAATGTTTCACTTAACTGATTTAAATTCAAATTTTTATTTATTTTATGCTGTACAAAAATAATGTAGTTTACATGTAATAATCATGGCAGCAAAAAGGGAAATAGAGCATAATGGTACTAATGGTCCTACATAGGTGTGAAGCATTGGTTGTAAATGTTGCAACAAGAAGAAGGCTGGAGGCAGTGGAGATGTCATGTCTGAGAGCAATGTGTGGTGTGAATATAATGCAGAGAATTTGTAGTTTGGAGATAAGGAACAGGTGCAGGGTTACTAAAAGTATTATCTAGAGGACTGAAGAGGGGGTTGTTGAGATGGTTCAAACATGTAGAGAGGAAGGAACAAAATAAAATGACTTGGAGAGTGTATAGATCTGTAGTGGAGGGAAGGTGGGGTAGGGGTCGGCCTAGGAAAGGTTGGAAGGAGTAAAGGAGGTTTTGTGGGTGAGCGGCTTGGACTTGCAGCAAGCATGCATGAGCATATAATATAGGAGCGAATGGAGACAAAATGCTTCTGGAACTTCACGTGGTATTGGAATACAAGCAAGGTAACATTTATGAAGGGATTCAGGAAAAGTGGCTGGCCGGACCCAAGTTCTGTAGGTGGGAAGTACAGTGCCTGCACTCTGAAGGATGAGTGTTGATGAGTTGCAGTTTTATAACTGTAGTGTAGGCATGCCTCTAGCAAGATAGTGATGGAGTGAATGATGAAAGTGTTTCTTCTTTTTCAAGTCACCCTGCCTTGGTGGGAAACGGCCGTTAATAAAAATATGTAATAAAAGATTGTTAGGCACAAAAGGGAGCCACTAGTATGCAACACATTTTGACCGAACTTATCCTAATGCTTAATAACTACTTATTAACCCTTTGAGGGTTTCGGACGTACTAGTACGGCTTACGACCCAGGGTTTTTGACGTACTAGTACACACAAATTCTAGCGGCCTCAAATCTAGTGGGAGAAAGCTGGTAGGCCTTCATATGAAAGAATGGGTCTATGTGGTCAGTGTGCACAGTCTAAAAAAAATCCTGCAGCACACAGTGCATAATGAGGAAAAAAAAAAACTTTTACCATTTTTTTGGAATAAAACAGCGACTTTGCACTGTATTTTCGTATGGTATTTGTTGTATTCTAGTTTTCTTGGTCTCACTTTATAGAATGGAAGACATATTACAGAAATTGAGATGATTTTGACTGGTTTTACAATGAAAGGTACCTTGAAATTGAGCTCAAAGTAGCAGAAATGTTCTATTTTTACCAAATTTCAAAAGTACATAAACAAATAGTGCCAAGCGTGCAATACACATCAACTGGTGAGTCTAATATTCTTTCTCAAGTGCACCAATAATATTTATACCATTTTTTACACTAATGCAGTAGTCTGCATAACAGTAAATCTTATATTTTTTGTGAGAATAAAAATTCAAAGTGGAAAGCAAAATAATATAAGAGGGGCCTTGAGACGTGACTAATGACCAGAGGAAATGTCATTTTAGTGCCAGGAATGTCTTTCTTGTTTATTCTGGACCCTATTCGGAAACTGGCATCTTTTGAAATTTGTGTGAAATTGGCAAAATTGCTAAATTCTGACCACTGTACTGGATAGTTGAATTTCATAAATGGGTGGTTTCTTGCACCCATTCGATAGAAAAAATGGAGTTCTAGCGAAATATTCATGTTTTTTGTCGACTAGTACAGTGGAATTGGCCGAAAATGGGGCTCAAAGTGGGCAAAATCGCCGATGCGTAAACATCGCCGAGACCGCTAACTTTGCGAGAGCATAATTCCGTAAGTTTTCCATCAAATTTCAAACTTTTGGTGTCCTTATGATCGGGAAAAGATTCTCTATCTTTTCATAAGAGAAAATAATTTTTTTTTTTTTTAAATTTGGCCGACCCTGAGAACGCGTTTCGGAGAGGGCCTGTCGACCCTCAAAGGGTTAATTAGACAGACATTTTCAAGTCACTACATGGGCAAAACTTTGCCAATAAAAAATTGTTAAGTACTGCAGGTGTGGGTTTCCATCTTGTTACGTATTTTATACCATTTTTCTCCACGCCATTATTTCGCCGAACAGGCTCTTGTTGAAATTAGTACTGTAATCCAGTTTCTTGGAACTATTTTAGTCAACAGAGATATAAGGACTACTTATGTGCTTCTGTAAACCTTTGACTATCACCTGCAGGATGGTGTCAGGTGCATAAAAATACCATCATCAAATAAATGCACAAAACATGCTTACCTCATAGGCTTGGTTGATTTCAATAAATTTTGGTTCAGCTTCTGGTGATGGATTCTTGTCTGGATGCCTGTAACAATTTTTATGTATTATTATACATGTATACAGTATATACACAAAAAATATTATTACTGTATATTATCATTATTTCTAATAGATGCCATTTCTCACACCCCTTCTGTTACACAGCAATAAGGACTGGCATGGATACATGAGTATGTCACGGCAAGTCATAGTATAAAATAATTTAAGACGAGAGCTACACGTGTCAAGGCAAGTCATAGTACAGTGGACCCTCGACTAACGCTATTAATCCGTTCCCGAGAGCTCATCGTTAGTCAAAATTATCGTTTGTCAAGTTAATTTTCCCCATAAGAAATAATGGAAATCAAATTAATCCGTGCAGGACACCCCAAAGTATGAAAAAAAATTGTTTTTACCACATGAAATATTAATTTTAATACACACAAACTGAAGAAGACATGCACAGTTACATGACACTTACCTTTATTAAAGATCTGGTGATGATTGATGGGATGGGAGGAGGGGAGTGTTGATGGTCTTAGTGTTTAGAAGGGGAATCCCCTTCCATTAGTACTCGTTATAATATGAAATGTTCCGATTATAAGTTTGGATGGGACCGTGGTGGCTGGCTGGCTTGTAAACACTGGCACCCACGGGACAAGTGAGGCGCGCTCAGGCCAAAGTGGACGCGTCTCGAACGGAACAAATAGCGTTGGTCGGGTTTTTTAGCGCTAGTTGAGGCAAAATTTTTGCATTAAAACGTATCGCTAGTCGGATTTAACGTTAGACGATGCCAACGTTGGTCGAGGGTCCACTGTATAAAATAATTTAAGAAGAGAGCTACACGAATGAAGCAGCAAAAAGGAAGATAGGGATTTCTTCTATTCACAAAATACAGTCATACCCTACCCTACATCAATAATTGGTTCCAAGAGCTATGACATAACCTGGTTTTTGACGTAAATTGAACATAATGCCTTAAAATTATGACAAACACCGTAAAACTAGAGTAAATGGCTCACTAAAGAATACAGTTATCACTAAACTATTTTTGATATTGTTTTAATGTCACCCTTGCACCATTTGTAACATTTTTAGTATATTTTTAAATGTTTATACAGTAGTGTACTGTATATTGTAATGAACAGAAGAGGAAATCAGCTCTAATAAACATTATTTAGGGATGCATACTTGTCAGAAAGCTTGTCATAAGTCCGAGTCGTCGGTAAACGAATATGTCGCTAAGTGAGGGGAGGCTGTAATGCATATTCGAGCTAATTTCCTCTATTCTGTTTATTACAATATACAGTACACTACTGTATAAACATTTAAAAATATACCAGAAATGTTATAAATGGTGCAAAGGTGACAATGACATTGTTTTAAAGATGGGGGAGACAAACCCACTGCCACTGTAGGATACTCCTTGCTTAGCAACAAATTCGTTTACCAACGTGGTCTTAGGAATGGAACTCCATTATTAAGTGAGGAGAGGCTGTATATAACTATATAACATAAAGACCCCAATGACAATAAGTCACAGTGTTTGATAGTCATGTGTTATCCTAGGTTAAATTCTACATAATTTACTATTGTAAAACCACTGTCAAAGTTTCAAATTATGAATGAGGCCTAAATAAAAACCCATATACACTTAGTTCAGTGTTGCATGATACCGAGGGTGAGGAAATATGTCTGGAGTGAAAAACAAAAGTTAAATATTGAGGGTAAGTATGGAACCAAAATGAGGAATAAAATAAGTAAATAAACAAACTTTATTTCTATAAAGAGGAGTACAGTATATTATATAATTAGGGTGACTGTCATATACAGTATAAGCTAAATTATACAAAGCCCCTTTTTATGCATAGCATTTCAGACAACCTTAAAACTACATTATGAATACAAATATCTAAGAAATACATAGTTTTTAAAATAGGTACAGTACTTTCTAATACAAAAAAATATACATATATAACTGATATATAAAGGATGAGGCTAGGTACACAAGCTGAAGGACTCATAGACAAGGACAGAGACAATACAGGTTGAAAAAACTGATCAATGTTATTAAGTGTTGTTAGGATCACATTAGGGCTGGAGTTCCCAAAACCTGGGGTGCATGCATTCCCCCCAGGAGTGCGAGATGGCATTTCTGGGGGTGCCACAAAGTTCTAATGAAAAGCACAATTCCATTTTACCAAAAACTTTTCTAACTGCTCAATTTATATTTGCATTTTGTACAAATGATACATTACTTTTGAAGGGGGTACAACATTCAAAATTCAAAAAAAATCTTATAAGCATAAGAGGAGAAGGCAGGCAGATGCCTTTTCTGGTTTCTAACACAAAGAACAGAGTAAAATCTAGCATCAGCAAGGTAAAAAGCTCATCATTTGCAGATAACACAAAAATAAGCATGTAAGCCACCTCAGAAGACACAAAAACTGCAGGAAAACATAATCAGTGTTTTCCAGTGGGGAGTGGAGAACAACAAGACATTTAATGGTGAGAAGTTCCAGCTGCTTAGGTATGGTAAGAATTCAAGCTATACAAAACTAAAGAGGATCATCAAATAAAATGAAAGGAACATATGAAAGACCTGGGAATAATTATGTCAGTTGACCTTTCTTTCAAAGAACACAAAAGGGCAAATGCCATGACACCCAGGAGGATGATGGGGTGGACAATGAGATCTTTCAGAACAAGGGAAATAGTACCAATGGTGATGCTTTTTAAATCAATTGCTGACCTGGAGAATGTAGAGAGAACCTTCACAGCACACACATAATGTACGATAAAACATCTAAATTACTGAGAATGGTTAAGTTTCCCGACTTGTATTCCCTGGAATGCAGGTGAGAAAGGTACATGATAATATACATTTGGAAAATCCTTGAGGGATTAGTACTAAATTTGCACACAAAAATCACTCCCTGCAAAAGCAAAAGACTCGGCAGCTGGTGCAACATCCCCCCCGTGAAAAGCAGGGGAACCACAAGTATGCTAAGAGAACACAATAAGTGTCAGGGATCCAAGACTTCAACTGTCTCCCAGCCATACATAATGGGGATTACCAATAAACCCCTGGCTGTCTTCAAGAAGGCGCTGGACTGGCACCTAAAGTCAGTACCTAACCAGCCGGGCTGTGGTTCGTATGTCAGTTTGCATGCGGCCAGCAGCAATAGCCTTGCTGATCCACCGTGAGGCCTGGTCACAGACCAGGCCACTGGGGCATGACCCCTGAAACTCTCTCCAGTTATACTCTGGGTATTGCAAGTGTTGTATGGAAACAAGGGCCCTAATGGAAATATGCACCCTAATAGAAATAACAACCCTAATGGAAATAAGAGGCCTAATGGTAATAGGGACAATGGAAATAAGGACCATAGTAGAAATAGGTACCATATTGGAAATAAGGACCATTGTGGAAATAGGGAAAATAATGGAAATAAGGGCCCTAATGGCAATAAAAACCCTAGTGGAAATATTGAAAATGGAAATAAGGACTAGTGGAAACAGGTCAAATAATGGAAAAGAAGGACCTCAATGGAAATAATGATTATAATTCAATCAGCTGGACTTCATGTATGGATTATGGTACATAATACAGACACACGTATATGAAATATGATCATATAAGCCACATATCACTGTAGATCAGTTAGACATACCAGCCATCCAAGATACACTGATCAGTCTGTCGGAAATTCTCTGGCATATTAGTGCCTTACTTTCCACTTAATATTAATAAACTCGAAATCACACAACATAACCTGTGCCATGAAATCAAAAAATTGTTTTCGTATCCATGACTTACCATTCTTTGGCCAACTTCTTATAGGCCTTCTTGATGTCCTGGGCATCGGCCTTCCTCTTAATGCCCAGAATATCATATGGGTCCCTAATTTTGGCCAGAGTGGAGGCCAAAAAGGCCACAAATATGAGGAGGTAGAGGGTGGAGCGCATGATGGCTGGACTGCGGACTCCTGGACGCTACACTGCGCCACTTTTTAGTACTTATTAAGAGATAAAATAGATATTGCTGTCTTAATGATGTTTTTTTGACTTGTGTTTTGTGTATGGGTGTGTTGGGGAGGTGTAGCTTAAGTTGACTGCTGGTCTGGGAGGGTAGTGGGGGTGGAAATGTGGATTATTGTAGTGCTGGTGGCGATGATGACAGTGTGTGAACCAGCTGATCGATGCTGAGTCTGAGAGAATGAGAGAATGAGTGAGAATGAGAGAATGAGTGAGAGAATGAGAGAGAATGAGTGAGAGAATGACAGAATGAGTGAGAGAATGAGTATGTGAGAAAACGAATGAATGAGTGTGAGAAAATAAGGGAATGAGTGTGAGAGAATGTGTGAATGAGAAAATGAGTGAAACTCATTTTCACTCATTCTCTCACAATCATTGTGTAAGAATGAGTGAGAGAATGACAGTGAGAGAATGAATGTGAGAGAATGAGTGTGAGAAGACTGAATGAGAAAGAATGAGTGTGAGAGAATGAGACAGAGTGAGAATGACAGCGTGAGAGAATGAGACTGAATGTGCAAGAGTGAGACTGTGAATGAGTGTGAAAGAATGAGAATGAGTGAATGAGTGCGCGTGAGAGAATAAGATAGTTGTGGAAAATTACATTTACTTGGATGTATCATTATGTACATAACAGTAAATGAACACAGATAATTATTATTTATCAGTTCCACAAGTAGAAATTTGGGACACCTAGGTCGCAAAAAATGTCTCCCTTCAATACCACTGTCATATCCACAAGTTGCTCTGGACCTATTAATTAAATGAAATATACATACACCAGGAATGCTGGTAAATATATTAATTTGTGGACTGTATATTAAAATTTAAAAAGGATTATAGTATATACACACATTTACATAACAGAAGGAAAATATCTTAATATCACTCACCAATTTAACTGGAGATTAACTTGTATCATACTCAGAAAACCTCACTGTCTATACATGAAAATAACAACTGGCCAGTTATAACATAACAGACTTATCTGAGGTTCCTGGAGTTGTCTTGTCCAGTCGCCTGATATCTCAAGTTATACAAGAATGCACATCCAACAATTTCGCCTCCTATTTGAGAGGTGTCTGCCCAATTTTAACCTCTAGAGCACGAAAATTCATTCCCATTACACTAACTTTGCATCCAATTCAAATTAACAATGGCGACTAACCTCCCCAGCCGCAGGTTTCCCATTTTCGATAACATACTTCTTTTAAAAATACAATATAGGGCATCTGTTTACCTATAAATTACCGTATTTCCGGAAAATATATACAGTATTTTCCACAATAGTAGAGAGATGAATAAGATAGTAAAGGTGATGAATCACCACAACCACATTCTACAGAAGCATGTCAGCTAGGCCTGTATACCATGTACTTGTAGTAAATAAAGATATTATTAATAATAATATAATAAGTATCTGTAGACATGGACAGTGAAGTCCCACCATGTGACTCAGACCCAGCCATGTGGTTTCCTGTCAGTGAACACCATGTGTCCTTTTGGTCAACTGCTACCATACAGATAGATACCTAAAGTGTGACACCAAAGATAGAAATACACATCGGTAATTATTATGTAGTGTAGATGGAATATATTACAAACTGAAAATTATAGTCAGTTAAAGTCAATAAAATTGAGAAAAATAAAATCAGATATCTTCGAAACCTAACACGTTTTCCGAAAACATGTTTATCATTCATTTTAGTTCATTTCTTATTTTAATTAAATTTAATTTCCATGTTTAGGGCTCTCCAAACCTAAAGTGCCCCCCCCCAGGTCTAAATCCGGCCCTGATCAAAACTAAGCATTAAACCCACAAGAGATGTCAAATACGTAAGCAAAACAACAAGGAGACTGTTTTCAACACGAGTCGATGGACATTGTTCATTAGAATTACGATTTTAGATTAGATTTTGCCACCGAAGTGGCTAGTTTATTGTGCACCCCATATCCATCCTGTGGACGGTAGCGCGAGAGCATATGAATACACAAAAGGCCTAGGAACTAGGCCCCAAAGGGTTAACAGGAATACATACGGATTTATATCTACATATCTATAGTTCACTTATCTGTTACAAGCAAATTTAGGAAATTTGCTTAGTATATCTGGTATCTTATTTTCATTAATAAGATATCTTGACATGTCACATAAGTTATTATACTGTCTGTCTCTGTATTTCTCAGTAAGTGGACAATTAAGCACATAGTGTTCAAGACCATATGCCTGATCACATAATTTACATTTAGTTTGATCATCATCTGTCTCTCTCCCAAACTGCCAGAAGTAGTACTTGTAACCAAGCCTAAGCCTGGCCACTACAACATCAGTCAGTCTGTTCACATTGCAAGTTCCTCAATAAACATACTTATCTACGTTCATGTTATCATCGTGGGTTATAGATCTACTTAGGCTTCTAACTGCATTCCTATAACAATCATTTTCATTATTTACTTCTCTCCTAATATTATTCCTAATGCTAGACACAGTTATACCAAAGTTATATTCTACATTCTCCTTCTGGATACTCTTCTTGGCTAACATATCAACTTTATCATGAAGGAGTAATCCAATGTGTGATGGGATCCATAGCAATTGTACATTAATTCCTTTGTCCCTAATTTTTGAGTATCTATACCAGGCTTGTCCAATGAGCATGTTGTTGGAGTCTTTATATGATTCAAGAGCCTTCAATGATGACATAGAATCAATAATGATGATAGAGTCAAGCTCAGTGTCATAGGTTAGCTTTAGCGCCATTAGGATTGCAAACAATTCAGTTTGCAGTATAGACGCCCAGTTGTTAATTCTTGTGCCTAACTCAACAAATTTATTATCTTTCTTAACAAGGGAGGTGGCAACAAGAGCAGATGCAGACCTGCCAGAAGACTCCTGTTTAGATCCATCAGTGTATATAACTTGTGATAACTTATTACAACCAGCTAGGTGAGAAATTTATTCTTGAGCAGTTGCTCTAACAAGAGATTTAAGGAAGGGATTACTAGCAATGAGCTTCTTGGGAGGGACTTGCAGGTATGTGATATTAAATGAACACATCTTCCACGGAGGGGTGAAATGCTCTTGTTGCCTACAGTGATACAGTTCATGCAGGTTATAAAACTTAATGTAATTGCACGTTTTCACAATCCATTTAGATCTGTGTGTATTTACCTCTAGACACTTGGTAAGATTCATTGTGACAGTGTCTGGTTCGTTTCTCAACATTCTAATACCGAGTACAGTGTTAATCTCAATAATCCTATCACTGATAGTAGAAATACCAAGCTCCTTCCTCATGTTAAGAACTTTTGTAGATCTGGGACAGCCAAGAATAATCCTGAGAGCTTCATTTTGCATTAACTTCAAGGGTCGGAGAGAACTTTCTCTAGCTAATATCAACATGGGAGCAGCATAATCAATTAAGGACCCGCTCATCCCATTTGGGATCTTACCTGAACTTTCGTTCGTTCGTTACTTCTGGTTAGTGTGGCTTTGTCAATGGTCCAAGTCGGACCGAAACGTCGTCGTAAGCTTCTCTCTTTTACGTGCGGGTTATTTGTGTATTTACATTGGTTTTTATTGTTATTTATAGTGGAGGGTCTTTGTTTCCTATTCATGCCCACTTGATCTGTGAGAACACTCTCAATAGTGGTAATTAAATCATCATTAAATTTTTGTGTGCCAGTGGGCTCGTAATTCTTATACCATTGATCCAAGTGGTTAATAAAGTTGTCTCTGTGTTCTGGTTCCCCTCAAGGAAGGTTCCTTGATGTTGGCGAGGGGCTCTTGATTTAGGGAATTGGATCTGTGCTCCAGTTCCCTGAATTAAGCCTGAATGCCTTCCACATCCCCCCCCCAGGCGCTGTATAATCCTCCGGGTTTAGCGCTTCCCACTTGATTATAATAATAATAATAATGTGTTCTGGTTTGAGAATAAGTTTCCTCCTTCTGTATTTAGCTCCTTGATTGCTGGAGATGTGATCAAGATTGACAGTTGTTAGTCTTGGGAAGTGATCAGATAGAAGATCATCAACTATGACAGAGTCATGCATCGTATATGATGTATTAAATCCAAGACACCGATCTAGTATGCCACCATATATGTGAATAGGCTCAGTAGTGCCCACAATTCGAACATTATCATGCTCATTTAGCAATTTCACTAGTTTAGTTCCATTGGTGTTTGTTATAGACCCACCAATATTCTTATGTCTGGCATTAAAATTTCCAAGAATGATGGTAGGTTCACTATTGATGCGATCTGGTAAAGCATCAGGTCGAAGCTGGTTCGCTGGGGCATAGAGATTAAAAATGTTTATGGAAAAATCGCCTGCATATACTTTGACACCATGATACTGCATGTTAACTCGACTCTGCAAGGAAAGGAGTGAATGTGGCAAGTTCTTTCTGACATACATCACACAACAATTGGTTGACCTTAGGTTATAAGCTGCATATCCAGGCAAGTTTGGTGGAGGTGCTCCATCTTTCAATCTACATTCCTGCAAACAGATGACATCAATATTCTTGGTTGCACTAATATGATGTAAGTCAGGCAACCGCTTCCTGATGGAAGCAATGTTCCATGAAAAGATTTGTAATGTATCCATTGTAGTGAGATACTATAATCTCTTGCTCATAAGATGGTAAAACTATTATGCTTTGACTACAGTGTGCAGGCACTTAAGAGCAAGTAGCATAGTTTGTACGTCTTTATCTTCAGGACCTTTATTTTTAAGCATTTTTCGGCATCTTGACAGCCAGTTAAAAAGGCAAGTTTTGAAGGCAAGAGTCATGAGCTTCTTTCTTACAAATTGCTGGAAACTGAACGAGGATTGCTGCACTTTTGACATCATCACCATGCTCAAGAGCATCATCCTGATTACACCAGGGCGTTTCAAATATCAAGGTTGAAGCCACGTTAACACACAGTAACAAGACTGTGTTAGTACCTTAATAATTACCAAGTGACAACCATCCACCCTACCCATCACCCTCTCACCAGTAACAACTACTCACCCCAAACCCCTCCACCAGCAGCCAACCCCCGACCCTTCCCTTAACGACCTTCCCCCTCCCCACAAACAACCACTGACGTCATTAACACCCCGTCCTCCAGGTCAATGGCGCCATTTAGCCATGGAGGTCAAGAACAGTGGCGCCACTAGTCATTCCACTGCCATCCACCACACCAACACCTGCAGATCTTCCAGTTCCATCAACCTGTGGTAACTTAAAAACCTTTGATTACTCCAATTTCATGGTAATTTTTGATAGATCAGCTTTGAAAATATTTTAGCAATTTTTCTTTCTACAAAATTTTGAAGGAAGCATTCTAAATACATAGTAATACTTCAAACTATTGCTTACTGTAGTTCATTAATATTTGCAGACATTGTTTTGGGGTGTTGCTGCTGGTGATAACATCTCTGAAGACTTGCAGCTGCCCACAAGGCAGACTTCACCATACAGCAGCTACCCACAAGGCAGACTTCGCCACACAGCAGCTACCCACAAGGCAGACTTCGCCACACAGCAGCTACCCACAAGGCAGACTTCGCCACACAGCAGCTACCCACAAGGCAGACTTCGCCACACAGCAGCTACCCACAAGGCAGACTTCGCCACACAGCAGCTACCCACAAGGCAGACTTCACCACACAGCAGCTGCCCACAACAAGGAAATATCAAACATACAAGATTCGATAAACTTCTTAATTAAAATGCAATAAATAACCTGCCTTTATCACAACAAAGAAATGTTCAAGGAACACACACACACAAAGGTGTTCAATGAACACACAAGAAATAGAGAAAGGAAATAACTGAGACAAGCCTCAACTGCTATATTTGTCAGCAGCAGGACAACATTCATACAATTCGGGAGCTTTAAGCTCGGGGAAAAATAAAAAAAATACCTACCCCAACCCTACTAACAGTAGTAGCAATGAGGCGGATAGCCTCAGTACTGCCATTATTAGTAGTTTGAGGTATGATACATTTAAAAATTCCATGACCTTGTGTTTGTAGCAACACTTCGCTTCCTGACAATACATAATTCAGTGGACAGTACAACTGTCTTCTAACACTGGCTATTATGATCTCTCGGCTCCAGTGTTCTGTCTTGTTTGCGCAATAAAATCCTCGTGACAAACAAGTTGGAGCGTAAATTGACTAACGTATTACAACCTAGCTAAACCTACTCCTAATATCCCTTAGATGCCTATATTTTTTTTGTAACTGGAAAAAAAAAATCTAAATCAAACCTGATCGACCTGTCCATTGAAAGTCAATGAGAGTTTACCGCTCCCTCCCCCATTCAAACTATTTTGCATACTTGCACAATTACCCAAATAAAATTTCCCACAAGATATTTATCCATAGGGGTTATAGAGAGCTTGTGGAATGTTAGGCAATCAGGTTTGATCCAAGGAAGGGGAGGGTACTTGATATAAGCAGTTGCAAGATACCTTCACTAGTACAAAGAGACCCCTTGGGGGGGGATCTAACCAGTTGGAACTCCTGCCGTATACCAGTCTCCTAACACACTACTATGCTAGCCTGAATTCATAACCTACCTTACTTGTCAGTTAAGGCTGTCATTCTAGGCACAACCTGAGAACCACTACATTCAACCTCCCCCACACTCTACCTCTATTTTTCTGGGTTTCTAACTCATAATGGTTAATAATCCTATCCTCACTAATACCAACCTGAACCCCCCCCCCCATAACTATACTCATCAGCATCAGATGTTAGTGAATCCTTTCTGCCAACTCACTTCACTTCATATCAAATCACAGAGGTTTTCATCATTTTTCACCATTAACGTTTGCTGACAAGCGTTAGAATTCACTACTTATAAACTATCAAACCAACTGCAATTCTGAACGCTAATACTTTTACATTCATAGGAACCCGAAAACCCTTTTTGGAAAATTTAATGATGAATTTGTGTAAACTCAATGAATCAATATTTAACTTTGTTCAGTTTGACCAAAGGCATAAAAAACGTAGAACACCCACCACAACCACTACCCAAAGCCCGGAACCCACCAAAATCCCCACGGAAACCACGTGCAATAACAGATTGCAGACAGCTACTGAAGGTCGTTGGTGGGTTCCAAGGCCCACAGTTCTACGTAATCATAGCCTTCAGGGGAGATTACTCTCCCCTGCTATATGCATTCATAATGCATATAGCAGATTCTCCAGTTCTATACTTAACCTAACTACCTAAATATATAAAACTACTTACAATACACTTATGGAAACCGACAATGTAGAAGCAATTCGAGACGATCTTTTGGTTTCTCTTGGACGAGTATCAAGTCAGACGAGTGCTAATGGTGGTAGTATTAGTACTGACAATAATAGAAGTGCTGGTAGTCAGTCTAGCAGTAAGTACTGGTAGTAGTGGAGGTAGTAGTAACATTAATAGTAGTAATAGTAACAATATTCGTAGCTGAAATAACGTCAGTACAAAAAAACTGGGGTAATTGCGACAAGTTAACCTTCAATAATAAAGTTCAACAGGAATTTACAACAGACATGAAAAGAAACTCCAATATTCCTATTGAAAAATGTTAGGAAAGAAATTATTAGTAAATAAAAAGTCTGGCTAAGAGACTGACCATCTTTTATCAAGGTTGGAGGGTAGAGCTCAAAATTAACTCTCCAATTTAGTCTCCAAGACTGCTGTCACCTCTGTAGTCGACAGATAAAGTTACTCCCCAAGTGAAACATTTCATGAGCAATGATACCTGTCACAATGTCTCTTACCAACCAGGTATTGTACACCATTTATGTGAAAACAACGAAAGTTAGAGAAAGCTGGTCCAGAAAAAAAAATAACAAAACTAAAGCCAGGTGCAGTCGAAAGTAGTCTCAAAATAACCCAGGTTATACCGAAACGTCTGAAGTTTCCTCCCCAAGTGTCAGTTTTGTGAACTTAGTAAACAAAGCAACTTGAGACTTGCCAAAGGCATAAAAAACGTAGAACACCCACCACAACCACTACCCAAAGCCCGGAACCCACCAACATCCCCACAGAAACCACGTGCAATAACAGATTGCAGACAGCTACTGAAGGTCGTTGGTGGGTTCCAAGGCCCACAGTTCTACGTAATCTATGCCTTCAGGGGAGATTACTCTCCCCTGCTATATGCATTCATAATGCATATAGCAGATTCTCCAGTTCTATACCTTACCTATCCTACTTAACACCACCTAATTCTATAAGTTATTTTGACAGTAGAAACTAATAATTGTAGACCTACAGTAGTGTATATATATACACCACAACTCTGCAGCATACTCCAGGTATAGGCCTTACTAATTTGCAGAGCAGTGGCAGCACAAGGGAGGATGAAGGGAGGTAAAGGCAAGATCAAGGGGTCTAGGTAAGATCAAGGGGAGTTTAGGTAAGATCAAGGGGGTTTAGGTAAGATCAAGAGGGGTCTAGGTAAGATCAAGAGGGGTCTAGGTAAGATCAAGAGGGGTCTAGGTAAGATCAAGGGGGTCTAGGTAAAATGAAGGAGGGTCTAGGTAAGATCAAAGGGGGTCTAGGTAAGATCAGTCTACAAAGTCTGTAAATATACACTGTATAACCCAATTTCAAAACAAATGCCCCACCCCCGCAAGACGCTCTAATACAAACTCTGGAGTCGTAAGCGCTAAACCCACAAAGTTGTACTACTGAAAATATTTTTGGGACTTTCAAATCATGAAATTACTTGGCCAGGCCCTCTACAACTCTACTAAAAATAGGAAGTTGTAGTTAATTCCACATTTCTGAGGAACTGTTATTGATTTTTAAGGCTATATTCTGCCTAAGAAAAATTTATCCCGCCATGTGAAGTTAAAACTTTGGCTGTGTAGTTTTAAAAATAGGTTAGACAAATGAGCGATTGAGAGTTGGACTTCCCTAACATGGGCCAATAGGCCTGCTTCAGTGCTCCTTTCTTGTCTTAATAGTGAATACGCCCGATTTAATAGGCATTCCTTACACCCGGCATCAAGACCTCTACCATTACCCTCACCACACTAAACCATCTCGGTATAATTATTAACCCGGTAGATTAACACAGAATTACACAATCAAGTCAGGATGACATCTATGACATTTTTTATCAGGGTATGTATACTCCCCCAGGATGCGACCCCTACCCGATTCAAACGACCTTCTCAACCTAAACCTCTCCATCGGTAACAAGAAACTAAGCAGTTTGGTCGTGACTTCCCTCTTCACTAAAGTACCTACCAGACAAGCCATCCAGGTTCTCCGATGTAAAGTCAATCAGGACCTTAATCTTCCTCTACCTCTCCGAGATTTTGGTGACCTGATTGAACTCTGCGTTAATTCCACCTGTTTTTCTTTCAATAACAGGCTCTACAAACTTGCGGCATAGGAATAGGGTCCCCCATCAGTGCTGTCTTGTACACGGAACAGGGGCGTCGTGAGGATGGGGGGCCGCCCTGGGTGACACCATATAGCCTCTAAAGGTGACACTAATGCCCAAAGCAGTGCTGCACCAACATAAGAGAAGAATCCTTCATTTCTATACAGCCTATTATATATTAACAAAGTACAAATAAGCCTATATAGGGAAAATCATTGATTTTGATGTGATAGATGATTTTGCATAATTGAAGGCAAGGAAATGTAAGATCAGATTCACTGAGATGTTACCTGTACTCAAGGTCAAATGTAAGATCAGATTCACCGAGATGTTACCTGTACTCAAGGTCAAATGTAAGATCATTCATCGCTCGACCTCTGTAGTGAGCGGACCTGCGTTACACTGCCCTCTGCTGGCCGTTGAGACAAGCTGAGATTTTCTCAATATGGCGGAGCAAATACGAAGGCGGATCAACACTGTCTGTATACAGCTGGTGCATGGGGCTGTGACGGCCCATACAGCTTCTGTTATCCTACCAGCCATCATCAGGGAGACTTATGGCGTAGCTGATGAACTTTATGGAGTGGCGCTTAATGGAGCCTATAGGGTCTTCGTTAAGCTAAGAACAACGAGTGTCTACGAGCAGTTAGTCAACAAATATCAAGACCATTGTGTGGTTGTCAACCCGGCAGTCACAGTGAGGCTCTTCGATGTTTCATGTTACTACACATGGGTTAAGGTACGAAATGTGCCTTTTGAAGCCGATGAGACGGACTTACGACAGGTATTCGGCAGGCATGGGACTGTACATATGGTGACCGTCGGAAAGTGGACGGAGGGCGCATATGCTGGCCTCCTTGAAGGTACCTTCTTGCTGAAAATGTCTTTGAAACATCCCATACCGTCGTATGTAGTGATGAATGAATTTCGTACGCAAGTGGTGTCCTATGCTGGGCAACGCCACACTTGTCGTCTTTGTTGAGAGTACGATCACGTTGCAGCACAATGTGGCCGCCAACAGTGGAAGGAGGACGCAGGGCAGTCACCAATGGAAGAGACTGTCCAGGAGGTGACTGTTGTGCCCGAGTCGGGTGCACGTCCAAAGTCATCATTGTGGAGTGAAGAGGTGGAACGAGAGGAGCTGATTGAGGAGTCTTGTATGACTCTACCTGGAGATCCTTCCTCCGTTGGCCCAGTCACGCTGGGCATGGAGGGCAGGATGGTCGCGGAGGAGAGAGTGGACGACACATTAGCGAATGTGCTGAAGGGATTGTCGGACACACCGGGAGAGGTAGAAGAGCAGGAGATTGAATTATCCCTTGGGAATGTGTCTTGTGTCCGGTCCCAGGATGTGGAGGAGCTGGTTGAGACACAGGCTGCTGGGAGGGATGTCATCACTGTAGAGGCGGTGGTGCACAACGAAGGCCTTCTGGAGGTAACTATGGAGGCAGTGGGAGGATCATGCAAACAGGTGGCGGCATTGTCAGACTGATGATGTCCTCACCCCGGCGCAGAGGCCTGGCAAGAAGGTGTGGGCAGAGGTGGCACGAGGCGGCCCTAAGGGGCCAAGGGGTCCGGTGGTACACACTGGAAGACCTCCGGCATCTGGTCGTGTACATGGTGGTAAACACTGGCAGGCATCTAAAAGCGGATCAGTGCCGACAGGGCACAAGGTATAGCTGGCTTAAAGTGTGTTTCAGTAAATGTAAATGGGCTGCGAGACAGAGTGAAGTGCATGTGGTTTGTGGGTTTTCTACAAAGGTATGGAGTGGATGTGGCTTTTGTGCAAGAGCACAATTATAAAGCCGGGTGAGAGTTGGTACTGGATGGATTTCAGGTGTTTGTTGCACATTCACCTCGATTGAAAGGGGGGGGTTGCCATCCTTCTGCGAGAGACCAGCCTGTTTGTTGTGTATCGTAGTGAGGTAGGGGAGGAAGGACGGGTCGTGCGAGTGGATGGGCTGTGGATGGGGAAGAGGGTCGCGCTAGTGTCTATGGGCCCGCAGAGAGGGATGGTCCTGTCAAGACTGCCTTTGTGAGGGATGTGTTAGTGTACCACCTCCGGTCGCTTCCCCCTTGGCGGTTGTGGGGGCTGACTGGAATTGTGGTGAGAAGGAAAGATGCGGAGCCTAGAGGGGCGGGGTTTCACTCTGTAGTGTTAGGGGATCTTTTGAGAGGGGGCGGGGTTGTGGGATGTAGCTACATGTGAGGCGTGGGAGGTGCAGCGGTCGTCTGGACCGTTTGTATGTAACAGACTGCAAGGGTGGAAAGGGTGTGTTGTGGTTGACGTAGCATATTCAGATCAAGATCATCGGGCAGTAATTATTGAAGTAGGGTGGGATGGGTTGCCTAAGAGGCATAGGAGTTTTGGAAATTGAATGTTCGGCTCCTTGAAGATGGAGGAGTTTACCTGGAGTTTACCTGAGAGAGTTCTGGGGTAACCCCCCCGCCCCCGTCTGTAAGTCCTGGTGAATCAAAGCCGATCCCCCACTTACTCTGGCTGCAGGGCCAACTCAGCCCCCCCGGCGGGTCGGAACCACTTTGGGTGCTTGCCCGTGCCAGTTTGAACTCCCGGGGGTCGGTAACCCCCCTTTGTTGCTGGGGGGAAGTTAAACGTCTCGGCCCCCTGCATTGGAGGGTTCAACGTCTGGGTGCCCCCTGCTTTTCACTGGGAATGTTGCTCGTCTGCCAAATTTTTTTGCCAGTAGGTGATTTTCTGTCAAGTTCCTACTGTCCTCTGGGATTTTCCAGGTGTTTTCTTTATCTCCCCCTGCTTCCAGGTTTGACCTAAAAATGCCCCCAGTAACTGGGTGTTTTTCCCCTTATCCCCCTAAAGGGTTCTCTGTCATTTTCTGGTCCTTTTTTCCACTCCTTGGGGTGCTGTTAGTGTAAAATATTCAGCCTAGATAGAACAAGTATGAAGAATTATTGGACGCCCCCCCCTTTTTTAAAAGGTTCTCTTATCCATCTTCTTTTTTCTAGCAGATGGGTTATAAATTTTTGGTCATGGGTTGAATCCCCCGCTGTCCCCCCGGGTCTTTGGCTTGTTTGCCTATTTTGTGGCCGGAATTTGTTTGTACTCTGTAAAATTTAATTTTTGTTTCCATATCTGAGTAATTGAAATTTCTCATCATTGAATTTATTTTTTTTCCCAACTGAAGGTTGGTTTGAAACAAAAAGAAAAAACTTAAACGTTTATGGATTTAAAACCAGGGGGTTAACCCAGTGGTCCATCTTCTCACTATCAGCGGGGAAAATTTTTGTGCATAAACCCAAAAAGTTTTGGATTACCCCCCCGGGCCCCGGCGGGGTTTGTTCTTTGGCGTTTCCCCCCCGATGTAAAAAGAATAAAACTGGGAATTTGTACCCCTGCGTCTTTGTACGGGAGTGCAAAAAAAATTAAAAGATTTAAAACAATTCCTCAAATTTCAAAAAATCAAATTTTACCCACGGTGGTATATTCAGACCTTCTGGAAAATACCTGACTTTCTGGCTGAAAAAAAAAGCTTACACTGTTGCGTGGGGCATGTGTGGGGCGTTTTCTCCAGTTGTGGTTCGGGTGGACTCACTCCGGGCCCCGACGTGGTGTTGTGTTGTGTGTGTGTGTGGGTGTGTTGTGTGTGTGTGTGTGTGTGTGTGCATCCCATTCCCTAATTGGATTCAGGGTGATCCAAGCTCCTGTGTGTTTTGGCGTGTTTTGTTTGTGGTGTTTGTGTGTGTGTTTGTGTGTGTGTTTGTGGGGTGTTTTGTATGTGTGTGGGTTAGGTGTGTTTTGGTTTTTGGGTTTTTTCCCCTCCCCAAATTGGTTCAGGGTCGAGACTCAGCCCTTCCCCCCCTTACTGACCCTACTGGATCCTCTCTCTCTCTCTGCCTAGCTTCATACCTCTTCTTAAAACTTTATGGTTCCTCCCCTCTTCTTGCAAAGGCTTTTCCCATTGCTGAAACTTTTACTGAAGAAATCTTCCTAACTCCCGGCTGTCTGGTCTTTTTCCATTGTGCCCCCCTTGTCCTGTTTCCCCTCTGAACACCCTTTTTCCCTCCCTCTTTCCCCATATCTTGTTGTCTTATCTTTCCCCCCCACCTTCTGTCCCCCATTCGTCAGTCCTTTTCCCCCTTTAACCTTTTCGTCACTTCCCTTGGCTCTGGGACTACCCTTTTGCAAACCTTTTCCTCTCTTTGACGTTTGACCAGGTGGGGGTTCCCAGACGGGGCCCATCTCAATGTCAAAAACGGTGGGTCTGAATGATTCCTTATTAAGATGTGGGGAATGCTGTTCTAAAAGTTTCAGGCGCCATATTCACGTTATTTGGTTTGAGGGCCCTAGGGGTTGCCTGGTGTTATATCCCCCAAATCTTTCTTGGTGATTTATCTCTTAATTCTCCGTCGCGTTTTTTTTCCCCCCCAATCTTCGACCATTGGTGGTTACCCCCGACAATTCGGGAAAGGTCTGGCCTGCAAGAATTCTCTGTCTTGATAAAGGTGAATTCTTCTCATCAATTCATCTTGCAAACGGGGACATCAGTCTTTTTCCGTCTGTCGTTTGGGGACACGGCCCTAGGACGACCTTTGGGCCCTTTGTCCAGGTCCCCTTAACCTCCCCCAGGGCCCCTCTGTCTTTTAGTTTTCCCTACCCATTGTATTTCTTCCTTTACCCCCTTTGGTTCCATTTTTTTAATCTCTTGTGGAACTGTGTCAAACCCTTTTTTAGTCAAAAAATCTGTGTGTGTGTGTGTGTTGTGTGTGTGTGTGTGTGTGTGTGTGTGTGTGTGCCCCCTGTTGAGTTCGGGGTCGGTCGGGGCTCCTGGCGATTGTGTGTGTGTGTGTGTGTTTTGCTCCCCTTTTTGGGGTTGCAGGCCCGGACTCGCCCCGGGCCCCCCCTCCCCCCTTTCTGGATCCTCTCTCTCCCCTTTTTGTTTCCCTACTTTTCTACCTCTTTTTTAAACTATGTCGTTTCCCCCCACTACTTCTTGGGTTTTATTTTGCCAACTTTTTGAAAAATCCTATTGTCTTCTGATCTTCAGCTTTTTGCCCCCGCCTTGTCCCCTTTTGGAACATCCTTTTCCTGTCCATTTCTACCCCCTTTCTTGTATGTCGTTATCATCTCCCCGTTTTTTCCCCCAGTTCTTCATCGTTTCCATAACCTTTCCTCTGAATTCCAGGCTGGGGATTTTTGAAATTTGTATTTTCTCAATTCGGCTTGACCAGTGTGGGTTCCAGACTGGTCTGCTCTCCAGTGGGGGCTACAACACAGTGTACAGTGCCCGAACGATTCTTATTAAGGTATCAACCTATTCTCGGGTTTGACCCGTATCTGAGGTTTTTGGTTAGTTCCTCTGATGTGCTCGTTTTATGGTCCCAAAGTTTTTCTCCTGGGGGGGTCTTAGTCTTTGTCCACCTGGCCTTACTCTGTGTGTGTGTGTGTGTGTGTGTGTGTGTGTGTCTCCCCTGGTTACTCACCTAGTTGAGGTTGGGGTCGGCCCGGGCTCCGGGCCCCCCCCTTCCGCCCTCAGTCCCCTGAGCCGTGGCTTTATCGTACCTCTGTTAAAGCTGTTGGATCTTCCCCCCATCCCCCCAAACTTTCCCTTACTGACTACTCTGTGGCTAAAAAATTTTCCCCTAACACCTGGATTCATCTGTGTCTTGCTTCAACTGTTTGTATGTGTCAATCTCTAAACACCCTGTTTTGTCCACCTTGTCATTCTCTCAGGGTATTTTGTGATGTATCATGTGCCTATCTCTCTGTCCTCAGTCGTCAGGTGATTTCTTAACCTCCTCGAGGTAAAGCCTCTTAGCTCTGGGACTAGTCTTATTGCAGATTCAGCTTCTCGTATTTTACGTGCAGCTAGGTGGGTTCCAACTGTTGCAACATCTCAATATGGGCCTAAGTATGGGGAGTCCTGAACGATTCACTTAGTAAGAGTCGGAATGCTGTTCTGAGTTTGCTAGGCCATCTGGCATTATTTGTTGATGTGCGCTGGATGTGCCTGGTAAAACTCACCCAGATCTTTGGTCCTTGGAGAGTTTGTGATCTCTGCCCCTGAAGACTCCGTTGCGCTTGTTCCCTTCCAATCTTATGACTTTGCATGGTAGGATTAGACTCCAGGACCATTTGCTGGACCAGTTCTGCACCTGTCCGATCCTTTGTGATTCTGCCTGGTCTGCGATCAGTGTTATTCTCTCATCTTCCGTCATTGCAAACAGGGACCCTCAGTTATTCCATTCCGTCATGTCTTTCCCTCCAAAACAGCCTGGTCCTAGGATGGCCTGGGGACCCTCAGGTCCAGGTCCACTCTGACCCTATCGTACCGTGATGCTGCTGTCTTTCTGCAGTATTCCCTGTCCTTGAGTGCCTTCCTGTGCCTATTCCCTCAGTTTTGCACCAATGTCTGTAGAACTGTGTCAACACCCTTTGCAGCCCAATGATCCACCACCCTTCTTTCTCTGTCACTGCTGTCACCATGTCTAGGCTCATAGGTTTGTCACATGGATTCCCGTCCTGACCATGCTGGCTCTTTGTGGGATCATTTCTTTCTAGGTGTTACCACTCTTCTCTGTAATCTTCTCATGATTGAATTCTATCATTCAGTGACACTGGTCTTGTGTTTAATCTAGTGTCTTTTTAAAAGATTGGACTACATTTGCATTTATACAAGCTCAGAGCATCTCCCTGTTTCGATCAGATTATTGATATATTCTTGAGGGTCACATGGCCCTCTGCTCCTCTCTCAATACCATGGGAGATTTATCTGCTCTGCCTTTGAGGTATCTGCTCACTCAAGCCTCTTCACTTCTTCCTCGAGTTGTTGCATGTAGACTTGGGGTGACATCTCACTCTCGCTTCGGAGTCATTTGTCTCCTCTGTGAACATTCTTTGAATCCTTGTGAGTTTTCAATACTAGTCATTTCCTGTGTCTCTCCTCTTCCTTCTTGCCCATTCTGGTCCTTGCTGTTGTTTTCCTCCTGATGTGGCTGTACACAGTTTCGGTCAGTGCTTTCGCTTGCTATGTATTTCATATTGTCTTTGGGCCTCATCTATCGCATGTTTGCATGTCTGACTGTTCTCTTATTCTCTGGGTCTTGCACTTTATGTTTCTTCTTCCTAGCTACTTGGTTTTTGCCTCCCTGCCTTTGGTAAACCATGGGCTCATCTGGCTAACTATTGCTCCTTTACACTCATTTCAACTCTCTAATTGCCTCCTGCAATTTATTGATACATTTCCCATCATCTCATTAACTGGTTTCCTGAGTCTGTCTAAGACCCGTTCAGGTAGTTCCTCATTCCTGGAGTCCTTTTTATGGTCATTGTGGCTATACCTTCCCATGTACTCTACTGTATCAAGCTTCAGCATCACATGGTCACTAAGCAGGGCCCTATAGTAGTGTCCTCATATCTGCACTGTGAGGTGAATACTAAGTCCAGCCTTGCTGGTCTTTCCACCTCCCTCTTGCTAGTGTCCTTACGTGTTGGTACAAAGTTCTCCAGTCATCCATCATCCAGCTTAGTATCTTGTATGGGTCAGTTCTGCAAATCTATCTCTGTGTTAGTCACCTGATCAGGAGCTTTGCCCTGCAACATGAGACTCTTCTGCCATAACTGTGTGTCACGCTCGCTCTATTGCTCTCGTCGTACTCGCTCGCCTCCTGCTTCTGATGTTCACATCATCTCTACCTTGGTATCAGTATGTTCCACTAAGTAATCACTTTCCTTCTCCCTATCTTCTCTCTCCAGCTCATCAAAATTCAGACATTTTGAGTCAACAACACTCCCTCCCCCCTGTTCCCTCTGTTCCTCAAGTTTGCACCCCCTTGAAAGTGTCATCCTAACATCCTGTAACTTGTTTCTGCTAGAGTTGATGTCGTGATAGCTGTTTCTTTTCCTTCACTCCTGCCTGTTGTTTCCATCAACGTTTGTGTGTGTGTGTGCTGTGTGTGTGTGTGTAGTGTGTGTGTGTGTGTGTGTGTGTGTGTGTGTGTGTGTTGTGTGTGTGTGTGTGTGCATGTGTGTGTGTTTGGCAATGTGTGTGTTGTGTGTGTGTGTGTCGCCATGTGTGTGTGTGGTGTGTGTGTTGGTGTGTGTGTGTGTAGTGTGGTTTGTGTGTGTGTGTGTGTGTGTGTGTGTGTGTGTGTGTTGACTCATTTGCCCAATAACTCCCTTTGTGACGTTGTAAGTTGAATACTCTCATCTGAATTAGTTCATGTTGTCCATCTTATGACTTATGTGTTTAGATTCAGATTTGAACCATGCAGGTTCATTCCTTGTCTAGTTCGCCATCACTAAACTGTCCTGACCTCGTCCTCTGTAATCTGAAATACCTTGTAGCTTGTCATTGTCTGTTACTAGAATAGCCGGTTCATTACCTTTGTAATTGAGGTTCAGTTACCTTTGTAATTGCGATTCATACCTCCACCTTCTCAGCTATCAACCGAGTCCATCTGGACCAATTATTACCTCTGTATCTTTTATTCACCCCGGTGGATGGTCAATAACTATTAAACTTCAAAAGAAGCATGTAATAGTTTTCTGAGTATATGTGATTTGTGGTCCTGAAGCTTCTTGCGAGGAATGTTATACATTCTGAGAAATGATTTACATTTCCTTCTTTTAAAAGACTGCAAGAAAAAGAGCTCTTAGATCAGTAACTCTCGAGAACAAGCAAGCGAAAACAAAGAGTTGCATTGAAGTTCAAATACTTGAAGCGTACACTAGTCGCCAGCTTCAAAAAGAGATCTAATCAGGTAATCAGGACGCAAGTCAAGGGAGTTAAACTATACCCTGTGGAGGCTACGACAAGAATGTAGGTGAACAGAAGAAACGGACGAACGATTAAGAACAACGCTGCGTACAACACCGAAATTCAAATCATCTCGAAATTAGGGACAAGATTAGTGAAAAGCGTTCCAGACGAAGTGTCTTGAATCTTCACTATAGCGTTTCTAATACAATTAAAAAAAAAGAGGCACTACATCTCTGAAGTTGAGAGAATCCTCTGAAAACAGTAAACTGCATCATATACTCTCCTGCTAATACTACTGAAGCAAGAGGATGACACAAACAGGCTTCATAACAGCCTCAAGAAATAAATATATTTTATAGCTAGAAGTAAAGACATAATCATATATATTGCAAGTTAATTGTTCTATGTAGTATTACTACATACAGCTGTACATTACTCACATAATAAACCTCACTAATATATACATTGTAATTATTGTTTGTAATAAGCGATAAAGCCTGAAACAATTGACAATAAATGACATTGTATTAAATCTTTTCGCACGATATCTTCTTACATGTTCCTGAATTAATTGCTCCACTATATAATTTTTCTGCTTCCAAAGTCAAACTTTAGTGGCCCATTACCTAGAATACCTTACAGCCTGTACCTTAACGACTCATCCAAGTGTGCCATTCCATATAACTAACTTTATGGGTCCAGGATCGTTTACTATGGTTGTCTTACCCTCAGATGCAATTTGGGTGCAAATGACAAAACTAAACTAGTTCTTTTCCTAAATAAACTTCAATTTATAACCTTGACAGTTGTCACATTTATGAGTAACTTACATTTACATATCTATTAACATATGCCTGATATAAGCATGTTTAACACAGTAACACGATTTTCTCTTAATAAATATTTCTTTCACTAACCTGATTGACTAATAATTGTTTACATGAAGCTACATCTGGATCACAAGGCTACAGTTCCGGATCAAGAGACCTTCCTCATTATTTTCAATAATGGAAAAAATAGCCAAACTGGACTACAATAAGAGTTATGTAGCCTAGTGTGAGATTATTGTTTGATCAGAGAAGAAGCCGGTTACGCACAAGCCCTCTCTCCACTAAGGTCAATTCGCCTCTAGGGATTAGTCCAAAGAAATTAAGTCTTCAAAACAATATTTGGTGGTCAAACTGTGCGGACAGATTAAACAAATAATCTGCTGTTTGATGTATAGTCTCCGAAATACTGATTCATTAGGTGTTTAAGTGAGAACAAAAGCCGGCAGGGTGGCAGGAGACAACAGTCCTCTCCTACGACCATGAATTTCGCTTCTTTGTACTTAGGTTGGTCACTGTCCTGATATATCCTTTTATCTTGTAATGATCTACTGTACTACACCACAGTGTACCTGCTACTCACCATACCATCACTGATGCCACATACACCCTCTTATCAGTACTATTGTGGTTGCTAGCCTCATGAGGTCTGGAACTGGAATAACTACTCCAGTGCACTGTCCATTTTTAGATCAAGAGACCTCACCACCACCTTCAAAGTATCTCTCCTCACTCCCACCAAAGACTACTCACCTTTGGGTTAACTGGTACCAGGCTGGATTGCTGAGGCAGGTAACACTTCCCGGGCTCCTCAAAGAGGGCTACTATGAAGGACTCCTTTATAGCAAAATGTATCACAAAAGTAGTTTAATTATTAAAAGAATTACAAATAAAGTGTGTGGGAGTATCAGAAAATAGAAAGAGGTGTCACCTCCTTGAATAACGTTAACAGTATTTCTAGTTAGCATCATTAGGATAAATGACCAGATATGAGTCCAGAGAAGGGTGCATCATGTATGTGGTGCATTTGTGTCATGTAGTAGAAGGTAGCTCTGTGTGTAAGCTTTGAATGGCTTTGTCGACCTCAGAAGGACTTTTCTTGGTTAGTGTCATATAACATGCTAATATTATGGTGGCCTAGAGGCTGCTAAGTGTCTGTGAGTGTCCGTCACCACTTTTTGACTAAGCAAAGGTGGGGCAGTGGTGTCATGTTTTGATCTGTACTGCTCACTAAGGTTTTTTGATATAATCATTTCAATTACATCTTCAACTGCCACACCTAGGGCTCAACCGACCCCCTCTCAGCTAGGTAGAACACACACACACACACAACACACACACACACACATCAACACACACACACATCAATGTGTATACAGTGGCACCTGTGACGATCTACAGATGGTCTAGGACAAGTGGAAGTAATGTGAACTACATGAGGAGGGTTAGACTCAAATTCCTGTTTGCAGATGATGTAGTTCAAGAGAATGTTCAGTGAGGACCAGCCAGGACTTCAAAGAGACCTGGACAACTTGGACACCTAGTCCATAAGTGCTCATATACACCCTCCAAATGCAAAGTCATAAATAGGAAGGGCACAGAAGACCACAGACAGAGTATAGGTTAGGTGGCCAAAGACTGCAAACCTCACTCAAGGAGAAAGATCTTGGGGTGAGTATAACACCGAGCATGTCTCCGGAAGCACACATCAATCAGATAACTGCTGCAGCATATGGGCGCCTGGCAAACCTGAGAACAGCATTCCGACACCTTAGTAAGGAATCGTTCAAGACACTGTACACCGTGTATGTCAGGCCCATACTGGAGTATGCAGCACCTGTTTGGAACCCGCACTTGATAAAGCACGTCAAGAAACTAGAGAAAGTACAAAGGTTTGCAACAAGGTTAGTTCCAGAGCTAAGGGGAATGTCCTATGAAGAAAGATTAAGGGAAATCGGCCTGACGACACTGGAGGACAGGAGGGTCAGGGGAGACATGATAACGACATATAAAATACTGCGTGGAATAGACAAGGTGGACAAGGACAGGATGTTCCAGGGAGGGGACACAGAAACAAGAGGCCACAATTGGAAGTTGAAGACACAAATGAGTCAGAGAGATAGTAGGAAGTATTTCTTCAGTCATAGAGTTGTAAGGCAGTGGAATAGCCTAGAAAATGACGTAGTGGAGGCAGGAACCATACACAGTTTTAAGACGAGGTTTGATAAAGCTCATGGAGCGGGGAGAGAGAGGGCCTAGTAGCAACCGGTGAAGAGGCGGGGCCAGGAGCTAGGACTCGACCCCTGCAACCACAAATAGGTGAGTACAAATAGGTGAGTACACACACACACACACACTAATCCACTTCTTAACAACTCTGTGGCTGAAGAAATACTTCCTAACATCCCTTTGACTATCTGAGTCTTCAATTTCCAATTGTGACCCCCTTGTTTCTGTGTTCCATCTCTGGAACATCCTGTCTCTGTCCACCTTATCTATTCCATGCAGTATTTTGTATGTTGTTATCATATCACCCCTAACCCTCCTGTCCCCCAGTGTCGTCAGGGTGATTTCCCTTAACCTTTCTTCGTAGGACATTCCCCTTAGCTCTGGAACTAGCCTTGTTGCAAACTTTTGCGTTTTCTTTAATTTCTTGACGTGCTTGACCAGGCGTGGGTTCCAAATTGGTGCTGCATACCCCAGTATGGGTTTGACATACACGGTGTACAGAGTCTTGAATGATTCCTTACTGAGATATCAGAATGCTATTCTCAGGTTTGTCAGGTGCCCATATGCTGCAGCAGTTACCTGGTTGATGTGCACTTCCAGAGATGTGCTCGGTAGTATACTCACCCCAAGATCTTTCTCCTTGAGTGAGGTTTGCAGTCTTTGGCCACCTAGCCTGTGGGTGTGTGTGTACTCACTAGGTGAGTACACACACACACACACAGGCTAGGTGGCCAAAGACTGCAAACCTCATTCAAGGAGAAAGATCTTGGGGTGTGTGTGTGTGTGTGTACTCACCTAGTTGTGGTTGCAGGGGTTGAGTCATAGCTCCTGGCCCAGCCTCTGTGTGTGTGTGTGTGTGTGTGTGTGTGTGTGTGTGTGTATGTGTGTGTGCTTACCTAATTGCTCACCTAACTGTGGTTGCAGGGGTCGAGACTCAGCTCCTGGCCCCGCCTCTTCACTGATCGCTACTAGGTCCTCTCTCTCTCTGCTTCCAGAGCTTTGTCATACCTCGTCTTAAAGCTATGTATGGTTCCTGCCTCCACTACATCACTTGTTAGGCTATTCCACTTCCTGACGACTCTATGACTGAAGAAATACTTCCTAACATCCCTATGACTCGTCTGAGTCTTCAGCTTCCAATTGTGACCCCTTGTTTCCGTGTCCCCTCTCTGGAACAGCCTGTCTCTGTCTACCTTATCTATTCCACACAGTATTTTGTATGTCGTTATCGTGTCTCCCCTGGCCCACCTGTCCTCCAATGTCGTCAGTCCGATTTCCCTCAACCTTTCTTCATAGGACATACCTCTGAGCTCCGGAACTAGCTTTGTTGCAAACCTTTGCACTTTCTCTAATTTCTTGACGTGTTTTACCAGGTGTGGGTTCCAAACTGGTGCTGCATACTCCAGTATGAGCCTGATGTACACAGTGTACAATGTCTTGAATGATTCCTTGCTAAGGTATTGGAATGCTATTCTCAGGTTTGCCAGGCGCCCGTATGCTGCAGCAGTTATCTGGGTGATGTGTGCCTCCGGAGACATGCTCGGTGTTATGGTCACCCCAAGATCTTTCTCCTTGAGCGAGGTTTGCAGTCCTTGGCCACCTAGTCTATACTGTCTGCAGTCTTCTTTGCCCTTCTCCGATCTTCATGACTTTGCATTTGGCAGGGTTGAATTCCAGGTCTCTTTGAAGTCCTGCCTGGTCCTCATTTGATTTAATTCCCCTCATTAACTTCACATCATCTGTGAACAGGGACACCTCTGAGTCTATCCCTTCCACCATGTCATTCACATATACCAGAAATAGCACTGGTCCTAGGACCGACCCCTGTGGGACCCCGCTCGTGACAGGTGCCCACTGTGATACCTCATCCTGTACCATGACTCGTTGCTGCTTCCCTGTCAGATATTCTCTGATCCATTGCAGTGCCCTTCCTGTTATACGCGCCTGATCCTCTAGTATCTGCACTAGTCGCTTGTGAGGAACTGTGTCGAAGGCCTTGCAGTCCAAGAAAATGCAATCAACCCACCCCTCTCTCTCGTGTTGCACTTCTGTAACTCCAGAAGGTTTGTGACACAGAATTTGCCTTCCATGAATCCATGCTGGTTATCGTTACACGGACGATGCTGGGTAAATACTATTGGCATTGAAGATGTTTGTGGGGATTGATTTTCCCAATTCGGCACAGCTACTGTTACTGGCTATCATCAGGGATACGTATGGTATAGCAACTGGAGAGCTATACAGAGTGGCATTGAATGGGGCCTACAGAATCTTCGTAAAGTTCCTTAACAACGGTGTTTATTAGGATATCATCACAAGATATCAAAACGTTAACATGAGGTGAATCCGGCAGTAACACTGAGACTACATGATGTATCTCGATTTTTCACATGGGTGAAAATTAGGAATGTGCTGTTCAAAGCAGATGAGGCGGATCTACGAGCTGTATTTGAGAAATGCGGAACTGTACACCTGGCAATGATGGGTACATGGAAGGATGGATCATATGCAGAAATGCCTGAGGGTAGTTTCTCACTGAAGATGACGCTATGACACCCTATACCTTCATATGTGCAACTGGAGGATTTCAGGACACAAGTACTTGTCACATACTCAGGGTAACAATGGACATGTAGATTATGTGGTGCCTACGACCACATTGCAGTGAACTGTCCTCGTCGTCGGGATGCACAGGAGCCGGAACAATACCAGGAATCATTAGGGTGTCAAAGGGCGCCTGTGAGGCCATCTGCAATGGGGACATCAGGTCACATGGTGTGGAGTGTGGAGGATGATGAAGCATTGTCACAGGAAGATGCATGAGCCACGCTGACAGGCAAGCAGGAAACTGCAGGGACGACACAAGTTTTCCTGAGTAAGGCGCCACACAAGGACACAGGGGATGTGAGGAGCGCCATAGACTTGATGATCCATGACCTGCTGGGTTCCCCAAGAGAAGTCTCTGTAGAGGGCCTTGTAGGTGCTTTGGAGTATGCTCCTCCCACTGTGCAAGTGGTGGAGGATGTGTCAGGGTCCAGTATGGACGACGCCTTGCAGCATGAAACTGTAGAAGCAGAGGTGCATGACGCAGGCTTTCAAGAGGTTGTGCAGAAGAGGACCACAGTGCCTCGGAAGAGGGTGACTGCATCGTCGGACATAAACAACATGCTTACACCAGCCCAATGTATAGAGAAGAAGGTTTGGGCCAATGTCGATGAGCGAGGCCTTGTTGGACACAGGGATAAAGGTCCTGTTAAAGGAGGCCACAAATGTCTGGCTGAGGGCCTTGGGAATGTCCGGAGGAAAGAGGACAGAGGTTCCACAGTGCATAAGGGTAAACCTCCAATTACAGTTTCAAGAGCCTCACTATAAATGTTAATGGTTTAAGGAATGAAAGGAAGCGCGACTGGTTTCAGAAATTTGTTGTATATTGTGGAGTGGATGTGGTGTTCGTACAAGAACATAATAATAAACCTGGATGTGAGTTGGTGATTGAGGGCTTTGTTGTCTATGCAGGCCATTTGCCACGTTCGAAAGGGGGTGCTGCAATTTTCATAAGGGAGACTAGCCTGTTTAATATTCACCATTGGGAAGAGGGAGGAGAGGGGAGGATAGTTCGCATGGATGGGTGGTGGGGAAGAGTGAGAGTATCTTTGGTGTGTGTTTATGGTCTGGCAGAGAGGAATAGTGGGGTTAAAAATTACTTTGTTCAGGATGTACTGGTTTATCACTTGCCGGAGATTGCGGTGGTGGGAGGGAACTGGAATTGGGTGATTTGGTGTAGGGATATAGAACCAAGAGTGACGGGGTGTTGTTCAGAAATGTTGGGCGAACTGATAAAAGGAGTGGGGTTGGTAGATGTAGTGGGGGGTACAACATGGAACATCGAACACACATTTGTATGGCAGGGATACGCAGCTCAGCTGGATGGAATCTATATTACTAGACCAGGGTTATGGATGTGGGGTTTTCGGATCATAGGGGCATCATGGTGACTTTGGATTGGGAGGGGTTACCACATAGGTATAGGGGTTATTGGAAATTAAATATATGACTCTTACGTGATGATGAGGGGAGGTATTATTTGCGAGGTTCTGGGGGGAATTGTGGGAGGGTGGGAGAGAGAAGGGTGATGTGTTGGCTTGGTAGGGCACTGTTGCAAAGTCGAGGATCTGGGAATTTTATGTTCATCTGGGGCTTCGAGAAAGTCAAATGGCTTACGGACTTATTAGGTATATCGAAAGGCAATTACGGGTATGGTATGAAGGGGGGTGGAGGATATCTGGTGGAGGATATCGTAAGTTTGAAATATAGACTCAGGGACCTACATAACTAGAGGTTTGATGCAGTGTGGGTATCGGGTGATTTGGAAGAGGTATTATGGGGTGATGGACCATTGGCATGTGTCCTGCATGGACAGACACGATGGCATATGGCAACAGAAATGGTTGGGCTGCACGTGCATGCTGCAATGGCGGGATAAGTGGAGGGACAAGAATTGGGGTCAACTGAGGTGATGGGTGGGTATGTGGGTACTTGGGTTGCAGATTACATGGACAGTGTGGGTATAAGCGAGGAGGCTACACGGGAGATGGGGAAAGTGTAGAGTGTGTGCTTACCGAGAGTGATAGGGCGTCGATGGGTGCAGCCATCACCGTGGAGGTGTGGGAGGCTTTAATGAGCATGTGTCGAGGAAAGGCCCCTGGTATTGACGGTTTGCCCAGTGACTTTTATGTGCAACATTGGGGTGTCTTAAAGGATTTTTTGGTAACCTTATTTAATACTATGAAGACATGGGGGGAGTTAGGGGCGTCACAGACAACGGCAGTAGTTGTATTAGTACCGAAAGGTGTTAGTCAGCCAACAATCAAGGAATATCGTATATCACTCATGTGTGGGGACTATAAATTATTTGCCAAAATTTTAGGTAATCGCTTAAGGAAAGTCATCAATAAAGTAATTGTTACTGGCCAATTTGAGGTTCCGGGGCATTCTATGTATGAGGGACATGGGGTCATAAGACGTTTTATAGGGAGTATGCATGACAGTAGGGGGGGGGTGTATTTGCGATTGATTGGGAGGCAGCTTATGATAGTGTGGAGTGTCAGATGTTGTGGTGCTTTATGAGATAGCAGGGTTTTGGAGAGAAAATTGTGCAACGGGCGCAGTTGTTATATAGGGATGCTGGTACGTGCCTGCAAGTCAATGGGAGGTTGGGAATGCATGTGAGGTTTGCCCGGGGTTTGAAAATGGGGTGTCATCTGTCTCAAATCCTGTTCGTTTGTTTGTAGAACCCTTTTTATAGGGTGGTGGAAAGATGCGTCCATGAGGGTATGTGGGAGAATAGAAGCGGTGGCCAACCGGGTATCATAGGATATGTCAATGACACAACGGTTCTAGTGAGAGGGAGGGAAGGTTTAAGGAGATTGGGGAGAACTGTGGATGTGTTTGAGGCAGTGACAGGTATGAAGGTGAATATGGAAAAGTCTAAACTTCTAGATTTGGGTGGGTGGGGAGAGGGGGACGAGATGTGTGCAGGGAAAAGGTGGCGAGTAGTGGACAGACTCAAGATTTGTGGGATTGTGTATATGACTAATGAGGTGATTGCAAGAGAGGAAAATTACACGTGTTGTGAATAAGGTGCTGGGACTCTTGAATGGGTTGAGGATGCATCACCTTTCTTTACATCAGTGGGTCATTGTGTGAATGCACTTTTATATAGGAAAATTTGGCATGTTGCTGGCACCTTTCAAGGCAGGTGAAATTGCTGACCTAGAAAATTGTGGAAATTTATTTGGTCCCTAAAGTTCCACAGGACAGATCCGGCATGGCCGTAATGGAACGGCTGAGCTGGGTGGCCCTTATACCCCACCCAAAACAAAGCATTCTCTCGAGTTGGCGTGGATTGTTGGTAAGCTTATTTAATTTATAGATTTACCCTTCAGGGAAGGAGTAGGTAGTTTTACTGTTAGTATATTAATATTAGGTTTACTAAGGCAACTGTAGATAATAATAATGTAGACCTAAGACCTTAACATAGGTAGTAATAGGCCGATAATGTAGGCAAACACTAGGATAAGTTAGCTAGGGAGAACTGGCAGCCCTAGTTTGAATGAAGAGATGAGGGTCTGGAAGAGAGACCAGCTCATTCTTTTTAAGACAGACACCAACTGGACAAGACGTGCCGTGATCAGCAGACGGCGCCCCCCACGTGTCTTCACATTTGAGACCTAGGGAAATCTGGTAGAGGCACCTCGATGTACCGTAGATGACCTCCGTCAGGCCCATACAGTAAGACAAGACCTCCACTTTATCTCATAGATTTCTGGCCAGTGTCTGGGGAGAACTGTGAGTGAGTTTGATCTGTGGGCCCGGTGTGCAGCAGGCAGTGCATGCCCAGTAAGTACCAGTGTACAGAGTTGTCATGGTGTCATGTGGGTTTTCGATACGTGAATGGGGTAAAAATACTCATGTAGGCTGGTAGTACATATAATATATAACAGGAAGTATGGAAAGCGCCAACAGCCGACCTGTCTCTCTCTGCTGCTGACTACGACTGACCCATAGTGCCTACAGGTGAGGGTGTTTGAAATCCTGCTATGGTCAGCAGCAATATGAATACAGTCAATGATTCACACAGACCGTTGGTAGTGAGTCATCTACTGGTACACTGGTTACTGGCAACTGGTTACTAGGAACTGGTACTACTACTGAGAGCTCGGCGACGCTAACATATGTCGTCCCGATATACAACTAATACAAACTAGAGACGGCAGGTGTACGGCTTGGGCTGATTCTATACAATGTCAAAGTACACAACAATTGAACATTATAACATACATAAGTAGAATACTGGAATGGAAGCTTACATAATTGAAACTGTAATAAAACTGTAATGCAGTACAAGGTATAATATAGCACAACTCATCGAAGGAAACTCAACGTTGGGATTACACAATAGAAGTGATAAAAAAAAATTTGATCAATCGATCTGTATTCATGTGATCTACAGATTCTGAGGAAGGAATATATACAAAGAAAGAAGTGTTTAACAGAAAGGCAGATTCGGTGCACTCAAATCTAGACTGTTAACTCTCAGAATTTGGAGAGAACGTGAACATAAAAAAAATTCTTGAATACTGATAAGTTGATACTGTAATTATCCATCTAAACAGGTTATTTACATTTAACCCCAACTCTGCTAGGGTGAGATTGATATATGCAGAATGGGTGTCATCTCTATGAGGATCAAACTCTGTTGCACTGGCTAACTCATGCTGTATTTGAGGCAAATCTGAATTGGTAGTTAAGATAAGATAAGATTTCGTTCGGATTTTTAACCCCGGAGGGTTAGCCACCCAGGATAACCCAAGAAAGTCAGTGCGTCATCGAGGACTGTCTAACTTATTTCCATTGGGGTCCTTAATCTTGTCCCCCAGGATGCGACCCACACCAGTCGACTAACACCCAGGTACCTATTTGCTGCTAGGTGAACAGGACAACAGGTGTAAGGAAACGTGTCGAAATGTTTCCACCCGCCGGGAATCGAACCCGGGCCCTCCGTGTGTGAAGTGGAAGCTTTAGCCACCAGGCCACCGGGCCACATGATACTTGAGGATTTCTCAATACCTGTCGTGTATGTAGGGAATAACGACATTCAGGTTGATCATCTGACTGAGTATCAGAGGTAGAGAGTACAGGATCAGGAGGATTGTCAGAGTCTGTCACATTAGTCTGGGTTGGAGCATCATTATCATCACATACTAACTTCATATGATCTAAATGTGATTCTTTATACTGACCAGTACTAATTTCTCTAACCTTATACTTATTACCAGTGATATGTTCAACTACTCGATAAGGACCAACAAACTTTTGATCAAGCTTAGGCATTACAGACGTTTTGTTAAAGTTAGTCAGCATAACTCTCGAACCTACTTTGATTTTGGATGGCTTCGCTCGAGTGTTTGCAACTCTTGTAAATTCTGCTGTTGATTTATGAAGTGTTTCACGGATTCTTCTAAAAACACTTTGAGCTAAGCTGGTACGAGTTGCTATGAAATCATCAGGGTTGTAATTTGGTTTCGGATTAGAATATAACAACTCATAAGGCAAACGTTTATCTACACCGTACAATACATAATGTGGAGTGTCACCTATGGAAACATTGTAAGCAGAATTTATAGCACACTGCACATCAGGTATAACTTCATCCCAAGTTTCACTGTTGGGATTGATAGTGGATCTCAAGACATCAAGTACTTTCTTATTGGTACGTTCCGCTAACCCATTGCTGGCAGGATGATGAGGAACAATGGTGGATTTAGAGATCTTGTACAAGGTGCACAAATTTTCAAGAATCTCATTACAGAATTCACCTCCATTATCTGTTATTAGGGACTTAGGGGTGGTATGCCTGCAGATAATGCGTTCTTTAAACGCTTTAGCTACTGTCTCGGCAGTCTTATCTGCAACAGGAACTAACTCACAATATCTGGTGAAATGGTCTACCATAACACATAGATGTTTGTTGCCCTGGAGGGAACATTGGAAATTAGTTAACAAATCTAGCGCAACTATTTCCCAAGGTTCGTTAGTGGTTGGATACACTTGGATTGGATTAGGACCATTAGCATTACCTTTATATTGCATGCAGACACTACATTTCTTAACATACTCAGAAATATCAGTTGCCATATGAGGCCAAAAGTATTTCAATTTGGCTTGTTTTACTGAACGATCCATACCAGGGTGCACAACACCTGGTACTTCGTGAACTAGCTGTAAGGCTACATTCGCTAGTGACTGTGGAATTACTAACTGGTAAACTCTTCTTCTAGGAGTACCCAACTCGGCTGTTCGATACAGTAATTCTTGGTTCATGACAAAATCACTGATGGGTGCTGGTGGCTTCACAGTCAGAATAAGATCTCGAGAGATCAGTCTAAAGCTCGTACTACTAACGTTGGAGTGTACTATGGTAAAGAAGTGTCTAAGGTAAGAACCTCTAAGCAGAACCTCAGAGGCACTCATGCCAGAATATGCGTGTTCTGCGAAGGCGAACATGCTAGCACGAGTTGTTCGGAGTATATAACACTGAGCAGTAGGCAACAGAGACTAAGGGAGTTGAGACTCTGCTTCAAGTGTTGTGGGGAACACTTTGTGAGAGACTGCGGCACCCAGCTCAGTGAGTGTCGAGTCTGTTGCAAAGGTAAGCACCATACTGCACTATGTCCCAATAATTTAAGGGAACCCCAGGCTAGTAGGGATATCTCTCAGGTAGAGATAGAAAGTGAGTCCGAGCCTGAAATGATAGCCAGCATGATTAGTGGGAGTGAAGTCTCTAATCTGAGTGAGAATCACAGAGGTGCTGCCCTACCTACAGTCATGGCAAAGGTTGTGAGTGGGCACAGGTCCGAAACAACCCGATTATTCTTTGACCCAGGAGCACAAGTATCCTTGATAACAAAGAAGTTGGTGGCTAAATTAAAGTTGAAGGCCACAAAGAAAGTTATTATGATGTTGGGAGGGGCTATAAGTCAGGTCCCACCCAAATCTTATGATGTGGTGGATGTCACAGTCAAATTAGGTGGACATCGCAGAGACATTACAGCCTTGGTGGTAGAGCTGCTACCCACGGCAATTACAGCGAGAGGTCTTGCTGCAGCAGCTAAGCAATTGAAAGACCTTGATGTGAAGCTGGCAGACCAGGGAATTACCACTGACACAGTCAGAAATGTAGGTATCCTGGTGGGAGCCAATCATATAGATGACTTCCTGTCTACACGATGGACGTTTAAGGAAGGAATTGGTTTATACAGATCCCAAGTAGGATACATCATAGGCAGCAGGATTCCACCTGAATTCCCTGCCACACCAGATAGAGGAGAAGCTGTCCACATGATAGCTGGGAGAGTAGTGATAATGAATACCAGTATACACGATGAACCGCCAGGGAAGCTGAACCAGGTAGGGAGTGACGAACACTCGGTCACCTTGGGAAAACACTTTTACAGGGTACATAAAGAGGGAGATAGATTGCCATTAAATCTAGGGAACCTCATAACAGTGGGAGGAAAGGCTACCAAGGCATGTGGGCCACTGGGTGGGAAAGTACGGAGCCACTCAGTCAAGGCTAGACATACGAAAGACGTTAAAGTTAAAGGAAAGGGTGCTAAGACCACCGGAACCAACAGGTTTACATCCCCAGAGGTCCATGCAGGGGAAACTGGATGGTTGAAGTTAGACCGGAGTCTGCTCGACGAGAGTGGCCGGACGGCACTCGTGTCCAGGGTCCGCCATGGGGGCTCGCGGAAGGTGAACTTGATTTAGACTTAGCACCTACCTTCGCCGGCGGGAGGATGTGGAAATTTATTTGGTCCCTAAAGTTCCACAGGACAGATCCAGCATGGCCATAATGGAACAGCTGAGCTGGATGGCCCTTATACCCCACCCAAAACAAAGCATTCTCTCGAGTTGGCGTGGATTGTTGGTAAGCTTATTTAATTTATAGATTTACCCTTCAGGGAAGGAGTAGGTAGTTTTACTGTTAGTATATTAATATTAGGTTTACTAAGGCAACTGTAGATAATAATAATGTAGACCTAAGACCTTAACATAGGTAGTAATAGGCCGATAATGTAGGCAAACACTAGGATAAGTTAGCTAGGGAGAACTGGCAGCCCTAGTTTGAACGAAGAGATGAGAGTCTGGAAGAGAGACCAGCTCGTTCTTCTTAAGACAGACACCAACTGGACAAGACGTGCCGTGATCAGCAGACGGCGCCCCCCACGTGTCTTCACATTTGAGACCTAGGGAAATCTGGTAAAGGCACCTCGATGTACCGTAGATGACCTCCGTCAGGCCCATACAGTAAGACAAGACCTTCACTTTATCTCGTAGATTTATGGCCAGTGTCTGGGGAGAATTGTGAGTGAGTTTGATCTGTGGGCCCGGTGTGCAGCAGGCAGTGCATGCCCAGTAAGTACCAGTGTCTCTTGGCAGTCTGGAAGCTAGTGTCCGTGTCTGCATAGTTATACTAGGGGATACACACCCTCTTGGATATAGGAATTTCTGAGGTGCAGGCAGGTCACTAATAACGATTGAATATTGCAGGAATTAAGGCTCCCGGTTGCACGTGGTTTCTGAGGGGAAGTCCAAAGGGGCTAAGGCTAAGCTTAGGGAAGTTGAAGATCAGGATATATGCTGCAACACCAAGTAAGTTAGTCCTTTATACGTGCATGCAGGCGAGTTTCTTGTAACATCAATCATTTGTGAAAATCTGTCCTATAAGCCACTTGTGAGGCTGAGGTACCCACCTCAGAGCTCGGCGTCAACAGAGTTTGCCAGGGTAGGCGACTCACTTGGAGGCAGTCCACACAAATTTTCACAAAAATGTACACCTGGAGTTTACCTGGAGAGAGTTCCGGAGGTCAACGCCCCCACGGCCCGGTCTGTGACCAGGCCTCCTGGTGGATCAGAGCCTGATCAACCAGGCTGTTACTGTTGGCTGCACGCAAACCAACATACGAGCCACAGCCCGGCTGGTCAGGAACCGACTTTAGATGCTTGTCCAGTGCCAGCTTGAAGACTGCCAGGGGTCTGTTGGTAATCCCCCTTATGTATGCTGGGAGGCAGTTGAACAGTCTCGGGCCCCTGACACTTATTGTATGGTCTCTTAACGTGCTAGTGACACCCCTGCTTTTCATTGGGGGGATGTTGCATCGTCTGCCAAGTCTTTTGCTTTCGTAGTGAGTGATTTTCGTGTGCAAGTTCGGTACTAGTCCCTCTAGGATTTTCCAGGTGTATATAATCATGTATCTCTCCCGCCTGTGTTCCAGGGAATACAGGTTCAGGAACCTCAAGCGCTCCCAGTAATTGAGGTGTTTTATCTCTGTTATGCGCACCGTGAAGGTTCTCTGTACATTTTCTAGGTCAGCAATTTCACCTGCCTTGAAAGGTGCTGTTAGTGTGCAGCAATATTCCAGCCTAGATAAAACAAGTGACCTGAAGAGTGTCATCATGGGCTTGGCATCCCTAATTTTGAAGGTTCTCATTATCCATCCTCAAGAAGGAAGGCCTAATCATCTGACATATGCTAGGCAAAATAGAAGAACTGGTTAGCTTTAATAGCAGTTGATTTCTGGTAGGTTCTGTTTCTCAAAGAGTATTGTCTGTACTATGAGCAGTAGGATTCCAACCAGACTGTCAACTAGCAAAGCTGTTTTTATTACAATAGCATGCACAGTCCCATGGTTCTCATATACTTTTCTCAAGGAAGAGAAGCAAACATACAACATGTTTACAGTTTAATGACAAAAAAAAACATTATGAACTTAAAATCGGAACTAATCATATAAAAATATAAAGTATAAAGATGCATTTATATAAATAATACTGCACTTCAAATCAAGTATCCACTCAGAAATCAATTGAGAGGATCACCACATTGTTGGCTTTGTTTTTTAAATTCTTTCCATCAAGTATGACATCCCCTTACTCACAGGCCATCCATAAGATTTCAAGAGGTCTTAACACATCTTCCTGCACTTCAAGTCTAGTATGTTCATTCACGAATCAAGATTTTATTTCTTTGCAAATATTACAATGTTTAATTACAATTTTGATTTGTTAAGTACAAAGAAAGCCACTATTATGCCGGGGCATTCCGGGCAGACTATCCTAATATGTACTCAAAAACTACTGAAGTCTAGACAAGATAAGAGTGGTTATCTTTTAATTATTCATTATTTTATCTTAACATTAATGCGAGGTAATCAAAGTTGAAAGTTGATAAGGATAATAATGTTGATGTTGCACATAACGAATAACTATTACAAGATTTAGATTTTTTAGATTTTGCCACTGAAGTGGCTAGTTTATTGTGCACCCCATATCCATCCTGTGGACAGTAGCATAAGAGCATATGGATACACAAAAGGCCTAGGAACTAGGCCCCAAAGGGTTAACAGTAATACATATGGATTTATATCTACATATCTATAGTTCACTTACCTGTTACAAGCAAATTTAGGAAATTTGCTTAGTATATCTGGTATCTTATTTTCATTAATAAGATATCCTGACATGTCACACAGGTTATTATACTGTCTCTGTATTCCTCAATAAGTGGACAATTAAGCACATAGTGTTCAAGAGAGTGACCATATGCCTGATCACATAATTTACATTTAGTTTGATCATCATCTGTGTCTCACAAACTGCCAGAAGTACTTGTAACCAAGCCTAAGCCTGGCCACTACAATATCAGTCAGTCTGTTCACATTGCAAGTTGCTCAATAAACATACTTATCTATGTTCATGTTATCATAGTGGGTTATAGATCTACTCAGTCTTCTAACTGCATTCCTATAACAATCATTTTCATTATTTACTTCCCTCCCAATATTATTCCTAATGCTAGACACAGTTATACCAAAGTTATATTCTACATTCTCCTTCTGAAGGAGTAATCCAATGTGTGATGGGATCCATAGCAATTATACATTAATTCCTTTGTCCCTGATTTTTGAGTATCTATACCTGGATTCTCCAATGAGCATGTTGTTGGAGTCATTATATGAGTCAAGAGCCTTCAATGATGACATAGAATCAGTAATGATGATAGAGTCAAGCGCTAAACCCGGAGGATTATACAGCGCCTGGGGGGGTGGATGTGGAAGGCATTCAGGCTTAATTCGGGGAACTGGAGTACAGATCCAGAGAACCTTCACGGCACACATAACAGAGATAAAACACCTCAATTACTGGGAGTGCTTGAGGTTCCTAAACCTGTATTCCCTGGAACGCAGGAGGGAGAGATACATGATTATATACACCTGGAAAATCCTAGAGGGACTAGTACCGAACTTGCACACGAAAATCACTCACTACGAAAGCAAAAGACTTGGCAGACGATGCAACATCCCCCCAATGAAAAGCAGGGGTGTCACTAGCACGTTAAGAGACCATACAATAAGTGTCAGGGGCCCGAGACTGTTCAACTGCCTCCCAGCATACATAAGGGGGATTACCAACAGACCCCTGGCAGTCTTCAAGCTGGCACTGGACAAGCACCTAAAGTCGGTTCCTGACCAGCTGGGCTGTGGCTCGTACGTTGGTTTGCGTGCAGCCAGCAGTAACAGCCTGGTTGATCAGGCTCTGATCCACCAGGAGGCCTGGTCACAGACCGGGCCGCGAGGGCGTTGACCCCCGGAACTCTCTCCAGGTAAACTCCCTCCAGGCTATTGTGTAGAGTTTTTAAATATATATGGGGTTAGGGGTGTGACTGGTTAAGGAAGGAAGTAGTAACACTTCCGGTAGCCAAGGGCGGGCTGGGGTTAATTTCCCTGGGGAATAGGTTAAAGGGAGTTTATGTCAAGCATGAGTTCAGGTGAGAGTATAAGGAAAGGGGGAGGCTGTGTAAAGTGAAAGAAAATATTCAGAGGTGGTGGAGGAGGAGGAAGGATCTTCGAGACTGTGAAGCAATTTTGCAAATATTTTTGCAGGCCCGTGCAACAACGAAAATGAGGGTTGTGTCAGTAGAAAGGAGGGTTTGGTCTCAGATAACGGTCCCTGTGGAGGGAGCTTACCCCAAGTATGCGTGGGACAGCATTTGGCGGCATTTGAAGGGGTTGCGCTTACGTTCACATGTGAAGGAAGTGATGTTTCGATTCTTACACGGCATCCTACCATCAGGGGTGGTCTTAAAGAATAGACAAATTCGAGAGAGTGGTGCGTGTTCATATTGTGAGGAGGAAGAGACTACATTCCATGTTGTTTATTTCTGTGAGCGTTTAGGAGTCGTGAGGAAATGGTTGGGGAAAGTGTTTTGACTCGTGGGAGGGGGTGGATTGTCAGTTTTAAGGGCTTTAAGTTTGGATCTGGACGGGGCTGAGGACAGGGTTCAATGGGCATTGGCTTATGTAATTGTTCATTTTGTTTACATGTCATGGACGTTGCGAGAAAGGGCGGTATGAGAAAGACTAGGGGCGTTAGCAGCAACTAAAGGGATGACTAAAGGGATATACAGAGGTAGGTGGGAGCAAGATTTTCTGAAAAGTTACAGAGCCTTTACATTGGGGGATTTGTGGTGACTAGTTTCAGGGGTAGAAACGGGCTCGTCTCCCAGAGGACATGACATTTTGGAGTATGTGTGGTGTATGCTTGACAAGGACGGGTTTTAATCGATCACGAGTGCGTGCAAGTGGGGGTGGGGTGTAAGGTGTGATTGGGAGAGTATTACTCTCAGCGGGGATTATATAATGGTGGAAGTAGGGGCAGGAACGAACCTTGATGCCATTCAGTACAAAATAGTTTCCTGT